>NW_020454849.1:1125867-1157464 GCF_003342845.1 Nothoprocta perdicaria
GGGCGCGGGCCCCGGGCGGACGCGGCTGCGCCGTGACGCGGCGCCCTGCCCGCCCGCAGGAGAGGCCACAGCCGGACGGCCTGGCCCTCGCGCCCCCCTTCCCGCTCGCTCGTCTTCGCTCACAGGAAGTTCTCCATGAAGATGCGGACGATGGAGCCCTCCACGAAGCGCGCGGACGGCTCCGCGGCCCGGCCCGCCCGCGCAGGCCCGGCCGCCGGACCCCTGCTCGGCGCCGCCATCTTCCACAGCGCCTTCCACCCGCCCCGGAGCGCGGTACCCGTTGGCGGGCAGGCGGGGGCGGGACAACTAAGCGCTACGCTCATTGGCTGCAGGGSTGAAGGCGCGGAGGTACTGTGAGGCTGCTCATTGGCTCTTGGTGAGCAGCTCTGGCACCGATTGGCTACAAGCCGCGGAGGGGCGGGAGGAGRGCGGAGTGTTGCTGAGCAAGTTTCGCTTTCAGAAAGGGCCGGGGGCGGTGGCGCGGGGCGTGACGTGCTCCGCCAGCCGGGTCCCCGCAGTGCCCTCTGGGAGGTGTAGTCCGGCGGACAAGGCCTCCCGGCAGGCGCTGCGGCGAGGAGGACTACACCTCCCAGAGGGCATTGGGGGCGAGGTCCCGGGCGGGCAGCTCCCCGCGAGGGGGCAGCGCGGCCCGCAGTGTCCCGCCGCCATGCCGTGCCGTGCCGCCATGCCATGCCGTGCCGTGCCGTGCCGCCCGCGGCCGCCGCCCGCAGCGCCAGCCCCGCAGCCGCGAGGAGCAGCCCGCGCCCGGCCGCTGCTGAGGCCGCACGGCCCCGGCCGCTGCCACAGGGACCCTCGGGGGCCCGGGGTGCCGTGGGTTTGGCGCCACAGCGCTTCCCTAGGAGTTCGCGTGTGGAAAGGGAGGCAAAAGCGCGGAGGGAAAAGAGAGGTTGCCCAGGCACGAGATAAAGGATGCAGGGGGTTGTTTGAGCAGAATTCCCCCAGAAATGGGAGCGCGGGTGCCCGTGGGCAGTCAGGAGCTTCCAGCTGGGATGTGAGGGCAGCTTTGGTGGAGGCGCAAGGCCTGCATTGATGTGGGAAAGCTTGGAGTGGGAGAGCTTGRAGTGGGAGAGCAGGCCGGGAGCGCCCCGCGTGCGGGGGCACCTCTGTGCTCCCCGGGGAAGGATTTAGAGCAGTGTTATGATAACAGCCTTGCGAGATACAACTGCACACTCAGCTGGTGTGCGTTTGGCTAGCTAGGTTATGAGTTAATYGGTTTGTTAGTTTCTTGGTGGTGTTTTGCTTAATCATTACGACTTGTAGCAGCCGCATTCTCTGAGGTCTCCAAATTGCAGTACGAAAGATCCTTGGAGTAACTTTGCAGCCAAAGCTTAGATGAGCCGTGTCTGCATTTAGCTGCAAGAGACTGGTGGAGAAATACAAAGAATCGGCCAGGACGGATTCCCGGGGCCCGGGGAGCATGAGTGCCCGTAAGAGCAGGAAAGAAAAGAAAATAAATATCGTGGCATTTGGATCGAGAAGAGCTCTTGCATGAAGAGCTTGTGGACTTGAAAGCTAATGCAGGGTTTAAAAGCAGCTAGGTGGAGCTGCTTAGCAGTGAGAAAGAACACGGCTTAGCAGTGAGAAAGTGACCGCAAGGTGATGCRTAAAGGGGTGCGAAAGAGACCAGGAATGGCAGGTGGAAATACGGGTCTTCAGAGACACTGTTCGCAAGTAGGAAGTAATGGGATGAGGACAGAGAGGGAGCCAGGAAAACAGCAGGGGAGAAGACATCGTGAAGGGTCATGCCGACCAAATTAATACAAAGGAGACGTGGGAAGAYGTCTTTCACTGCTGGGCGCTCCTGAAGTTGCGGTGATGTTTTTCCAAGGGGAAGGCTGCCATGGACACCGGAGCAGTTTGGGGGAGCAGGGGTGGCYGTCTGCACCCGCACGCGTAGCAGGTCGGGCTGTGCCAAGGGCTCCCCTCTGCTGCACGCCGTTCTCTCAAACCGGTGCAAACCCAGCCAAACAAATGCCGGATCGTTCTCGTGCTCGGCTGCGGAGCCGTGGCGGGCTTGTTCAGCTCTCGCACAGCGCTGGGACAGAAGGTTGTTGGCGTTAGGCTTGTGCCCAGCTGGGAACAGTGGTGCTCTATGTAGTTAGGCTGTTGTCTCATCGGTGCAACTGGGGTCAGAGTTTGGCCCTCTTTTTAGTAAGTATTTAGGATGGGACAAAATGTCAGCCAACTGAAAATACAATGGACTTTAAACAAGCAACAAAATGGGCTTTTCCCCTGCTTTTGGGATAAATTTGGTTTGGCTGCAGCAAAGCTATATTTACAGCAAAAAAATACAAGCCCTTTAGTGTATGGTGTGCTAAAGTTGCTTGTTAAATTTTCTTTTTTCTCATCCGTTTTGTGCCACAACCAGGTTCCATGCCTGGAACAACCTGTTTACAGTCTTCAGAGAAATGATCTAACAGCAAACGTGCCCAGTACAGCACAGCCTCAGCACTGAGACTGTCCAAGCACTGACACTAAGGTGTTCTAGACCTTAGTCCTGCTAAGGTCCTTTTAGAGCTATTCCAATGGCAGGAACAGAACTAAGAGTAGAGGAAAACGAATCTAGGGTGGAAATTAGTTGCACAAGCAGTGCAGATTTGGACAGAGCTAATGGAATGCTTTTTACCTCAACATAGGGCCGGGGTGTGCTAGTGAAGCAATCTTAATGCCTTTGTCTCTGCTTTTCTTATTAGTTTGGGGTTTTTTTTTAGATGTTTTGTTGCCTTTCAGTAATAAGAGAATTTGCCTATTCTAGAAGCTGAAATTCAGCAGGTGTTTAGCTTAAGAAATAATAAAMATCTTATAAAGAGAGCTTTCAAATTTTCACTCCATCCTGCAATTCGGGCAGAGGCAGTAAGAAACAGAAAGGGGCTGTTTTTTCCCAGWGAACGCCAGGGAGAACACCGGCCTTTCCTTCACATTTATTTAGAAGTTCCCTTAGAAGTAKGCCGCATCACCAAGCCTTGTGATGTTAATCACTGTATAAAATTCTGCTTTTATAATTTGATGTGAATACTGGTGCTGAAACATAAGCTCTTCRAAGCAACTGCAAAGCTCCTAAGAAAAGGCCCGGTATTTCTGGCTGTTCTTTTCATTTTCAGAATATAGTAGCAAGAATAATGCATTGGTCACCAGCTGCTCACAGAGCCTGTAGGGAGCTGGGACAGGCAGTTAGAATTCCTTAAGTTTGTTTGGCTCTTCATCTTTAGGAAATAATATTCTGTGCTTCAGGCTGTGTAACATATKTTATTGCATGTATTTATTGTACAGCCTCTTTTAATTGCTTTTATGCCACCAACATGGGGGAAGAAAAGGGTATTTTTCCCAGAAAAAAAGTCATTCCTAGCAAGTGATACTGAGGGCTAGGCCTTCACTCCTTGTCTCAAAAATGTCCTAAAACACATTTTAATGGAGAGAATCCAAATTATCCAAATAATAGAGCGATGTGGAATCTGATCTAGCATGTGCCAGGTGCTGTGGTGCCAAAGACCACCTAGAACAGCCTAACCCAGGTGTTGGAGGAGGTTGCATGCAGTGACTCCAGGCATCTCCTGTGTGGGAGCTTCCTGCAGCAGCCGAGACCGGCTTGGGGATGCTCTGTGGATGAGGATGGTGAAGAAACCCACGCATTACGCTTGTTCCTGGTACTCAAATTATTGGATTAAAACTGTTAAGTCTGGTTGTTTCTCACTATGCCAGTAACTAAAGTTTGGGGTGGAACAGTAAGATGATTTCGAAGCAGTACAGCTTCAAAACRAAGCCTTAAACACAAACTGGAAAATAAGCATGCATCTTGTGCCTTACTAAGATAAATGCAAGGCACATCTGGTTGGGTAAAGAATGAAAGAAAAAGACAACTATATTCTRTGTGAGTGTACAAATTGACTTTATTTAAAAAAAATATATGCCAGAAAAGCTACAGCATCAACTGTAAATATCCCCCTTTCAAAACAGCAGTACCTTACATTGAATTATACTGGAACAGTAAAAGTCAATTTGTTATTGACAAGAATCACAAACATATTCATTATAGTAAAATAATACAAAAACACRAAACAATAGTAGCAAAACATTAGTTTCCCGGAGAGATTTGTCATCATGAATAATTGCACTTAACCTGCAGGATACTACTAATAGCTAGTATTTTCTCTGTTACTTCAAAATATTTATAATTTCCTTTAAAAAAATCCACTCTGTACCCAACACAAAACATTCACTGAATGCAGATTTAAGATAACACAACCCTAGGTTTTAATTGTGCACCTCCACTTTCCTCTTTGATTTACAAAAGCATTAAAATACAGTATTTAAGGATGTGTGCAAAATGGGAAGCTTTTATATAATAACTGAAATCTCATGCAAAAGAGAAATTAACCAAAAAAAAAAAAAAAAAAACAGTCTAAGAAGCCCTGAGTCAATAATTTCATTGCAAAGGCAAGGAATATGAGTGCTCTGTGTTCTTCCTATATGTTGTTGAATATTCAAATGAGTCCAGTACTTATTTAAAACATGCTCTAAAACAGGTAGTTTGTGCAGTTCGTCACATAAAAACCTCTTTTTTTCCTTTCAGCAGCATGCTTTAAAACTCAATTTCATTTAAGCTGTCGGGATAGCCTGATGAAAACTGGATTTCTTCCACTTCTAGAATAAAAAAGAAGGGGGAAATACTGTAGTTACTAGCATTTTTTTAACACTTCACATAAGAAGAATGCAATTACCATGTTGGATTTTAAATATAATAGCTGTASAGTGATTACAAAGTTCTRTAAGACCAATGCTAGTTCAAGTTAYGGGAATTCTCTCAGGTTTCACRTCTTATTWAAAAAAAAATCCAGAGGAGCCCAGCAACATGATGCTAAAATCAGACTCATTCACTTGGAACTCAAAGGAAAAAATACCACCTATCTCATTATAAAAATKACTGCACTAAATACTAGGTGTCCCTAAGAAAAAGGTGTCCCCTTTTCTTAGGGACAAGCCAATAAGCCAAAGGTTTATTTAGTTTACCTAAACAGGATCCTGACTGGAACAGAATGTCGTCAACAGCCGTATCACTTCTTATCGACACCCCACGAATTGCTTCAAAAATAATCTGTAAAGGTAAGGCACAGGTTCATGAATACATCTATGGCGAAGAACCAGAGAAAAAGGCACAAGGGGTATCCTGAAAGYCTGCTTCATGGAAAGAAATGTGCTCCTCCAGGAGTCCATCTGAATAGGTTTTCCATGGTCGGAGAAGCTGGGAACTTAATTGTGCTGAAAGAAGGAGATTTTTTTCTCACAGTCTGAACAGCAGTTGTGTTTTARAATAGTGATAAATTTATGAGAGTTTATTCTCACAAAACTATGAGAGTTTATACYATATTTTGCTATCATGTTTTTCAGCCCAGATTATTTGCTAAACTTCATTATGCAGGTAAAGTTTGAGAGGAGAAAAAAAGYATTAAAATAGTATATTGTGCTCTTACTAATGGAGCTAAACTTGCTTTTCAGTAAAAGTTCATTTTCTATTTTCAGTTTCCAGACTCTTAAACTGAAAAGARATAAGTACATCTTGGTTACTGATCGGTGCAGTTTCAGTCGAGAGCAATTTCAGATTTCTCTGACAGAAACAGAAGTAATCTTTGGAAGTGCTGCAATCAAAGGCAGAGCTCCAACCCACAACGACCCTTGGCTTGGTGACAATTTGTAAAGCCCATCCTGAAAGTACCAGGACTTAAGACTATCAAATCTAGACAAGGCCTTGGACAGTTAAAAATGCATGAGCAATGTAAATAAAAAGATTGCTACTGGCAGGAAGTGATAATGTATTTCAGTAAACATAAATAGGAGTTAAGGAATTAATGAACTGCTTTTATATTTTCATATTAGACTTTCTGTCTAATTCATGATTCTAACCAGTTCATTGCTTCTGCTCCTTGTTCAAATGGCCATTTAATCTTGTCTCCCCCCACTTTCTTTTAATGCAGAGCCAAACTACCATTCCAACATACAGTTAAGTTTAATTTTATTTTTGACTTCTTTTTGTTTTGCTTACCTGGTGGTTTTTTTCGCTTTCATATTCTATCAGTCCCCTTAGCCATGAGATGCTTTGTTCCCCTGTTCTCCTCCATAAAGGAATCTCTTCATCATCACCTTCCTTTTTCAAGTAAACACTTAACAGCCCGGTCCCAGCTCCATACATGTGATAGAAAAATGTCAAGCACAGTTTTCCAGGAGTCCCTCTTAATGTTCTTGATGTTAGGTACGCTCTCTGTCCATACACCATGTCGGAGGCCTCTATATACATATAGTATCCTTAAAAAGATACACAGTCAAATATTAGCATAGTGGAAGGGTTCTTTCCATCAATGTGATCATTATGTAAAAATGTACGTATGAAACTGTTTTGATGAATAAATGTTCTAGCTCAAAATAGAATTCAAAAAGGAATATGTTTTTAATTATGCCAAATGAATGCTGATACAAGAACACTGAAAATTCGGTTTATGTCAGGGAAATAGGTGAAGACAAGATCAGAGAACAAAGCAAATTAACCAAAAACSCTCTTTTACATTACACATGACATCGATAATAATTTTTTTTCAAGTGATAATGCTGTGAGGACCGAGTGAAGAAAAGTGGGATATTAGGAATCTAGGAGTAAACAAAAAACGGGCTGTGATCCTTGAGAAAAGGCGACAGACAGTTATTATTGCCCGGAGGACCCTCACTCGGTTACTTCCAGCTGGAACAGACTGAGGAGGGTGGGGGGACGGGGAAGCACCTCCATGTCCTCCCAACGCACCGCATCCTGCGGCCCCGCTCCTCTAGGCCGCAGGAGGCCCCTGCTTGGCCACGGCCGTTCCCGCTCCCTTCCTGCCCCATGGGAGAGGAAAACTGCCCTTCCACCGCTGCAAGGCATGGAACAGGGACTGGCCTGCGGAAAGCGGGGCCTACAGGGCCATGGAACAGCGGAGAAGCGGAGAATGGCAAGAGCAGCTCCTAGGTGCCCCAGGTATCTGCTGTGATGTTCTCCTAGTCCTAGTATCCAAACTCACACTGGAAATGTCTTCTGTTAACAAGGTTGTAGTTGGGTGGTGACCGGCAGCAGGAGAAAGAAAGAAAGAGGGTGGAGAGGAATAAAATTATCTGCAGCTGTGGATCTACAGAGACAAGACTTCTTCACACCGTGTTTTGGAGGAAATTCCCAAGGCCTAATGCATGCCTGATCACAGGAATTTTGGTGCTGACTGTGCTTAAGAGTTTTAACTAGTAAAACTGCACAATAAAACGCTTGCTTTTACTTCTAAGGCATTAAGGCCTTTGAGATATTATAAACTTGTTGGAATCAGTTGCTGGACTAGATCAGTTCTAGGTTTTCCAATTTAAAACTGTGTTTTTCTCATTACATTCTGCTGCAAACGGATGTGTGATGCAAGGAATAATATCGATGTATACTTGTTTTCTTGTCACATCCCAGGCTTAAAAGATACTTATACTTCACAAATTCTAAGAACAAGTTGTCAGTTTCAAACTTCAGAGTGGTTAGTGATCTTCACTAACAGGCAGGAAATAGGTCTGAAGTCTGTCTCTGCTTTAAAAAATTAAGAAAATCAAGCTAATAGTCAATTCAAACTAAAGAGTTGTTCCTTCATTAACTATATAAATAACTAAATCCATCTAAAAGGATTTGACCATGGGAGCATGAGATCTGGGACATGGAGTATTCAGAAGAGGAAAAATACATGACATTATGTAGAGAATGACAGAAGTAAAAAAAATGCAAACCTGCATATTGACTCCTTCTATTAAGTAAAATGTGGTTACCCACCAAAACAGCTTTAAAACAATTTTAAAATGACACAGTCCTTTCTCATCACATTATGTAGACATGAACTCCAAGTGTTTCTCCAGGAGGTTCACCAACTACATCTGCTCAGAATATGCTTCAATTTACAAGTTATGCAGCCCATTGCTCATTCTTATTTCAGAACACATAGAGAGGAGTTTCACAGCATAAAACTTGCTTATCATTGAAAGCTATTCATATTTCTACTTGGAATCAGCACTGTTTAGAACAAACAGTGGAAGAAGATAATTTCTTGACAGTCTGAAATTTTCGAGACAAATTAAAGCATTCTCATCAACATGAGTGTTACCCACTGTGAGTGAGGATAAATCCTATGATCCATAAAGCCCTTCTAAGCTCTTGTAAACCTCTAGAGTTCAGGAGTTTTATCCATAATACTGAAGCCAAAGGAATTCCTGCTTAAACTCTCCCATTGTTGGAACAAAAGTACCAAAGGCTGTAAAAGAGCTTCTTACTTACGATAGTTGGTACCTACTGTGTCCAGCGTGTGGGCTCCGTGAGCTCACTCCTGCCTAAGAGCCTTGCTTGCCCAAGTACTTGCTCTTCACATAAAGTGCTGGATAGGATTGATGTTTTATTACCTATTGTTTCTTCTAATTCTGAACAGCAAGGTGTTTGTGCAGAACACTTGAGCTCCCACCAACTAGTTCACATTTTAAGGGAATATTCACAGAAATTTCATGCAGTGCCCATTCTTTTTTTCTCCYGGGGACTACTGTGGGACATTAGTATCAAATTTTTCACTTTTATGCAGGTAATTCAGTCTAATAATCACATTCTCAACACCAGCTTATTTGCAGGCCCCTAAGAAACTTGATTGCTTAATAGTTCTGAACATAGGAATTAAAAACCTCTGTGTTCTAGGCTGCCACTTCAAAGTATTTGGAATTTAGAGATCAAATTCTCTTCTGAAAGTTCAATGCGAGGCTGAACTCACCTACCCCGGTAGTGTGGTCCCCTCTGGGTCCGGTGTAAGATGTGGGAGTGGGACCCCTCCTCCTGTGCCAGCTCCCACGACCTTGCTTCTTCTGGGTGAACATGCACATATCCTTTTCAAAAGTACATTCTCCAGGATTGGGTGGCAACAGATCTGTAATGAAAGGACACTGTCTAAAGCTGCAGATATATTAGACAGATGTATGGAGAGATTATATAGATTTAATGTGCTCAATCACCTCTTGAGAGCATTTGCTGTATCTACTCAGCAGTAGTCACAAGCCTACAAAGGTTAGCTTCAACTTGAAACAGCATGTGCAATTTATATTTCTTCACGGCTTTGGGGACATGTGTGTCCTGGTCTCGCTCTCTATCATGTATTGGTATTCTTAACATTTTGAGTGCTCCCAATTCTGCTATGATGCAGGAGAGAGGAAGTTTAGAATTCAGGTGCCGGACAGAAAGAAACTGAGAAAGTGTCTTTCACGTCTTCAAGTCTTTTGGGTATTTAGGAAAAAAACCTGCAAATTCATTTTCTTTTTGTGTGTCTGTGTGAAAGTCTCACGCAATCTGGGGTATTGTGTGTTTTTTGCTGCTATCTGTCTTAAGGCCCAGTATGACTATAGATCCAAGCATCTGTTTTGCACCTCTGGTTCCTTTTAAAATTCCTTAGGAAGCAAGACAGGCAAACTTGATAACTGGTGGGATTATTTTATAAAAGCCATCATGTTGTTTTATACGCACTACTTCCTCTGCTCAATAATCATTAGCTGACAGGTCGATGAAAAGCGGTATGATAGCAGGGTAACATGAAAGGCATCATAAGTCAGCTTCATCACCATTTCAAAGGCATGGCTTTATTCAGAGTAAGAATGGGATTACAGACTGGACCTGTCTCATGAGAATGGTACCAAAAATAGCATGCAACTGTTGTACTGTCAAGCCTCAAAAAGCCTCCAGAAGAGGGAATTTGGGTGAGTTTGGAGAACTTAGACTGCACATGTCACAGTAAAAGCACACTCAAAGCACACTCAAAAGACTCACCTGTTYCTCCCACTGCAGGAGGGGGACTTATCTTTTATGTTCCTTAGAGAACTGCAGCTCAGGWAAAGGACTATAGTTTGATCTTGCATAACTTTTGAATTAACAAATAATGCTGTCATTTGGAAATGCTGCTTTTGAGTCTGTTTCTGGTCTCCTAGTCTAAGAGTCTGTTGGAAACTGCACCTGCCTCAGTGTGACTCTTTTTCTTTTTTTTTTTTTTTTTTTATTTGTAATGCCCCCCAAAGAAGGCTCAACTATCTATAAGTACAGTGCTGCCAGTGTGAGGTTAATTAGATGTTAGTTGCACATGAAACTGAAAAAAAAATGGTCCTCCCTATTCTATTCTATTCTACTCTGTTCTAGGGCAAAAATGGGATTCATGCAATGTTTACAGCAAAAATAAACCACAGTGGATATAAGCCAGCTGTAGGATGGGGCTGGAGAATGAAGATGTAAGATGACCTTTTATTAAAAAGGTGACAAGGACTGGAAGACAAAAATACATGGTCTTACCAAGAGTCTCGCAGCTTCCCAGGCTCAGTGATATGTCATCCAGTGCCACAAGTCCGCAGTCCCAGAAGCTTTTACACCAGCTCACAAAGACAACCTGCAATACGGGAAGCAAGTTTCAGGTATCCTGCCTCTGTCAACAGTATTTTGCTGTTGTTGTTGTTGTTGTTTAGAAAAAAGTGTTATCACATTTTTAAGTTAAATGATTAGCTCTGTATTATTTCATTAGTAGAATTGCTACTTTTTAGTATATCAGAAAGTATGACTCATTGCAGTTGTTGTTCCTCCCCCCAAAAAACAAAGCAAAACAACAAAACAAAACAAAATAGACCATCTCAAATCTCAAATGCCCTCAGGTGCCCTATCCTTACAACCTGCTTTGGAATTTTGTCCCTGGGAAAATAGATCTGAATGAGCAATGCAGAGTGATGGCCAGCAGAAATGGCCTGAGTAAACGGCAAGTAACGAACAACAGCAATGAGATAAAAGTGCTGCACATGAGGGGACTCCTCACAAATGCCATGAGGCCACAGTACCACAGAGCAGGAGGCTGGCATCGCCCACAGGACTCGTCTGGGTACCGCCAAGATTGGGAACAGATGTCTTGTTCCGAGATGTCTGATTTTACTAGTCATTAGTTATGGCATGGAAAATAAAAGTCACTTAGGATTTTAAATATACAGCCAATGAAATGAAAGAAACCACCAAAACTGTAAGACTCCCAATTACCTTTCCCCAAGGTTGACACAGATCTGTTTAGATTAGACGACAAACGATAAGGTTTATTTTGTGAAAATACTGCTGGCAGTTTTATTTGCCTAACTACTGCAAACCATCTGTAGGACCACTGGGGTTAGGATCGTAGTCTGGGAAGAGTTTTTCAAAACAATTCCTTTGTGATGAGGTCTGAGTTAGTAGCTGGAGACAGATAAATGTCACTTGTAATGATTTAATGCTCCAGAACGGGAAACTCCTCACTTCCACATTGGAGGTTCAAGGTTGACTGACAGTTTCAGGCTGGCACAAAAAGGTAGCTAAAATTAGTGTATCGGTATCCTTCATTTAGCAAGTTCTCTTTAACAAGGTCTCTTAACACTTTCAGCACTGTCATTATGCAGGATTTTGCCAGACTGCTTTGCAGTATACTATTTATTGATCCATGTGCTTGTGAAAAGCCTGAGATGCAACTACACTTCCACCTCTCAAAAACATATGGATTCTGCTGCCTGGAACAAAGCCATTTCCAAAATCATTTTAAACTGAGCAATGTTTGTCTAGGTGAAAGAGATTACCTGTTTTACAAACTGTGGCAGATATAGACCTGTGGAGCATCCACAGCTTGCACAGCAGCTCAGTGCATAGTGGCCTAATACTGGTCTTGGATATTTTTCTTAACATTAAAGTTTGATAGAACTTTTTTGTTTTCCTAATTGTAGTRCTATTCTCAAGAAACAACATATTAAAAATTAAACAAACAAACAGAAACAGTAGCTTTTCTTAGAATACATAATACAAATAAACACTGACATTGCATAGACATCATTCACTGGACTGTTTAGCTGTTAATAGATGCATTCTGGTGAACATTTGTACTTAACTAGAGACACATTACAGCCCCAAAACCAAGAATCTTCAGAAAACCACACACGAAAGGGTGAAGTCAGTTTTCGCTTGTGAAACAACATTTCCACGCAGTGGGCCTAGCTGTGTTTTAAGCAGTGCTTTCCCATTGACGTCACTGGGAACAGGATCGAGCTCTTTATTCTTAAGTTGCAATAATTTGTTCCATACAAGGTATGTAATTACCCACTGGACCCTGCAGAAGGCACTCCGTTCTAAAAGCATTGCAAGAGTGACTGTCGTTCTGTCAAAGGCTTGATCAAACTCATGCTCTTCATAAAAAAAACCTGATTTGTTTCAGTGACACTCGTGAACTGGTTCAGTTTTGCCGTTTGTACCTTCAACACGACTGACAGTTCACTTGCTTTCTGTGGTACCAGATGACAGGCGGTCGTGAGCAGGCTTCATAACTGAGCATGGTTGGTGGGTAAGTGTGTTTGTGTTTAGGAGTGTGGAATTTGCAATACTACCTCTCACATAACCTACTGAAGATGTCTATCGTGCTTCTGGGTAACTTTGTTGTTACAGTCTTGATTTGTTTCTCCCACATTCCTTTGGCCTTTCTACAGTATTTAAACTTATCTACCAAAGGTAATACCAAATACAATACCAAAATTGTATTGCTTTGGTGCTTACTCAATCCCTTCTACACTCTGCATTGGATGGGTGTTTTCTTGTGATTTGAACTAAAATATTTCCTAAGTTGATTCTTCCTAAGAAATCTTTACAAATTTATCTCATGCCTTGGAAGAGAGAACAGAGAGAGAGAGATCTTTGTGCACGGCTCACACTTTCTTCAGAAAATGTGACAGATGAACTAATTGTATCAAACTAGATAAAAACTCTTAATTGGTTTGTATGCTTTCCTGGAGACTAAATTAGAAATGTTATCAAATACTGCTAGTGTTGCTAGTGTTACCAAAAAAATAAAACATATTTTCCTCTTATGTCTGTTCCTATTCCAGTAAGAGGAGATGGCCAGGGCAAGAAACCCTTCCAAATAATTGCCTCAAGTTCTGGAAGCCTATTTGTTTATTTTCCAGTGCTTAACCAATGTTATTACCTAGAACTTCTGAAGTATCAAAGAATAGTTCTTTTCACTTACCCTAGCAATAAGGCATAATGCTAAATGAGAACAGTTAGTGGAGTTAGCAGGGACTCTTCCTATAATGTTTTGTTGAGTTTGGTCTGAGTTAAGCACAAAGGATTTCTTGTCTTTACCACTCCACAACTCTACAAGTAAAAGTGAGTTGATGTATGCATCCGAGGAGAGTTTTGAAAAGAAAGAACAGAACATGCATTAGTACTCTCAGTCAAGGGGTATAAAGAAGAAAGAATTAATGGAGAAGCTTGTAGAAGCAGTCTTGAAGGAGCTGGGGTCTCAGCTGGTCTAAGACCCAGAGAAAAGGAAAAAAAAGAAAAAAAAAAAAAGAAAAAAAAAAGAATAAAAAAAAAAAAGATGCCCCCGGCTTGTTACAGGTCCCGCGTGTTTTCTTTCATACTTGTTTATCCCAGAAGGGATAGCTGTTGCTCAATTAGAGAGCCTGACCAGACAAACTACAGCAAACTGGGACAGTGGCCAAATCTGGTCACTGGAATGCAAGCTCTGTGCCTCTGCAGCAAACTGATTTACCTGGTTCTACCCTGCTATGTACTTCAAAGTTTAAATTACATACTGTATAGCTGTAGATACCTACAAATCATTCTATAATGTAGACAAAAGCCAATTATAGTGGAGCCTGGGCTAGATTTTTGTGAAGAGCGACAGTTTTAACGTCCAATACACAAAAGTCAGTATTACAAAATCCAAGCACAAGGAGCACAAGTGTGACGTGACAAAAAGAAGCTGTTGAGACATTTTATTCAAACAGTGGGCCTGACTCTTCAGCCAGTGACACCGGCACACAGCTGTGTAAGAGTACGTATGTACACATACAGCCGGTGCTCGCTGGCACCATGAGGCAGAGACTCATGTGTTTGGACTCTCTCAGAGCTGTCGGACACAAACATCATCAGTTCAGCCCAAACTGCTTAGAGCTACCTTGATTTAATTAGTTTTTAAATGCCTTGTTTTCATTTCATTACTTCCTTCACTTACACAGGAAGTAATTTGTCAAATAACTGAAATAAACTATTATGCCAAAATCTGAATGTCTGCAACCTTYTGTAGAGTTTTAAGCAAACTGATTTAAAACGGCAGTTGTTCAAGTTTAGTTTCCTTGCTATATAAATCCTGTGAGCTACTACAGGTGAAATAATAGTTCAYGAAAGTTTCTACATAGATAACCGGTAACACTATTACAACATGTGGGACATTGGAGCAAATGTTTCTGAAAATTTCTCTTGTCCAAGGACAAATAACCTTTTGACAAACAGCAGAAATAAACAACGAAAGATACCATGAAACTGACAGAACAAGCTGAGGCCACAGGCARCTATATCCAAAGGTTAAAGGATAGTGATAATTTCTGCAGTTCCCTAAAGACGTGTGAAATTTCCAGTAATCTCTTGTTATGGCTCTGTTTTCTTTTCACTGGAACTGGTTTGTCAATTTTTTGAAGCAGGGAAAGGTTTTGCCTTTAGATTGGTGTCTTTTCACATGACCTGGCATAGTAATATCATGATCTTAAGCACCCTAAATAAAAAGACTGAGTAAAATAATGAAATGTAAGCTAAATATCACATTTACCAAACATAACTGTGTAGTAATAGGAGTAATATTGTGTTAGTGCAACGTATCTTTTGACTTAGCTACTGCAAAGGTGCAGACCACTAAGATAAAGCTTTCTAAACTTTTTTTCATATCCAATATATTGTTTTCCTAACTGTATACCAAATACCACAGACACTAGGGCACGCATTTTGCAAACACTACTGTTACTATACACACACCCTAATGCTGTTATTTTAAAGGAGCATCCTCATAATGATTCTTCTTTGCAGTGACTTCTCTTTAGGATGTTTCCAGTTTTGCAGGTGGAAGAAAGAAGCACTGAGGAGGTTTACTATAAAATGGTAACTAAATCCAGCATCTTTAGCCGTGTTATCTCACCACGCAAAGACAGAGCAAGAGTCATGTCAGACACTCATTTTCGTGACGTAAGCGATAGTTTTCCAGGAGACAGGGAGATGAGGACAAGGATGTTTGCCCACCCTCACTTCACATCTGACCCCAAGGACTGTCCTTCACGGACTAGTGACTTGGTCGTGGTGGTTGAGGACTTTATGACACCCAGCACTGGATTCATCACTACCGAGGACTTCAGTGTACAAGCGGGAGACACTGACTTCTCAGTAACAAATAACAAACAAAAAAATAACAAAATAAAAACCAAAAAATAACAAACAAGTAACAAATGCTGATATAATTTAATAGAGATTTAAGAAGTCTACCATTTTGCTGAGCATCATGACACTGACACTGCACACCAGCAAAGGTCCCACTATCCTCACTTCAAGCCCTGGGTAGACAGTGTGGGAACAATATCTTAAGAACAGTTCAGGGAAAACAGAATAAGAAAAAAAATTACTGTGATGTATTCTTTCCCTGAAATATCATGTTGGGTTAAGACCTAAGATCTGGGTTAAGACCTTTCTGAACTGCAGGTCACACCTGTACCACTGTGTTTACATGTCACTGCAATTTCTGCATTCCATGGRTTTGCCTAATTCCTTTTTATACACTCCTGGCCTGCACAGCATCCTGTGCAGAGGATTTCAGTGTTTAGTCACTTGGAAGCAGTCCTTCCTTGTGTTTGTTTTAAAACAACTAAACACTGAAGTGCAACACTTGCTCACTTGATTTCACTTTCTCACAACTGCAAGTAAAACTCGTTGTGGAAGCAAACATATGAAAACACGGAAAGAGAAAAAAATGTCAAAGAGAAAAGTGGATTAAAAAATGAAAACCCCAAGATGCTGCCATAACTGCCCCAAGGAAAGCAGGGTCAAACACAAGGGGCCAATTGCCCTTTTGTGCCAATTGCCCTTTTGTGGATTAGTCTTTTAACTCTTYGGGAGGTATTTGGATGCTGCAGGATTGGGCAATATTATAAAAACTTGAATGAATGGATTAACAGAAGCTGTTTACTTTGCAGACCAGTGAAATGCTCTGCATGGTGACTCAGACCTCGGTGATGTCAGCAGAGCTGGTATGAGTAAAGAGAACTTCAGCTTAATACAGGGATTTGGACTTTGTTCTGTTGCTTTGTAAAAGAAAGATCTTTCCATGGTTGTGTGAATGTGCACACGTGTGCACACACACCATTAAACTGCAAATTCATGCTCACTGGTGCATACGAGCATCTCCAGTTCATTCACGACGTAAGTGAATCTGGCTTTCAGCTGGGCCTCATCCTTTCCTGACATGTATTTACCCAGAAAATCAACTTCAGGGAATTCAGCAGGAACTAACGAATCTTTATATTTCAGATTCAAGTTTTTATGCTGCTGATTTATACAGCAGGTTTCTGTTGTATAAGCTGCTTATATGCTGTTCTGTTGTATGCACCTGGTTTATACAAAAAAAAAAGTTTCATTTATTTGAATAAATTTTAGGAAGTTCTTTCTATTCTTTTTCATTCTCATATACTGAGGGCACTACGAATTACGAAAACAAACCTTCTACRTTTAGGTAAGCTTCATAGGTACTTACATTAATTAAAAGACAGGGTAACTCAACAAAGGGAGAAATCATATTCCAACTTGAATTTCCAACTGTTAGTGTTATGCAGCATATGTATTTCCAGTATGTGCATATATTTACACACACATATAAACACTTATATGTGTGTTGCTCAGTTGGATCCTACCCACCTAACCTTTTCACATGATATTTCCAAAGTGTTATACTAAAGCCTACTTGCCAGCTTCAGGTTTCCTGCTCACAGAACTCATTCCAACCATCTGTGCCAGTCTCCATTCAGTTAATTCAAAAAGAACTTATGAGAAACTATTACACAACCAAGGAGACCAAAATCTGAGCTTTCTTATTGGCTTGGTGCAAAAAATGTTATCAAAAAAAAAATGTATCAGAAACATTTCCCCCCTCCCAATTGTTTTGTTAAGACTTGAGAGTAATGTGCAAAGTAGGAAGAAAGACAAAAGAAATATGTAATCAGGAACCTTAGAGCAATCATTTTCTGGCAGAAAAAGCTCCATGACCTGCCCAGCTCTCTGTCCCAGGAAGCATGACGGTATCTCCGAGTTTGCTGGCCATTAAGGTGCTGCCAAGAGACTGTTTGCTGTTTCCACAAACACTGAGCCCATGCACAAGCTACGCCCAGTAACCAGCAACAGCAGCAGCCAAACTACTGTGCACGCTTGCAGCCTCCTATCATTTAAGGCTAGAGATGACACATCTCAGGAAGCAACCTTTATGTCTGTGCTGAAGTAGCAGTAGTGCTATCTGATTTTAAGACCACCTCACTCCACAAAAAGACCAAATTTTCACTTGCTCATGATTGTGCCAAGATGCAATGATTTCAGCTCAGAGTTTCCATGCTGGGTACTTGCTTCAAGCTTGTTTTGGAGCTTTTAAGCCAAAATGGTTCCATCATTTCCAAGAACAAGACTAGGAAAAATGGCATTATTTTGCCCCTATTTTAAAAATTCTTTGAAAAGCTTGGGCACTCCTAAACTTTGGCATAGGGGCATAAAATGTGTCAGGACTTGGTCACAGTGCCAGAATTATACTTACTGGCAAGTTATTAGTTTTTGAAAAAAGTACACTTGGTAAGAACTAGGACAAGGCAAGCAAAGAGACTGRAACATGGCAGGATTCAAGGGAAAAAACTAAGACAGGCCAGAGCTGAAGAGCCAGGAGGAAAATGGAGCATGTCAGTGGGGAGCTGCCTGGAAAAGCAGAGATATCAGTGAGAGGCCAGTGGATGCAAGGACAGGTCAGAGGGAGAGGGCAAGAGAGGTCAAGATACAGCTGGCAAACGAAAGCTGTTTCTCTGCTTCATGCACCTCCACCGCAATACTAGTGCCCAGTGTTCCTTAGTTTGCTTCTGCTGGCTTGGAAAAAAACTTWTTTTTTTTTTTTTTTAATAAAATGGGTGACAGTTGGGCATGTGAATGCAACAATTAGATTCACTGTGCAATTTAACTGACGCCTTCTTGTGAATATTACAACCAGGCAGTCTTCAATGATGCTGATTTTTCACCAGGGCTCACAGCACACAGAGACAGACTTTAACTCTGGCATCACTTCTCTTTTGCATGCTGTCTTCTCTGCTCTAAAAATACTGTCTTCACACAGTTTTATGCATTAGTGTTTGCTACATAAGAAAGATTTGCTATTGTCTCCTGTATACTATTTCCATTCACTAAGTACTTTATAAACTGGTTGTGTATATACATACACAGCTACGACAAAAAAACACATACTGCCAATCCGTTATAAAAGTTTGAACATTCCAATCTGCACATGTGCTATCACGTACTAATAGCACCTAATACATACTCAAAGTTGCAACTTAATCCTTATTCCAAACCTATTTCAACCTTCCAATCCAGGAAAAAGAAGACACATCAGTTGCAAGATTAAAAGATAAAATTGAGGTTAAGGGAAAATTTTTCCCCACAAACTGCACAGTTAATTGGGCAAATGGTGTCTGAATTATGATATGCTGAATACAGAATTTATCTAAAACTCAAACAATTTTACTTTGTGTGCTATTTGAGAGATATCTCTGCAATAGAAATTCAAGAAATAAAGTTTATATTAAATACAGCGTCTTTGATGAGCTTTATTACCTCCTGCAGAGGGGAGGGGCTAAAGATGGCATCAAAGGGTGATTCCATAGGTTATTAATATCTCATTATGTAATTCTATACTGGAGTGCACCTGTTCTAGCAGTCTGGCTATATGACATGAAATATTTGCTACAGACCTGCTTTGCTTTGCCTTTCCTAAAATACGCTTCCAGTGTTTTCCTTTGCAAAGGTGGCCTCTAATAGTTGTTTCACATATGGAAATTTATTCCATTGGGAGAGAACACTTTCTCATCACAAGACCTAAAGAACAGGCTGGTCTGGGGCATTGCCACAGGCCAAAGAACCCTCTCTCCACAGAGCACTGTGTTTCTTTTCCTCCTGCAGACCACAAGGTGCAGAAGGAGAGAGGATATTCCCTCTCATTTCCTTCTTCCCTTCTTGTCCCATCTGGTACTGCCTACAGACAGACTGGTAACCGTGACCATGAAAGCTGCCGCTCAAAGACAGCTTTCCATCACAGTCAAGTTTTTCAGATATACTAATTTCTAGGAAAACATAAAAATTGTTCTTCATCAATTCATACTGGGGAAGATTTTCCTTGTAAATGTCAGATGCTAAAAAAAAATAAAAGTCAGAAGGCTGCCTCCAAAGCTATAAACCACTTGTGAACAGTCATGTTAAACTGTCATCACTATGAATACGGCATACTAAGCTGCACAAGAACTCAATTTTTTCACCAGCTTTAAAGAAACAGGCTACCAGGAGATAGCTAAGTATTTTATATACTTGCTTTTCTAATAAATACATTTTCTGATTTAAACAGAGAAGGAAAATATATTTCTGCAGATATTTTGGAGTGACACTGTGAGAGACACTGTGACTATACTGTCACTCATTTGCTGGATTGTAACAGAATCCATATGTGCTTTCCTTCTATCTCAGCTGAAACGGCATTTCATATTCATTGAATTCTGTGTATAAAAATTCATATCTCATCCACCTTTTAAGTATATCAAGTATATGGAAGAATCAAATAGCTAACTGTTAGGCATAAAAATTTCAGTGTAAATCTCCTTTCTAGCACACTTAGTCAATTGCCTTGTGAACTTTTGGAGTGTATTTGCTTTCAGACAAAACTTTTTTTTTCAAGAAATGGTAAACTAAAGAACTACTGCCATCTTACTTTATAGTGGGGGGAAAATGCTTAAGATGTATATGTATAATCCAAAGTTTCATTCAAAGTGTTACTTGCACAMACTTTCATTCGTATATGCACACTTTTATCACACTGGAAATATAAAGCTGGATTTATCTCAGTGTCCTCAGCTAGTGATCCAGCATTCAATTAGTTGCATCTGGTCTTTCTCAGATGATTTACAGATTGTGAAAAACCAATGCAGAAATCAGAATAACTGCAAGAGTAGCGCCTACACTAATTTGTGAGTCATCTGAGAAAAATTAGCCTTTGCTAAAAGAACAGAGATGAGGAAGAGTAGCATCCAGAGGACTTAAGTCAACAGGAAACATGTTAGTATTTTTATTAACTTGCTGAGGTAGTAAAGTATACTCTTTAGCCAGACACCACGAATACTACTAGCTCATTGCTGTAAGCTACACTGACTTATGGTTTGATGTTTTAACCAACTGGATCAGTTCAGGAAACTAGGAGCAGCTTCCCAGTTTGACCAGAGCTCAACCAGTTCTGAACTTTTAGGTTAATTAAAACTATCCAGTTCAGTAGGCTAACTGGAAAACTTGTGGAAAAACAAAACAAAAAAGCATGTACGGACACAGAGCCCCAGGCCAGGATACAACCCCATCCCACCGCGAGGCATCAGGTGAAATCCATATGAATGGCAGGACTGACTCCGGGGCACTGCCCCAGCCCCAGCACGATGCTCACCACAAGCCCAGCAATGAAGAAGACCTGGAGGCCCATCCAGCTCACTGCTCCCCTATTTGGATGCATGGCCCTCTCAGCACGAGCAGCCTGAAAAGATGGTTCTCCAGGAGAAAAAGCCACAGGGAATTCCCATCCACACCTCTGCAGAAGGGAACAGATGCAAAGAGCTGGGTCTCACCTTGCAAGGCATGGGCTTCTTGAATGAGATTTCAGCTTGAGTCCAAACACCCTTTGGAGAATCCAAGACGGACCAGATTTTCTCCTGAACAACATGATTCTCCTCAAAGATATAAACAGCAAGAGTGCCGCTCATTTTGAAAAATCCATACAAGGCATAATAAAATCGCAGGCAATACTGCAAGTTTCCTGGCAGAGTAGGGCCATACAGCCGTCCAATATATCCAGGCTGCGATGTAAACTTTGTGTTTGCCAGCAAGTAATAACCTGTAAGACAGTGCAATTACTGAGTATTTCTAATACACAACTTACAGAACTAATTTGTTATTAAAGCAGCTTCTACTGCAACAGACTTGGGTAGCAAAGACAGTTTCTAGTGGCAAGAAACAGATGATCCCTCTCTGAAAAGAAATAACATTTTTTCTAAAAACATTCTTGCTATTCTAAACTACAGTGGCACATGACTAAGCTATTTGAAGTGAACATTTTTCAAATTTACACTCMAAACTGTTCTTCTTGCCTGCTAGCTCCACTAGAAACATTTCCATATTTTTAGGGTACCTCTTACAGATCAAAGAATGAGTGATTGGGGCACACAACGTATTATTTCTTGCACTATGTATGTAAGAAGTGAGATTTTGGCATATGCAAATTAATAACCTTGAATATTGCTAGTACAGGGATGTGTGAGAAGTACTACATCAGTGTGAATATACTAGCATGCTGTTCAAATAGCAGTATGCTGTTTCACTACACAAATTCAAAGTTTTCCATTTAAATTGTGACTGTCCTAGGCCTGGAAGATGTAAGAGCCCTGCATTCCTCCACATTAAAAGCAATGCAGTAAATTACTGGTGTGTTTTCTTGCATGTTTTTGTGGAATTGCATCTGCAGTGACTACAAATCACAATAACCCAGTGCAGCTGCTGTGATTTATKGCCAGGGGTGAGAGCAGGAAGAACAAGCTTGCCATGGCCTTGGCGCACATTTGTGTGCACTGATTTTCCAAGAAAGGGAGTTGCAATGCTGCAACCTAACCTCTGTCCGCGGCATTATTTAACAGAATGAAGAACAGCTTAAACACATTATCCAGTTTGACTTTTCTGATTAAAAGGAGTTTTGATTTACCAAACCCTGTGGTGTGATCTCCTGCTCTATACACATTACGCTTCACTTTCACTCTGCTCCATCCTGGACCATCCTTCTGATCCTGGTAAAAATTACACAGATCTTCTTCAAAATTGCAGCTTGCCTCRGCAGGATTGAAAGAAATTCCTAAAAGACATATCGATAAATTCTGTTAGGAAAACACAGGATAATATCAGCCATAAGTTTCTGAAGAACAAGGAAGTCAAAGTATATTCTGCTTCATCAAATTTGGACAAAATGAGTATGTGTGTCTGTGTGCATGCTTGCTAAATTCAGTCAACTTAATTTCCACTGGGTATAGCCTTCTAACATCAAWTTTTTTTTAATTACACTTTTCTCAAAAGCCTTCTGTAATAAGGTACAATGTGTGTGTGCACAGACAGGTTGYACGTACGTAAATCAAATTGTGCTTGGTTCATGTGCTACCTTGTGGCCACTGGCTTCTGGAGTGGCCTCTCTTATCTTAGCACTGTGCACATCAACACGCAGAGGAAAACTGTACCATATATAGTGATGTTTATTAAAAACTAATCCCCCCAGCCCAGCTGATGACTCTCTCATTGACCTGCTATGTGGTATTCATAGATCAGAATTGCTTTTGTCTTAAACATTACACTTGTGCAAAGTACTCTTAATTTGGACATTCCTGCTGCTTTAAAAGACCCGTTGATCACAAGTACCGGGTGCCAAAGGAAAGCTGAGGACACAAGTCAGGGTGCTCATGCTATTTTCTGCCGTACCACAAGTCATGTACCCCTACACCAGCACACATGACCTGTGCAGGGCTTCTTCTCTGTCACCTCACTGGAAAGGGCAGGTAAACATGCAGTTATCTTTAAGAAAAGCAAAATTTTGGTTCTGGAGAGATGCCTCTGTCTCTTCAGCTTCACACAGGCCACACATAAGCCACTACCCTTGTGCTTTTCTCTGCCTTCAGAGAAAGAGGTGGCAGYCCAGGCCCTCACCTCGGCTTTCCTAGGCTCAACGAAACAGCTGGAGCACTAACACAGCCACGCAGCATCAGRTGTATTTCAAGTTATCCTTCCCTGAGCAAGTTTAATATTCTGTTACATTTTCCTTCCCCTGCACTAATGTCTAGACCTCTGTTGACCCAAACTTCTAAAATAAATGCAAAAAAAAAAAAAAAATCCCCCAAACCATAGTGCCGTAATATACAACCAAGTACTGCTGTTTTCTGCAGAAGAAGTCTTCAGAACTGCTGAGAATTAACCAGCAGCTAAACATAGTTTAACAAAATACCAAATAAATGATTGGCATTCTTTTTTTTTTAAACAAAMAAACAAAMAAAAAAAAAAAAMCAGAAAAAAAAMCCTTCACATTCAGAATCAGTAGGCAAAGATCTAGTCAAATTTATCCATTTATCTTATCAAGGCAGTTCTGAATTTGAGCCTTGATATTGAGACTAAGTTGGGTTTGGGGCAGAAAATACTATCAAACAGTCCATAGTGCAAGATGGATAAGCTACCTGAGAATGAAGAGGGAAAACTGATACGAGCACACAGCACCAGTACAAGATTTTCATTGCAATATAACCCAAGAATGAATGGGCTTAACTGAAAACCACTACCCTGCTTTTGACATTTTGCTTATCACTAACACTAAAATTGAAGCAACCAGCGCAAAGCCAAACCAGAAAATGCCTTCACAAAGAACTGAGCCTGATCCCAAGTGCCTCTGTAGTAGAGGTGATGAGGATCTAGCTGTGAAAACAGTTCATCTGCTCATCACATAGCAAGCAATGTTTTCTTGCTAGGAGTAAGACAGCCCAATAGTTCAGAAAGCAGCATTTGGGTGTTATTGCAAATATTGCAAATATTAAAATATGTGGTTCAAAGAGGCAAAACATTGGAAGAAAAAAAGGAATGTAGATAGCRATAGGAAATCATACCTGTTCGATTGCTACAGTAAACTGGAGAGAAGGCAATGTCATCAAGGGCAACATAACCTCCCTTGGCGCTGTTGAAAGCAACTTCAAATATCACCTGGAAATTAGAATCATTTGTTATTCACCTACAATATACCCAATAACACACAAAGTTCCTCTTTGCACGACTGAGTTCTTGTGTCAYCTCTGCCCAGGCAGGCTATAGTGCAGCTTGGAGAGTACTGCAGGATTTGGGACAAAGTGAATTATATCAGTGATTGGTGACAAAATCATGGTCAGACCCTGAGGCCATGTCCTTGTTCACTAGGGCCTTAGGAAGGGTAAGGAGAACACAGCGCTCCTATTACTTTATGAGGCATCAGTAGTTTTAAAGGTGCAGAAAGTTTATTATCATGAGATCATGCAAAGCTAGTACTTAGGGTTATTACTCTGAATTGGCTATAACTTCAAAGCTGCCTGATTACTACTGTGTCTTGTATCTATCTGAATTAAGAGCTAAAGAAAAAAAAAAAAGACATATGCAGAACTCACTGCGTGAACTGTCATTATCACATTTAACTTTTCTCTAAATATAGTGTCCTCAGACACTGAAACCCACGTCTTGGCATCAGCTGGCAAGGAAGATTTTCTTTAAAAGTTATAATTATGATAAAAACAGAAAAGTTATTATTCTACTTTGTTTACCACAGAAGCAAACACTGTTTGTACTCAGCCTTTCCCTAGAGACATTCCCAAAGTAGGTGGAGGACAGTCCATAATTCTTGAGGAAGTGTGTTAAAACTTAAGTATCAAAGCTCTGAGTTGCAGGAAAACCATTAGAGAAGTTCTGATTCACAAGGCAACCCCAGGGACAAAATAAGGATATAAARACAAATGCTTCCAAGGGGACAGCCCCTTCAGTGAAAGCAATGCCTGTGATGTCTCCCTACAGATAAGAGCCAAACTGTGTGAACTGTGAAACAATTCCTACACTTTTTTTTTTTTTACAGATGGAAAGAAAAAAGAGAAAAACCCCTTTGAAGTTCAGTTTAAATAAGTATAAGCAAAGTCTTCTCTTATTTCTGTCCAAGTCTCTAAAAACAGCAATAATATTATTCACAGCCATATTGCATGAAAAATTCTGGACAAAACAAAGGCACATCTAGCCCAGCATCTCCATTCTGAAAGAGGCCTGCAGAATGAACTGGATAAGGCAAATCTTTGGGACTTGCTTCCTTCACATGGTATTCCTGATGGATTTTTTTTCTTCAATTAATCTATCTAATCATTCTTTGACTCATCAAAATAATAGCATTCATAATATGCTCTGGCAGCAGTCTTCAGATTGTTGTGATACTTTCATTCCTGGCTTCAGATATGGTGCCTTTAAATGATTCCCATTAAATGACTCCTATGCCAAACTTTATAACTTGAGCGCCACCCTTGTTCTTCTGTCCCTATAGCTGCTATCTATAGATATCCTGATTTGCTATCAGATCTCTGCTCCTTTCCTACATGATCTGAAATCTATCTCAACAGATGACACACAAGTTGCTGCATACATCTTATTCCAGTTTGACTCCCTGCTTATCCTCAGGTCTTGCATCACTAGGAATGCACAGAAGTTCTCTCTACACATAATCAATACTCAATTCAGCTCAACTCACCTTCCTGGTGAAGAGTTTCCTGATGGCAGTGTAACTTTGTGTTTATTTGATGGGTTGTTAATAGATTGTTGTTAATAGATTTATTTAGTTACTGCCATTTCAGAGTGAGACAAGAGAACCCTAACATTATTTACTGGGAAATAAAGCATCTTGCTCTAGAGAGACTCCCCAACCACAGCCAGGTGGCCTGATTGTCTATTTCACTATTTGACTTCTTCTATGCTGAAAACCAAGCACCAGAATGAGAAGTGATTTTTCCTTGGCCTTTATGCAAAGGAAGCAAATGATCAACATAATCTTTATAAAAAAATTTCAGATACTTGAAGGTTACTGCTGTGTTCTTGGTCTGGGATGGCACCAGTGTGCTATGCAACTGGGCCGTACATGAACCATCACCTTACCTCCACTGGGTATGGTGCATTGAAGTCAACTTCTGCTACAGTCCAGGCTGCGCTCAAAGCACTTTCTGTTTTCCAGATCTCTTCATAGAAGCCACTCACATCTCTCAAGTAAACAGTAAAAACAATGCTACTCTCCTGCTTAAGTTGATAATAAAAAGAYAAGCAGCCAGACATGGGGGTCGTCGTCCTTGGTGAGATTAGTTGGGCCACTTCCTGAAAATGCTTGACATAAACAGAGTCCACATACATGTAATGGCCTAAAAGTACAAAAAAAAACTTGGTGTGAGCACACTCTTTCAAGGACACCATTTAAAAGAAGCAAATATTGATTGGCAGAAACTAGTGTATCTCTACAACTTGGTCAATAGCAATTGGTTCCTAGGAAATTCTAGTAATTCTAAACCTTTTTTTTTTTTTTTCCTTCTTCCTTTCTTCTGATATGGACAACCAACAGTTGGGTTGATTGTCAATCCAAGACATCATAGGCAAAATATTGTCTCAATTATTTTGTCAAGTCTTCATTTTAAAACCTTCTAAGTAATAAGCTCTCAAAGTAATAAGCTCTCAAAGACATCCGGAACAGTTTATAAAAGCAAATATGTATTATAATTGACTAAAAACCTTCCCTCATGACAGCTTAGCTTGCTTTTTAATCTTTATTTAAGTTCTGAGGTAAACCAAGGCTCCAAGCCATGTGTTTCCTCCTCTGTTTTAGCAAGCATTTATCTTATTATATCAAATGACTTTGAAAGTAATCTTTATTCTGTACATTTCACTGCACATGTAATTCTGCTTAGTCTGTCTAGGTTGCTTTATCTTTACTGAACATTTTTGATAAAAACTTTTTTTTTTTTTTAATGGCTTTGGGGTATTGTTCATACATGTAAAAATACAATACAATTGAGTAAATTCCCTGCCTTCCAACAGCCAATACTACCTGCAGGATTTTCAAGGAGATAGATTCTCAGACTTTGCTAGTTTGGGGAGAACTACCTTGATTTAAATAGAACATACRCATGTGCATAGTACGCTGTGCGCATAGTTTCTTCCTCTTTTACACTCCCATAAACGTGGATCTTCAACATCGAACAATATTAACAATATTCAGATCAACTGAAAAACATCGCTTCACAAGCAGAAATCTTGCTGTAGAATAAAATGCCAAACTCACAAGCTACTTCAGCACTGATATTGCAGATTGAATACTTAGGCTTGTACCTGCTTGGACTTGTATCCACACCCCTGACGCCCATTAAATAGTTAATACTGTTTTCAAACTTAGGATTTCACTTCTTTTTTTCTTTTTCATTCAAGTGAAACAAGAGCAAAGGGCTTGCCCAGCAGTAGGTCTCCTCCATCCTGCCCATGGTCACAAGACTTGAAACTTGAGTGGCACTTGCCTGAGTCAGCTCTTCACTCCTCCTCTGCATTTTTACATTGCACAGCTTATTTACAGCCTCCCTGACAAAGGGCTGAAGGGCTTCGCAACTCTGCACTTCTTGAAAAAAAAAGATTCTTCTTGAATTTTGACTTCTTGRGTTCTTCTCACTCCATGGTCAACAGAGAGGGTTTGGCATGAAACAGAAACAGCCTGGCTATAAGGAAAGAGCTCCCTCCCAGCTCRCGGCTTTTCCTATCACATGCAGGACTTTTTAATATATAGATCCACTGTCAGCTGCTGAAGCTGTGGGTTAAACTTCCATCTAAGTTTTTACCCATTTTTAAGTGACTTGTAGTTAACGCAGGACTGGACTGACACTCTCTGCTCAACTCACACAATTGTGAAATGWCATGAAAAGGCACAGCGGCATGAGTTAAGGAAGGAGTATCAACCTTACTTTTCACAACGTGATTCCCCAAACTGTCACAAACTTTCTCTGAGGTACAGAGTGTTGAAACAAGCCAGATCTCCTCTGTGGTATTTCATACAAAACTATGTTTTAAGATGAAAATACCTGCCAATCCCTCACTATGGCCACTATATAAAAAGGCTCTTCTCTCAGCAATGTGGCCAGGACAAATACTTCACATAGAGAAATTGCTGGAGAACCTTGTAAGCTTTAAAAGCGCCCTGCTTTCTGTGGGCTGCATTAACAGCCCCTGAGTTGAAGGAGACAAAACTCCTAAACCTTGTGTGATTTAACACCAAATTCTCCAAATTTGCTTCATTCCCTGTGTTTGCTCACTCAATGGCCATTTTTCCAATGGCCATTGGAAAAAAAAAATAAAAAACTCTTGCAGATGCATGCGCCAGCAGTACAAGCTTATAAACCACACTTCAGAACATTATGATGTCCCACATTTTTAAAATCCAGGAAGATGATTCCATCCCATCCCTCAGTACCTAGCATATTATCCTAATTCTGAGTCATTTTAAAGGGTAACAAAAGGCACAGACCAAATTTTCCCCTCTACATCYATTTTCCATGTGTTGCTTACCCAATTCACTCTTAAGCGTGTGGTCTTTGGGGAGAACAGACTGAGAATTGCGAATGTTTCCTCCACCAACAAACCAGTTTACATTGGGGTTCCAGCGATTCATGAAGCCACAAAGATGGTTTTCTTCAAAGTCACACTCTGCAATTACAGACACCATTATGAAAACCTCATAACAGCTTAGCATACATATTTGCATTACAGAAACTGCAAGAAAATCTCTTTCTAAGCACTGGCCTTGCTTTGGGAGAGTTACTGCATTGAATGCCTTTGCTTATAAAACTGAACACAGCACTTAACAACTTAAAAGCATTGGAAGCTRATTTAGCCACACTTCTTGATCACTACTACCGATTCTCACTTACATCCTGTTCAGTCCTACCTATCTTTCATTATTTGGTTACCTATGTCTACCATAATTAGACCCGAGCAAAACAAAATTTAAATCTACAGCRTTCTAGGCCTTATTAGTCCAAGCAGAACTCCAACTGGTAAATCTCACTGCAACTATAGGAAACTACTGTGTTGCTCGGCTGAACAGGCAGTTTTGCAGTGAAACTGCACTGGAAGAGYGACCCTTTCAAGGGAAACCTGTTAGAGGGGCACCCAGGGCTTGGGGTGAGGAGAGGTCAGGGCTGGGCAAGGCAGGACCAGCAGTTCACACAACCATCAAGCTACAAAGGCCTCCTGGCTGCTGCAATTCTTGAACTTCATCAGAAGTTTTGGGAAATGTCTYGAGGTAACTGACAATAAAAGTAAGTTATCAAGACAGTTTTGGCTCTGTAGGCAGCAGGACTCCCCCGTAAAGCAGGAGGAGGAGACAGAGAGCTGAAACAACACTGCAGCTGTTGTGTCTGGCGTTGGCAGGAACTTAGTTCTGTGAAAAATAACACTTGGTCCTGCTCAAGCAATAAGTAGCAGAACAATAAATACAGGATCGAACAATAAATATAAGAATGGAATTAAATATTCTATGTGAAAAGTCCATCTACATCAGAAAGCAAGGCAGGCAAATACTTATTTAAGTGCACTCAATCTTAGTTTAAAAACAATGGACCTTTTTTTTCAATTTTAAATGCTTCCTTTCTTTTTTTTTTTCTTTCCAAACCAGGACCTTTTATTTAGTTTTTAAATGTTCCAAGGTTCCAAAACCTTTCATTCTGTTTTTAAATGGCTAGAGAGGCTTTTTTTTTCCCCCTTATGCAGAGAATTTGGGCAGCTGGCTAGAGAGTACTCACCAATACAATATCCCGGGGTTATTTTAATTTCAAAAACTGCTATGCTGGCAGATTTATCTTTTCCCATCTCACCCTCCAGGACAATCTGCACGATATAAATCAAATGGTACATTTCAGGTTGTCAGCATTTCCATCATCACACCAGGGCACTTCAACCACAAAAACAGGTGAATTAGTAAAACACATATAAGGAGCCTCATCATCCCTAGTGTCCATAAAGATGCATTTATTGAGAGAACTTGGGGGAGTCATAGGCAGACTGCACTGAAGACCAAGCTCACCTCCTTTGGCTTGGATAGAAACATAAATCAATGCAAACAAAGGTCTCCATACTCCTCAGCTGTGGTTATCCAGGAAGCTATTATGGAAATAACAGTGTGACAGGATTTGGGTATAAATGCTCTTCTCCAAGCTCCTGACTGTCAGTTCTCGCAGATGGGTGCAGGGAGCAGGGCTGAACGAGCACAGCTGCAGACCTTGGGCCTGGGAAATCACGTATATATCTGAGGTCTACGGAGGAGCGAGCATGGCTGCTGCTTTGATTCACTCAGCTGTGCTTCCCAGCGAGCTGAGAAACCCATTTATTCTGAGGCACAATAGCCCTCTGACTCAAAACAGCACTACTCACTTATTTTAGGGGCAGAAATGGTCAACTGATTCACACAGCGCTAGGCCAGATCAGCTGTGAGCTCGAGGTTTTGGAGCAAAGAGCGAGCCTCCCGATGGGATGGAATAAATTTTTCCTCTAGCCAAGAAGTATATAATGAGGACCACACACTCTGTGGAAGTCTTTTGAGTGAGAACTTAAAAAGAGAAGTATTGTTTGCAGTCAAGCTCAATGCAAAGACTGGTTTACAGTGTCCTGCTCTGTGCCAATCTCATGTAATTCCCACATAGCATGAACCAATACAAAAACATCCACCTGTAACACTTCCCAGGCTGACGGAGAAGAAAGAAAATTATGTTCCCTTAACACTTCCTGGCCATACATTCACTGTTCTGTGAACTATAATCTCATGAACCAATAGGCATCRCATATGGCAGGCCTGAAAGTTCAAGTCCTTACTTGAACAAGCAGGAAAGTARAGAAAACCCAGCCTGAGCTCCTGGAAAAAAAAATACCATTTCCACTTTGTTTATTTTCCTTTGGCTTCACCACAGTAAGCTTTCCTACTCGAGTCAACACTAAGAGCCAAGAATAAGGGCAAGGCTGACAAAGTTCAAAAGGTAATCCATATATCACAGTATGTGCACAATAAATCCTTTGGCATCTTCTAAAATCATACTTACCTTGTACTTTTTGGTGCTATTTGCTAAATCTAAACTAGCTATGAGCCAGCTATCCGAAGGCTCCTTGGCTGACCATAGCAAACGATCAAAGCTCTCTCCTTCTTGCCTCAGGTACAGGTTGAGCCTGGTGGGATCAGACGAAGACTCTGAAGTTGATGCTATTTGGTAGATCAGTCTGATACAGCTCCACTCTTCAGAATGCAGTTCAGGACTGGAAAGTATTGCTTTCTCACCCTCATGAGATGTATCCACAGAAATGTAATGCCCTGGGAACAAAGACAGACACACACCAGAATAAGACATTTGTATCTCTGGATAAAAGGGAATATAAAGGAGTATTTGTCCCAGGGCTAGCTGAGAGCATGAGAGCTCCACTCATTTGCTAGGCAAGTCGTTTTGCCCTTTGATATCCCACTATGCACAAACAAACCTCACTTCATGTATCTCACAGCACTCAATCACAGTTTCAAAACTGCAGTACTCAGTGTACATTGTATTCAGTGAAAGATGTTGTATCAATATAAAGGAGATTATATAATAAATAGGCAATACTTTTATTTGGGTATTGTCCTCCAAAAGTGATGTCTACAGTTTGATTGACAAGGTAATTTACATAGAAATATGCTGCAGAAACACTGGGATGTCTACAGACCAAGTCTTTCTTACTTGACTAAAATTAGCCAATTTCCAGATGGCTTACTTTAGGAGCAGGGCCTAAAACATCAGCTCTTCTATTAAAAAAAAAAAA
>NW_020454849.1:1157794-1170981 GCF_003342845.1 Nothoprocta perdicaria
AAGGAAGGAAGGAAGGAAGGAAGGAAGGAAGGAAGGAAGGAAGGAAGGAAGGAAGGAAGGAAGGAAGGAAGGAAGGAAGGAAGGAAGGAAGGAAGAGTAAATCAGTAAATCAGAGGTGAAGCAGAAACTTGGTCCTATGACACTGCCAGCACACTGAAACTGAGGCAGACAGAGTATGATGGGGTACAAGACTCACACAGCCTTGGAAAACCAAAAGCTAATGAAACTGAGCAAGAAAAACAAAAGTTCATAGAGGGGAAAAAAAAAAAGCAAACAAACAAGCTATCCACAGACTTATCTTTCCCTTTTTAGGGAATGGAATGATTTTTGCCTCTTATCATAGCTTTTTTTATAAGCCTTATCTACCATGTGTAGTTCTAGTTTCTTGGAAGAACACAGAAAATCACAGGTGGAATGCTAGTAACTTGTTATTGCAGCAGTGCAGGAAAGGAAAACAAGAAAAGGAGAAAGTATTGTAAAATGTGTACCGAATGTGCCTGCCAAACATGCTATCGGCCATTAACTGTAGCATAAGGACACAAAACATCTCCTCGCACACGGATATCAGGCTCACCAGAGACAGCACTCAGGACTTGCTTGCTGGTGGGCTCTGATCCAGAGAGCGTCAGCACGGCAGGGAGAGGGAATTACCAGGACTCTGTAGGATGTGGCACATTCCTCACTCCACAATTGCTCATAATTGATGCAAGTGGCAATATCACTTCAGACACAGATTCTTTTGGTTTTCTTCTCTTTTTTTTTTTCAAGGTAGTCTTAATTTGGATCACACTGGTTACAAAGAAACCTACAATTCTGAATCCATGCCTGGCAATTTCAACCCTATTTTTGTCTAGCATTCATGTTCCCTTTAGGAAACTGAACCCTCTTGTAATAGTAATCTTTTTTTTTTTCAGAGATAAATTAGTGAAAACACAGGAAAACACATTTACATCAAGACCTCAAACTACCAGCTGCGAAGTTCAAAGGGTTGACTGCCGTGAAGACTTAATTATAAGTAGACTATGGCTCTTCTACAAAAATAGTAATTTTAAAAAAGAGATAAAGTTTCTTAATCTCCAGTTTGGAAGGTTTATGTCACCATAAACCTGTCTTTCCTTCCTCTATGTTCTATATAGCTGCTCTATATCAGCTGTTCTATATCAGCTGTTCTGACTCCCCTGTGATGACTGCAAGATCATGAAGTCTTCTTTTTTTTTTTTTTTTTTTTTTTTTTTTTTTTTTTTTTTGGATTGATTTGGTGTATTGGTTAAAGCCTCCACAGGCTGTGTCTGTGTGCAGACACAATGTGCTTGTCCCCCACAGCTTGGTGATTATCTCAACTGTGCTCTGGAAAATTCATCCTGCTTGGCTCTGCTGTGGTCAATGGGGCTATTGATGGGGCCATTACGTGTGAGCCTCCCTGCTCTGCTCAGGGTCGGGTGCTCTGTAGAGTCAAACACAGAAAAACTCCAAGCTTTCAGCAAAAGAACGCGGGCATTGACTGCATGGCCTTTACACTGAGCTGTGTCCCAACAGCAGCAGTGCCATGTGCCACCGCAGCAGCAAGGAAGGTCTCAAGGGCTGTCGCGGCACCRTCTGAGAAAGAGCTGGCACCGAGGCAGGCTCATCTGCACGGAGACCTTCCTCCCTGCAAAGGAGTAACCGGGGGGGCTGCTCTGCAAAGTCCTGTCAGTGTCCAGGAATGGGAAAAGTCTCATTGTCAGGAGCACGGATGTGCATGGTGGACACCACTGTGCCAAGGTTCATCACGGAGCGCAACAGCCAGGGATTGGTAACTACCTTTTACTGCTAACAATCAGGTGGAACCTGACAAAGACAACAACATACACAAKGCATTTCCCACCATACTCACCTGTCACCTAAGATAGCGAGTGAAGCATTTTACCACCTTTTTACCTCAATTTTTTATTCATTTCTTAACTTTATTGATGTGTCTGTGTCCTTTGCAGATGGACCAGACTCTGCATAGCATGTGTTCATTTTCATTTTCTCCTTATCCAAGCAAAATATTCAGCCATACTGAAAATACTCAAATATTGAGGGGGTCTATAGGTTGCAAACCTCAGCATCCTCCCCACAAATGGCTATGCATCAGCACAGTGAGATGTGCAAAATGAGACCTTTAAAATCCTTCTCCATGCACATCTTTCATCTTGCTGCTCTAATAAGCAGTTTCTAACAGAGTATCTCTCAATTACAATTGATTATACTGTAACTTTATGAGTCATTCAACCAAATTTTGCATATCTATATTTAATCTTTTTTATTTTTACTTACCAAAGAGGTTTCAATACTTTAGTCAGTAGTGATTATGTAAGTGTTGTGGTTTTTTTCTTTTTTTTTTGGGGGGGGGGGAAGTGGGGGGCAGGGTTGCTGAGACAGGCGATACTATTTTTTCCCCAAAACAGTAAGAAAATTACACTCACTACTCTCTGTAAATAACATAAACAAAGCACAATGCCAGTCACCGGCTAATAAAGCAAACCAAATTCCATTAACAAAGTAAAAAAATTAGTTGGGATAACTAGAATTACTGGCTAGCTTTTCACTATGTATTTTGCCTATAAACATTTGGAAGCAAAACTACAGGCGTATTCCATCCTTCATGGGGTTTATATCTGACACAGCTGTTTGCTCAGTTCACCAGCAGTTTYAGAAGAAAAAATGTCTATAAACAGTGAGTTCCAAGAGCAACATTATTAGGGAAATATGAAGCAGAAAAAGACTAGGAATTTACATGTCATTAGGCACCCCTTTATAGCCTTAAGTGTGCAAAAAATCTCTTATAATCACCTGTCATATGCAGATTTCCTCCAAACTTCCCATACAGGAACAGAAAATAACATTATCTGTGTTTTTAAAATATTAATCTAATGATACCTTATTTGCACCTATATGCAAATGCATCTACTATCTCAGCATCTATATTTTTGGAAGGCAACTTTTATGGCTTTTTACTATTATCATGACACTACTAAAATTAAAACAAAAAAAAATTTGTTTAGCCCCCAATAAGCCTTCTTATGTCATCAAGGAAGGGTTAATTAAAAAAGGACGAGGCCAGGGAGAGATTATTTTGCAAACTGAGTTTGTACAGGGAGCTTTCCTTGGGTAGAAATTAGGTGTAGACAAAGGTTCGAGAACACAGAAATTTTGCAATCCACTTTTATAAGATTTTTGATAGAACTAGTAGAAGGCTTCGGATACTGGATAAGAAGTTTCACACTGAACACACCACACTCGCTTCCATGTTTTTGAAGGGATGTCTCCCTCCTGACACCAACGCCTGTCTGCTGCCAAACCTGCCCGCCCGCACCGCAGGACCCCGCGCAGACCTGCCACGACACGACTCGACCTCCTCAGGAGGAACGAAAGGGTTTCCAGGCAACCCTCCTAAACCTCCATGTTATTTATTCCAAACAAAAGCTTTTCATCGTCAAGCTCGGCGTGGSTGCAGAATGTGTGGGTACCTCTTCCAGGCACGGACCCACAGACCGACATGAGCACGTTGTCCTYGGGCAGGTAAACCAAACTCATCGCAGTTTACACACCAAATCACCCTCCAGAGGTGAGATTTATTATTTGATGGTTTGCTAAGGACACCAGGTCAGAGATCAGACAGGACATCAGGTCAGAGAGCTCACACTTCCCAGCACAGAAGAACAAATTTTGGAAGACTTGTTGCCACACAGAGGTCTTGCATTAGTCCCACCTCTAGCACTATCCTCATTTTCTTTCCTGCAGAAAGCTTGGAAACACAGCCAGCAAGCCCATCCAAAAGCATAACAGAGTAAGCAGTGACTACAGCCCATGGTCACCACCACAGCACAGGCTGGGCTGCAAAGGGCTGGCGCAGGCTCAGCCGCCCTGCTCCTGATCTGCAGCACTCGCTCCGCTACCACTGTCCCATGGGGAAAGTTTCCCCTGGAAGGGCTTCTGGCAGCCGCCGTGTCCTCCCCTCGCTCCCCGCCCCAGAGATCCTCACATCRTGCACCACTTACACCAGATTTGCTGTTTTGTTCCAAACGCACCCATGTGGCTTTGTTTTCCCTCCTAATGACCTCACACTTTTTTAATATACTTTTCAAGTTTTTCCTTCTGCTTCTGTCAAGCGCTCCGTCAGTCTCAGGGAGCCGTTGATCAAATTACTGAGCTCTCCCTTCTGCATAGTTCGTTGCATAATGTTGACAGACTTTTTATCTGTTGAAGTAAAAGTTTCCAGATCCCTGTCTGTTAGCTCCGGTTTTACGTGCAACAGCTGTTTCCAAAGGCCACCTCCAYGGCTTTTATGAGCTGTTGCCCTTGAGCAGGAAGCAAGAAAGACTGAGACGCATGTCTCTGCCCTGAATTTGCAAATTGGAAAACTGTCGCTCGAAACAGCTTTTTCTTTATTCTTTGTCCTCCTAGACCAGTTTCCATCATCCACAGTGCATAGGGAAAGATAAAGAAGAAAGTGGAAGCCATCAGGTACTTATTTGTTCCTGGTTCTTCCACTTTGATTCCCAGCTCTATCCTCTTAGTAAATCATATTTCTGACCAGATTGAAGCACAGAGGAAGGCTCTGTGATAGCAGTTGCTCTCTCTGGCAGAGAGAACTACCAAGTAGCCTTCCTTCAACAGAAAGGACATACAATTTCTCTCCTATGGTGTTGCTGATTCATTCAATTGCACACTGTGTGAAGTAGTGGCATTACAAGCCCAGCCTTTCATCACTAGGTGCTCAACACAAGCTTGCCCAAGGCAAACTCATGGCTCGTCAATTCACCTGAGTGTCCCGACCACGAGAAGTTTTTGGGACTCTTTTTGAAGGAGAACCCRCCAAGTCTGCAACCTGGAGCTAAGTGCCAGCCCTCACTTTAAAACCAGAGGATTCCTGACCGAGAAATCTCATCTGTATGTCTCAGTTACTTCCACATTGCTCCAAAGCGGCTAGAGGAAGAGCTTGGTGTGTTTGCTRTGGGAGTGATAATCCAGCACACAGGCAAGGGAGTTAAAGGATGCGGGTCTTACGGCAGTGTCTGGGGAGGGAGAGAGGAGAGACGGGTCTGGGGGAGGCACTGGCCGCCCGAGAAGGGCAGTTGCACCCAGTCAGTCCTGCCTGGGTCCCTGTGTCCCCTGGTGCATGACAGGGTCCCGAYGGGCACCGCACGCACAGCAGGGTGCTGGGCCGGGCTCTAGCGCTGTCCCTGGGACAAGAGCAATTACCAAGCAGCGAAAACCACCCGTAACCTTCCCAAAACCAGGGATGCTCCCAGTGAAACATTGCATAAACCCATCTYGGCTACTGTGGATCTGCTCACTCTGCATCTGCCAAATCACTTGGCCTCCTGCGTTACCTTGAAAAATAGCTCAAATATCCCATCTGCTTAAAAGCCTGTCTTCCTCCCAGCTGTGTCTAATAAAATGTTACCGTTGCCCACAAGCCTTGTGCCTCCAAGGAACACTGTAAATGCGCTTGGCCTTTATAAATCACACAATAAATTACGCTAACAGAAAGATCTTTACCTGGGCCCTAGGTCCTGTACAGACTGAGATCATCTGTTTGGTTTCACTGGCTTCAAAAACCACACTGCAGTGAGTTCAGATTCCCATTTTCTGGATGCTTTGTGTTTTTATACTCCTTTTTGAGCTTCAGGATTGTCAGGATGAGCAGCAGAGTCCTAGTGTATTGATGARGGATCTCAGACCACAACATACAGGGAGAATCCCTGACAAAGTCCTGAAAAAGGTGGTTGGAGAAGGTGTGCAGACGTGGGCTACTGAGTTATCCACCTCAAAGATCAGCATTTGGGGCTCCAGTTCAGAGGACGCCTCTATGGGTCTCAATGACTCGCAGCTCGCTCATTGCCAGCTGGCTGGCAGCAACTGAAGATGTGAGTGTGCACAAAGCTAAAACCCACARAACTGGAGGTTTCCCAAACCAGGTTAAATAATTAATTTCTAAAATATCTCACATGTATATTTTATAGGTAGGGAAACTCAGTGTATGTTTTAATTTTGAAACATCCCTTAACGCTTACCTACATTTGCCACTTTAAATTTAAATATATCCAGCAGTACTGTATTCATGATGTATCAAATCCCCTACCTCCAGAGGTGTTCATATTTAACAGCAAACGTTGCATTCAAGTACAATGCATCCAGCTCCCTACCTCTTCCCTTCAAGCAGAAAGCATACTTCCAGTGACTCCTATTTGTGCTCCGCAGTAGATCACATCCATCAGAAGCYGTGCACAGGGGCTCTGGTCAAAACTCCTGCTCCTGCAAGGGATTTGCAGCTGTTTTCCAAGAAAATGAGTAATGACTTCTGGCTTAGTAACCTTAAATGGAATCTGCTAAATCTGAAAAAACTAATCTAGATAYGAATTTCACAGTTCAGGAAGCTTGCTGTTCAACCTGTCAAGGCTAATCTAGCTTTTTTATTATTATTATTGTCTATCCCTTTTTGCTGAAGCAATAAGTATTAAAATATGAAATGATATAAATCAAAAAGTTGGCCTGAGAACTTGCCGTGTTTCTTCCAAAAACCCACGTGCATTTACAATTGCCWGGATGGCTATGCAAATTTTATAGGTATTGCAGACAACTTACTCTTTTAAGTTTACTGCAGGTCTCAAAATTCATAAGATCCCAAAGTATTTCACAGGAGGCTACGGGCCCCTGCAGAGACGTGTTGGGGCCCTGTGGCTCCCTCCCCTCCACCTCAATAGTTGGAGTCTCTAGTACTACCAGATGGGAGACTCAGATGCGAGGCTTCCGGTCACAAAAAGACATTTGTACTATAYAGAATTGTTTGTAGAGAAGAAATTAAAAGAAACGTCTTTGTGCAAATTCTGGTCTCAGGGAACAGGAAAAAATGGATGCCAATAAACATTTAGGAAATTAAGACATTTAGGAGAGAATTGAACAGAATCAGCCTGATGGTGCCAGTTCATGACACTGTTTCCTTCAGGATATCCTCACTGACTTTTGGCCACTTGTTGGTCTACTTGTTTGGTCTACTTGTTGCCAAAGTATATAAAGGTTTGGCAAAATTTTCCAATGTTTGGAAGTTTAAGGATCCTCATTAAATTTACTTCYCTTTTTTCAGAACAGACTCTCAGTGTTATTAAGCCTTTTTAAATTTCTTTTGCATCCTAAATATCCTAAAGTGATCACACGGATGTTTATGTAGCTTAGGTAACCCATAAAACACAATTTATATTAGCATACCTTAGTGCACCTAGGCTGTCAAAGCTGAAGAGATATTTTAGACTACCCATACAGTGTAGTTCTCCTGAAAAGGTACCCCCCAGTTTATTGCTCAAAAGGTAGGAAGAGAGCACAAAATAACTGGAGCAGATGCAGAACAGTATCCACCAAGCGGCAGTACAGCAGCAGTGGCCATGGAAGCTCTGGGAAGAATTAAGAAAGCAAAAAAGCACATTTAGATAATTGCCCTTACACCCTCCCAACCGATGCTTTCCAGCTCGGAGGACTTCCTGAGCGGGTTGTTGTATCTGCTCTGCCAATACACGAGCCCAAAATTAGCAGCTTGTGTTTTGTTTGCATTCTAAGTGACAATAAACTGCAGAAAATAAATGTCTGTAGAAATTACTTTGTTCCATCTGCCAAGCTGTGTGCGGTCTTTCTGAAAAGTCTCTGTGGCACAGCTTTTTGAGAAAACTTTCAAAAATTGCCATAAAAATATATCTCAGAAGCTACTAGAGACAAGGCACATGCTTGAATATTCCCGGGTGTTAGGGAATTTCATAAGGAGAAGTGCCAATGAACGCACTGGTCGCCACACATAATGTGTATTTTTAGRGTCTCCCTAGGGAACAGTGACCTGGAAATGTGTCCTGAGGGACAGCAGAGGCCTTGCTCTCTGCGCTTGATGGCCCTGTCCGAGTCCTGGCACAGCGGGCCGGGGTCCAGCCGTGGCTCCTGGCAAGCGGTGGGCTGCCCCATGCATCGCGTCGCGTCCCAGAGGCGTCTGCCAGCAGAGCCACGGAGCCCGCGTGAGCGAGCGGGACGTTCGCGGGCTGCCCGGGGCAAGGAGCAGGCGCGGGCCGGAGACGTCTCCGGAGAGCTCCCCGCTCCAGACCTCAAAAGCCGAGATTAAACCAGGCCGCAAGACCGGCTGCTTGCCAAGTTTTTATCTTGGAAAACAAGGAAAATATTTATGACTGTTGGGAGCTCGAGAAAAAAAAAAAAAGAGGGACAACTTTTCAATGTGTGATACTGAAATAACCTGAAGTGATGAGCCAGTGTTTCTTTAACTGCTGTGATCTAAAGGAAAACATGGTGTCACACGCATCAGCCTCCCAAAGTCTGGTCTGAAACGCTACCAGGAGGCTGATTCAAGCTGACCAAGCACACCACAGTTATCTAAGGCCGACAGTCGTGGCCTCCAAAATTAAGGTGAACATTATTTCACAAGGTCACTGCAAAAGGAAGCTTTTCTATACAGACTTTTTTCAGTTCTTCAGTTTAACTAGAACCATTAATGAAGGAGGTGGGGAAGCCAACAAAATGCAACATGCAAACAGCTGACTAATTCCTCTGAGGTGGACACTGCATTCTGAAGGAGCAAAAAACATGCAAAGCTCTGGAGATAAAGAGGTGAATGATGCAGCACAAGGAAAATAATCAAACAGAGCCGTTCTTATATATGGTTATTTCCTTGGTTTTAAAAATACTGTTTTCTCTTTTTTTTAAACAAGAAAACTTTCTTCATGCCATTTATTTTGAATTGTTCTGAAAAAAAAAACCCATAGTCTGCAGTATCTTTACATTTTGCAAATAAAGTAATTCATTCTTCCTTTTACTTCAGACTCTATATCACAGAAGGAAATCAAAGGAATATTAATGGTCATGAAACTGGCCTCAAGAGATACCTCTTGCTAGCCTTGCAACACCTGGTCAGGAGAAGAGCTCTGCTTTCCAGCATTCTGACCCATGAACCAAGCTGTTTCAGGAGAACACAAATCCACTGCAGCAGGGGAGGCTGCAAAGGGGCCTTCCTCCTCTATGCCTCCGTGCTGCATGAGACCCAGCTGGGAGTAAATTAAACCCACAATGCCACACTGAACACAGATATCATCAGTTGACTCAAATTACAGATATCCTCAGATGACTCAAATTCTACATAACTATTTCATGAGAGAGTGAACTTGTAGTTACTTCCTTATATTTCTATCCTGTGAACAATTTAGCAATACATGAGCGTGTAAATTTTGCATCAGATGCAAAGTAGAAAGGTAATGGTACTACCAGAAAGTTTTGTTTAACCTTAGCGTGAATGTTTTCCAATGGTCCACTGGGCAGAAACTTCTAATGCCAATTAAGTTACCGGCTGTATGCAGCAAAAGCTGCCATGAGAAACAACTAGAGGGCACAGAGGCCTCTAAATATTCAAGTCAGTGATGGACAGAAGGCAGACACTGACACCCTGTGCCAGTTCTTCCTTATCTCTTGGCATTTAATGTTTGTTCATTGGCATGGAGGAAATGTGCCACAAGAAGCCAGCTGGCAGTTTCACTGGCGCAGGCAAGGATTCCCCCAGCACAGGATCTGAGGCAGACACACACTCCCTCCCTACTGAGTAATATTCCTGGTTCAGACTTCACTAAAATCCATCGTGGCACTCCCTGTTAGGCGCACGCCTACAGAAACAGCGTGAGCAAGCCTGAGGCTGCTGGTGTGATCGGCACAGTACACATGTAATTGCTCCCATCAGGCTGACTACCTTCTTTATTTGTTTGTTGAATCTCCAGGAGATCCAGAACCACCAAGTCAGAATTCCTTTTTTCTTCTAGACATATTTTCCATCTGAAACCTGCATCCCTTCTTTTCATGGAAAAACAAATACACAGACATTTGATGGGATAGCTCAGTAAAGTTTACTTACTGAAAGCACAGGATCACTTGCTTTAAAAAAAAAAAAAAGAAAAGAAAAAAAGAAAAAAGAGATGGTCACCCTGGTAAGCAGGAACACACAACAGTGAATTCCTAGATTCCTGGTTATATCAAAATAATCTTGAGCTCAAAAAAAAGTGAACTTTTTGACAGTGGCTGGTTAATATAATCATTTCTCCTGCTGAAGCAAAGATTCTTGTTAGAATCTCCTCCATAATCRCATAAAACCAGATTTCACCTTTGGAATATCCTTTCACAATGCCTCATTCAGAGTTTGGTGCTAGAATTCAGATGCAGAGTGGCCTTTTAGTAACTATTAACTGAAAAGGAGAAAAGTACTTTCTCCTCCAGAATAACTTTTAGTTTGTATATGGTCATGTTGTGTGTTACGACAAGTGTTGCCAGAAAATTACAAATATTGGCAGCAACATATGGAAACCCGGGCAACAGACCATGCAAAGAGACAATAATGCTATTAATGAAGCATGTGAACAAACAGAAAACAATTTCCACTGCAACCAAACCACTTTTATCAGACCTGTTGTTGTATGTTTCCATGCCAGTCATGACAGAAACACTGTGGTGTAACTGAATTTAAAACTATGCTCAAGAAAATTTTGAGCGTACCTCAGCTGAGAAATGGGTGCCATGTGCACTCTCGTGGTAAGTAGCCAAGTTATTTCCCCTGCAAAGAAGAGGCTAAGTTGAAAGTTGACCTGAGACAYTGCAGTGAAACTCTTTGCCATAAAGCACAAAAAGATGCATCAAAAAAGAACAGCACACCAACTATGCAAATGTGGAAAGGGTAACAGAAAGAAAAAGAACTGGCCAACCCARCAAAGGAAGAGGCTGTTGGAGTCCTCGTCTTAGTAAAGGGTGACTGATCCTGTAACTCTATTTTTGGCTCTAATGCCCACCAGCTGTGAAGCCTACTCCAGATTCGCGAGTACTTTTCTCATTAAAAAAAAAAAAAAGAAAGAAAGAAAAGAAGAAAAAAGAATGCTGATTACAGCTCTTCGCTTTTTACCTACATGTGGAGGTCCAAGCCACACATACCACTCTTCTTATTTCCATATAAGACAACTTCACAGCACAAACTTCTCTCTGCTTTTTCAAACAAACTGCAATTACTGCTCTAATAACTCTCCAGCTTGACACTTAGTTTGAAGTAAGCACTAAAAGTGTCTATTTTTAGAAAACAATCTGGTATTGAAATAAATCCTCTCATGTTTCTACTTAATCACCCAGGAATATTCTTGGCCAGGAAAGAATTTTCTCTGCGAAAAGCCTCATAAGAATTAAAACACAAAACAATGAGCTGACTAAATAGAAACTAGAGAAGACTYGTGTGTTTGAGCTCTTCATACTAGTTACTAAACTTCAGCTAACCTGATAAAAAGCAATRGCTTAAACTAGCATCACCTAACTATGTACATATAAAGCACTAGAGAAAGTAATCCTGCTTGAACTTCTAAAASAAGTTTAAAATGGTTTAATAAGTGCTATGCAAGCGAGCTGATAGCAAGCACTATGATGCCAAGTATACTAAAGCACATACGAAGTAAGCCAGTATACTGACACAGGTTTGTAAACAGGCTTTGTTCCTCACACTGTCAGATAGTCTCATCACATGCACCTCAGACTTTATGACATCTCCAAGGCATGTTTCTAGGGAAGGGGCAGGGAGGAAATGAAAGAAAATCCTATTTACTTAAGTGTCTTTGTTTTGTCAATATACTTCAAAAACCAGGTACAAGGTGCTCATATTTGCAGTTTTCATCAGTGTATACATATGTGCTTGAGAACTCAAGCCGGCCTTGGCCTCCCTTTACGAGCACTTAGGCAGCTAAGTAATCACAAATGAGCTTAGACTTAGAGAAATTGTAGCTATGGATCCTCTGATTGCCCAAAAGGCTCCAGACTTGCTCAGAGCTATCAAAGTTTGCAACTACCAGTGCAACACTACCAGCTCCTGCTTTTCTTGACACCTGTATTGGACTCCAAGCCCTCTAGGCATGGCACGTGGAGCTGGAAGTGTCCTGCCAGTGTTCCCAACTCAGAGTCTAGGGAAAAAAAAAAGGGGTTAAAATGGCATGAACCTGATTTCCCTCTTCTCCTCTCTTCTATATTGTCCATATAGGACAATATTGGCCTATATCATTGGACTACTCAGGTGTAATTTTCCCAAGATGAGCCAGATCAGCCTGTTGGCCAGTGAGATTGTCGAGCACAACTTGACACAGGGAAATGTTCCTTTGAGCCTCTGATCTTCTCATTTCAGCCACTACCCAGACCTTTCAAATATTTTGTGCCTATCTGCTACAAGGCTGTACATGTTCACAGCAGGGAACCCATTTCTCTGTATAGTGGGCACCTGGCACATGAGGAAAGAAGAAGTGGAAGGACTTGCTAAGAGCAGACAGCAGTAATAAGTACAGATGATGAATGGCTGGTTAATTTGGGGTTACATGGCCCTAGAGGATTAAGGCCTCTGTTTCCAGAGCAGATGCAAGGCAGAGAACACAGAAATGATACATCTGCTTCAACTCTCTCCAGAGCCTGTTCTGATGAGCTGAGAGAGCAATCCAGGGCCTGTATCCATTCATTCGTCCACCTCCCTGCTGACCCCACCAGGCAAAGGCGCCAGTTTTTGCTGACCATAACTGTGACTCTGTCATATGGCCTAGGATGAACTCACTTGGCCTAAGCGACTTAGAGGCAGTGCTCTCAGGGAGGTTCATTTGCAGAATGATCTGCCAACAGCAATTAGACAGAGCAGGACTATTTTGTTAAACTTCCTCAGTATAAAAGCCATGTGTCAAGCAGCACACACTAAAGACACGTGCCTACACACCAAAAAGCCCATATTACCACATTATGAGAAAAGTTGGAAAGGATGAAGAATGCTGCAAAATGCATCAGACAGTGCACCATGCTGTAATTGATCCATTTCTCCCAAAAATATTACAGTCATGAGCACTACAAATCTTTAACTGCATGATAATAAATGCATTGAGCCAGAAGAATACCAGTTTGGAACAAATTTTCCATCTCCTGTTAAGAGCAATTGAGAGGTCTAAAAGATGACTTGCAAAAGAATTTCCATTTCTTCCTACAGATGAAGGCATAGAGCATTCACATGCACATAAACTTATATGAATGCAGGCATGTACATATACATGTAATTATTCTGTTTATATTTTACCTTAAAAATACAAAAAAAATCTCACATTCCCTGGAGTGGAGAACTCTGAAAGATCACTAAA
>NW_020454849.1:1171383-1265278 GCF_003342845.1 Nothoprocta perdicaria
GGGAAAGGGGGAAGGGAAAGGGGGAAGGGAAAGGGAAAGGGAGTGCTTCCAGGTAGGGGAAAAGTTGATATGTGCTAGAGTATTTGAAGTGCTTCAAATAAAGATTAGAAGATTTCTTTCATTTTCCTTATCATCTCAATGCTTGTAATGCAACATAGACTTAACAGGAAGGTTTCCAGTATATTCTCCAGAAAGAGAGGCAAAGATTTAGTATTTCTAAACAGGTTCCAGTGAAGGTGCCTTTATATACCAAAGAGGCAAAAGAGACAAATTCTGTTTTATCCCCCTACCCCATTTTTCCCCCTTTTCCCTGTTACAATGCAATTGTAACGTTTTATTTAGACATACAGTTAGGCAATGTTAATTTAAGCTATTACTTTGTAAATGTATGATTTGGGTGCACTTCTGCTGTCCACTACACTGCATGGACAGAGAGAGGGCTGTGGTGCCACAGGGTATCTCTACCTCTGCCCCATCCGCACCTTGGCCTCAATGCACGTTGTCTTCCCTATAACAAAGCAACAACACTACAAAGGATGCAGTCTTGCAAATATCTTCACTAACCTAAAGCATAATACTAATCACTTCTGCCTCCCAAAGATTTTAAAATACAGAACACAACATTTAGCTCATTAGTTCTATCCTTCCTTACAGTGGGGGACATATCTTTTTCCTTGGGGAAAAAAAGGAGGTTTTCCCCTTGCATTTTTCTGTGCATACAAATTTTCTAGGTGAAGCCGCTAACATTGTGCTTACATATTCAAGCATAATCCAAGCTTTAGCCAAATCTTCTGGCCAAGACACTGTCATACCCAGCAACAGCAACAAGGCTGTGCCATCCAAGCTGTGCCAACATCCAAAGCAGGAAGTAAAGAGTCAGAGAAAAGTCAGAGTGTTGTTTATAAATCCCCAGAAAAGTCAGCATTATTGATTTCCAAAGAAAATACCCCACAAACCAAATGATCATCTCTGTGCAAAGGCAGGAAAAATTAAAGCAGAGCTCTTGTTTCTTTTGCTCAGAAAGTTTCAGACACATTCTCCCTCCAAAGGCAGATTACCAGGAGGTTTAAAGGTATGAACCCATACCCCTTTGCACAAGAAAAGAAAATCCCATATATCACAGTTCCTCACTACAGACAAGCTACTGATCTGATGTGTTGAAATCAATGGGCTTCTCAACCTGGGCTTGTGATCACTACTGGCAGCAAATAAACCATCACCCAGGCTCAGAGAAACACGGTCCTGTGGAAGAAGACATGTTTTCATTGAAAGGTTACAAGCAAAACACAGAATCATTGGGCAATTTACTTGTTACTACAGCAGCAAAGAATTTCTACCTGAAGTGCCTGAAGTTTTATGGCATAAAAGGATTAACATTTCATCTAGAGTTTAATCTAAACTCAATTCTTAGACCCAATGCATTAAAACACCATCTTTAATGGTATGATCAGAAAATAGGCAAATTGGCCTGTTCACAGCAGGGTTACAAGGGGAGTCTCCCTGCTCCTAGCCATGAGTTTTACTGGAGGTGGACCTGCTGCAAAGCTGAGGGTAGCAGCATGCCTCAAGGCAAGGGAGAATTTGCTTTCCTTTTTGTTCTAGGTGGGTGGGAGCTAGGCAAGGTCACCCTCAAAAGGGTTTTGATCAACTGTTTATGTAATGCCGAAGATGGAAAATCTGAGAAAACTGTACAATTCTGAAAGGAAATGTGGAGAATGAATGATCTACATCTCACTACACATTTATATACAATGGTTGTAATCTACTCCTTTCATTTCTGTAGCTATTCCCACATTTCTAATATGGTATACAGCTCATGGCCCAGCAGGCTTAAGGGAACTCATTAAGTCATCCTGAGACTATTAAAGTATTTTACTGGTTCACTAAGTCACACAGAGACTCTTAAAATATTTTAATGGTTCACTAATTGAAAACTGTGGAGTCTGTGTTTCCTCGAAGACTCTGGCTGATATTTCAAATGGAAATCTAATTACTGTGATTCATGGATATTTTCTAACTAAAGCTTGCAAGGCTTTCAGTAATGAGAAAGGCGTTAGTGACATGCAGCTCATATTTAATCTGAAAATCTATCTATTTAAAATAATGTTCAAGAGCACTAGCACAATTATTCTGCCTACAGTTGTCTAACGTAGAGATTTGAGCTATATTTGCCAAAAGAAAGCGTGCTGCACGAAAAGCTGCATACTGCAGAAGAAATGATCTGTTAATCAAAGGACAATTTTCCAATGGCAGGCACACATATGTTGTTGTATAAAAACTGTAGGAATTTTTCATGTAGATCATAATTAGACTTGAAACTTTGGCTGCAAGGAATCACAGGAGAAGACTGGGATATTTGCTCTTCTAAAGGGGAGTTGTAAACTGAATTCAAATGATATGGACTTTTAAGGAACCAAGTCGATTAAGCAATCATACAGTGTGAAACTACAAGGAAGACTACACAGACCTTTTATCTGACCTTCTGCTACACTACTTTTACAAAGGAATATTTAGGCAGTAAAAATTAAAAGATTAAAGGAAAACATCTTTTTTTTTCTCTCAGCATGTTTTCTTTAGCTGTAACAGTACAAGCCTCGAAGACTTGACACTGCCTGATAAATTTAATCAATAAATTATAGTGCTGCTTGTACCGATTTATCACTCTGGCTGGAGATGAAAAATCTCAGAGGGTCATAAAATGAGAAAAATACCAAAAAAGGCAGGGGGACAAGACAACTAATTGTAACTACTTTTAGCCTTTTTTTTTTCTCCTCTTTCTTCTTCAATAAGCTATCAAAAAATTTCCACTTGATAAGATCATAAGACTATTAAGACATGTTCAGGCTCATTTAGTTACACCTGTGAACAGTTTGTACCACATGCAAGGGGATTTTTAACAGTAAAAATGTATCTGAAATGTCAGTAATGACCTGTTAGTACAAGTGCAATCTCTTTTTTTTTCACTGCAGATCTAGACGGGATTTACTCCAGAATATATACATGGAATTTACTTTCTYCTTCCTTCAAAAAACACACACAGATTTTCTGTGATTAATAAGAAATATTTTGGAATACTTGCAGCATTTTGGCATGCCAAGCTGCACAGCAGTTTTTGGAAAGTGTGGCTTTCCAGTGCTGCACTGTAGACAGAATCACTTGAGTTCCTCCATCCTAGCAGTGAGTAAAGACCTTGCCAGACAAGGGCAAGCTGCTTTTCTTTGGAGTTACATGCAAAATATTTACCTGAGTGAAGTGCATTAGCCTCCATTACCCTTCCCTCCCACATCCTTTTTTCCTCCCACAGCTTTCTTGTACAGATTTAAAGAATCAGCACATGTATCCTGCTATTACTCCATAATATTACATGTGACAACTGTCCCAGCTGTTGTCCCAAATCAACTTCCAATGGTAAACTAGCTCTTTTTTCAGCTGTTTTCAATCTAATTAAAGACCAGCCCRCTGTCAGGAGCAGCAGGTATGGTCAGTACACAGGAATGCCCTAGCAGCTGTCTTCCCTCTCGCCGCCAACCTCCATGGCTCAGCTAAAAAGCACTGAAATAGACGGCTAATTCCCTAAGCACTGAATCACTAACAGCTGTAAGCAAAAACACGCATCTGAGAGAACTGCTGCCTTGTGGAGCAGAAGGAATGCTTTGAAAGCCGTATCTCATCCCGTGATGCTCTGATAACAACCTCGGATTTGTTTGTTTTGACTTAGCAGAAATCTCACCCACCGCCAGCTGCTGATGAAGCCCTCCATGAAGGTAAAGTGCATGCAAAGTGCTTCTTTCTGCACAAGACCCAACTCTGAAATAAGTTAAAAGCATGCTAATAGCCATAATTCCRGCAAGGCTCAAGGAAAATCCCATTGCACAGGAGGCTGGAGTGGGAGGTTACACATGGACAGGCAAAGCCTCTGGTTGCATCACAGTGAACGAGGCTGGAGTGAAGCTGAACGGCACCACTAATATATAGACCAAGCTGATGGATTTCACAAGAAAACTGCCAAAAAAACATGAACTGCACAGTTACAGATGAGTGCACAGGGATATAACGCCTCCCATAAAGGAAGGACTAAGAAGAGCATGAGAGCCTGAGTGSATCCCTGAAAGAGTAAGCCTTTGGTGTTTCCTTTCCCTGTGGAGATGAGGAAAGAGAGCTCTGTCACTCCAAGTGCAATTGCTATGTCCAGAAATGAACATATTTTCATCATGAGCACAGGGCAAATTGGATCGTGAGCCTATCCAAATGGCACTTCTCTTCTGCAAAACGGCATTCAGGAGAGAGATGTCCACACTGGCAAAACACAAACCACTGAGCTCCCCCACAGAGCACATTTAGAAGCCAAAGATCTTGCCTAGCACGTGCTGCACTGGCCTGGCTCTGTCACAGCTAGGCACACCAGCAAGTCTCCCAAATCGCACTCTCCTCCCAATTCCACTTTTGCCATGATCACAGCATGGCCCCTTGTCTGGTCTTAGAGTTGTGTAAAGTTACACAGTGAATAGTGTAAAGCAGTGAAGATACACCCTCTTCATAAGCATATTTTTAAATGACATACATTCCTAGGTGCAGGAAAGGGCTGTGGACAGAGGTACAAGCAAATAAACACAACTGACAGATCACTAGTGATTTCCTCTTTCATTACTCTGTTCTTACACCCAAATGATGTGGTGCTCAACATGAGAGAGTTTAGGTCAAGAGAGGCCAGCTTTAAATCATAGGGCAGAGTTGTAAATAAGAGATGTTTAAGTGGTTGCAGGCGGATTTTAGGTTAGACAMTCCTCATGCTGCTACTCTTATGCCTCATGTATTTGAAGCTCTTTGAATACTGATCTGCTTTTGAGACCATTTTTCATTGTAAAATTGAGTATAACTATATCATACACATGTTCCCAAAGAGAAATTTAGTTTCTTGATGTGGTGTTAGTGATGCTGCTTTGTTACCACAAACTTACCTGAATGATTCCTATTTAGAATATATCAAAGAAATCAAGTCTTGGGYAGCTGTAAAAAAATATCAAGCATGTTTTAAGAAAAAATATTCTTAAGGATTTTAAGGATTTTTAAATTGGTGGAGTATGTCATAATTCATTACATCACTATTCTGAATGAAGTCTTTTTCTCTTCAAGGACATGTSTTTTTTCTTCAGAATATCACAGAACGAGAAAACGCTATTCTAAAACTCTGGAATGCATGCTATTAAAAGTGTATCCTTGGAGATATGGGACTCCAAGTCATACACATTCATGGAATTCTGGAAGCAAAGCAGCACAACAACCCAAACACACACACGTAAAGCTGTCAGTGAAAACGTGACAGCCAGATGCATAAGGCTACAGAAAGCATTGGGCASAGCTTCAGCTGTTCAGCTCACATGGCTCGTTACAGGGGATGCTCACTGAAAGCTGCTCAGCAGCTCTCCACGAAGAGCAAAGGCAATAAGGACACAACTGTACAAGTGCTGGTATCACTGAAATAGCTCCAAGCCCATAACTGGTCATGCACAGGYGCATTTAGCAAAGCTCACGTTTAACATGATTATACTGCTGGAGAAAACACTCTTTTCCCTGTAGCTTCCAGGGCAGATCCCTTATCTAATGCTTAAGTGCAGTCGAACATATGCAGCACAAAAACTCCATTAGTGCAAATTTGAGCTGCCAGCCCAAACACCATTATCTCCCACTCTGTTGAAAGACCAATGTTAAACCAAAGGGAGACAGAGAACAAAACATACTCACGGACACTGACACATAAAATGCAGTACAACTATTCCTGGCAGAAGTGTAAAGAAGCTGTCTCAAGTCCTAAAAAGATGTGTCATAGTTATTATGTCTAATGCAACTAATTTATAATACTGCTATGAGCGGGATATGCTAATGGTTAGGTTATGTGCTGGACAGGGCTGAGGGGAAAGCAAAAAAAGAGACTGAAATCCAGCCCTCCAGCATGGCTGCGACTGACCCAAAATAGCCCATTTCATTCAAACAATCCCTGCCTTACGTTCCTGGTGAGTCTATTTGGCTTTATCTGTGACTCTGTTGGGGATTACCACCTTCTACATACAGCATCTTCCTTTATCATAAAGTAACACAGCCCCATTCTCTATAGTGAGATATGGCAAGTTTGTCATAGGGAATGAAGACAGAAATTTGCTTAATGAGTACATAATTATGTGGAGGCTTCTTCTCTGGATATCTTCCAAACCCCCCTGGATGCCACCCTGTGCCACATGCTCTAGGTGTCCCTGCTTGATCTCTACAGGTCCCTTCCAACCTTAACCATTCTATGATTCCGTGTGATTTACAAAGCAAGGCTGTTTACTGAAATAAATGCCTGATCTGGTTAAGCAAAATCCCAAAGTTATTTAATAAAAGCCTACCATACAAAGTTTCACACTCTGCAGTACACTGAAGTCTTTCACCAGTAAAACATAATATATTTTGCTGACTTGTGGTTTGCTAGCAAAACAGTACATTCCTATAGAAACTGGCCATTATGGACCCACAAAGCTGTATTTCTTAAAGCCTGCACATGAACTGCTGCTAAATTTACTTCCAGATGTTCATGGTGGCYGACCCAGAACTAGAGCTTTCAAACTATCTTTAAATACTGCTGCAGTGCTGAATGCAGACCTGTTTTCTAAGTTTTTCAGCAATCAATTGAGCTCAAGGAGACTGATCTTTGTCTTAGATTCCATATCTCAATTTTATTTATATATTTGTTTTTTACATAAATGTCCTGTTCAGAGACRCTGTGAAGGCAAGAAGGCTAAAACAGGAGCATGGCTACACCCTTAAATGCACCACACTCCATTAATATCTTGGTTTATGTGTGCTACAAAATCATTTAAAGCTGGCATAGCCCATTACGGCTCTGCTGCACACACGCAGAATCATCTGCTGCTCATCAGATTTCAGACAGAGGGTTACATAACGCTGCCCTTTTCCTGAGCAACGACTTTGCTGCGTTCCGTGTGAGGATGGTTACCTACAAACAGCCGCTTCACCAAACACGTCGAGTTTGCCCTGGATTTCGCCACCCTCCTTGCACGAAAGCGAGAGCTGGAACCTGGTGCTAAATGTAGCTGGCCAGCTCTCACACCTCAGCCCTGGGAGGATCGACAGATATATACATTAAATATATATTATATACTGAATATATAATCCTAAATATATATTACATATATATTTATACAAACTATATATTATATCCTGAACCAAGCCATGTTTTAACATAGTAGAGGTCTTGCTAAAAATCGCTATCATCCCCATAGACACCAAGTGAGCAGGTGACTAACATAGGGTTCAAAAAGTCACCTCRATGCTGATGCTTAAGCATCCCACCCCTGAATTCAGACCTCTATGGAACATCATGAAACAGAAGTTTACGGGAATACGAGACAGGTACATTACAGCCCAATTTGCAAGTTGTGTCTTAAGCAGAATTTCTGCCCATTTCAATATTATTTCCTTCTGCACATAGACTAAAATGGGCTTTGAAATGTCACTCAGTTATGTGTATCAAAAAGTTAAGGTAAAAAAATAATCAAAAAAAGTCTTCCAATTATAAAGATGATACATTTAAGCACAATGAAAAAAAGCACAGCAACAACAGAAATCACTTTTACTCTTTCATACCAGAATACTAGGGAGAAGTCAAAGACATTAAAAAAAARAAGAAGAAAAAAAAAMCAGAAACTTCCTGGTTTAAGTGGGAATGCAGAGCTGTAAACAAAAGTAAAATTTAGCCTCATATTTCTTATCTATTTCTGGCCCCTCAGAAGATAGTGCCTTTCTTGGCAATTGGGCAAAAAACTTTCAAGTATGGAGTGGAAATTTCTAGGCAGGATTCTAGCTATATTTACAGCAACTTGACAGTTTGGCACAAGCCTACACTTCTGAGAGATTTATAAGATGAAGAGCTAACACTGCAAGTCATGTAGTTCCAGCACGAGATTTTACTGTATATAATCTTCTATTCAAAATTTTATTTAAAATAGTAACAGAAGACTTTRAGTTAATACAAGAAATGGAACAAATCAAGGCTAAATTGCCACTCCCATCCTTATCTTCCTCCACTGTGCTAGTAAATCACTGCATACACTGCCGCTGATCCCAGACTTGCAAATACCAGGGCCTGGTACTGCCAGACAGGCCAGGCTTGTATTAAATGAGAGTGTAAAAGAGCATCTGAGGAAGACTCATTTTGCACATCTGCCTCCTAGATATGAATGAACCATTTTCAACTATACTTAGTCACAATTCTGTGAATGAACTTCCAAAGAGGTTAATACTTTGCATGCCTAATGTCTGCATGAAATGACATACTATGATTTAATCACACACTGCAGGAGAAGGCATTTATAATGGGAATGCTGACAGTACTAAACCTTTCAAAATTCTTGCTATTCAATATATGCTGCATATACATACATATATATGTATATAAAAACTAGATTACATATATTTCTGAAAAAAAAATAGATCCGCAATGACAGAAACTACTGGCCACTAGTATGGTTACAGTCACTCAACAGAAATAAGTTGCAACAACCTAACTAGCGGTCTGTGGGCCAAAAATTTTAGGCTGTTGCTGATCTAAATCAGTGATCTAATTTTCCTGTTCCTTGACACACCTGAGCATGGAGGTGGACAACATCTTGCACAACCCTGTCCGCAGGTTTTGCTCCCAGCCTCTCATGGACACTTGGACTTGAGTCAATACCACTACCATGTGGCTTCCTATTTTTCACAGAAAGGAAGCACTGCTTCCAAGAGAAGCAACTTCAGGAGGCACAATGTTAGCAGGCAGAGAGGGGAAAGCAGAGACAGCTACCAAATTACAACTACTGCCTTCCAAAACACAGGGGAACCCATGTAGCTTTAAATAATCAAAGGGAAGGGCAAAAACATATTTTAATAGGAAATCGTGATTTCCTCACAACAAAGTTAGTGCTCTGGGGACATTCTCAACTGTAGTGATCAATCTGAAAATTAATGATTAAGGTGGCTTACTTTGGGAAAAAAAATAAAACATTATCAACTAAGTGAGAAGTGCACTGACAAAACTGAAGTGGGTAGTTTTGAGCGGCGCACTGTTGAAGGGTATTTACCTCCTTGCTTGAGTGCTCACTTCATCACTCCTGACTCAGGCTGCAGAATTTTAAAACTTTTCAGGCACTTAGTGCTCTTTGTTATTGTGTGAACACAACATTCACTTTATGAATGACAAACTGGTCAGAACACAACCCCCAATTAATGATTGTACTCCRCAGTTATGCCCATGCTGCATCTGGCTTCACCACATCCCAGATTTGGCCCCAGTGATTCCATCAGCCACRGGCGTCCCAGCTGAGAGCTGGCGCGGGCTGCTGCGCGTGGGACTGCCGGGGTGCAGGGACTGGGTTTTGTTCTCCTTTTGGGCTGCAGTCAGCCACAGGCAGCGCTGACACGTGAGTGTCTATCGTTTTCCTGCCGAACTGCAGGCACTGTGAAACGGGCAAGGGCTTTAGTCAAGCGCAGCTTAAAGACACTGCTCATGTGGTCTGTCCCTCTTTAAGAACTGTGTCGCCTGGCAGTGCTAGTTAGTTCCCTGCTCTGCAGAAGCAGTCCCTGGCAGGCTAGAACCCAACCCAATGTAAGCAGCCCCCTCACACACACGCGCGCACAAAACAAAAACAAACCGCAGCGCTGCAGAGGCTCCCGGGCTGCGTTTCGTCCAGGCAGCGGGTAAGCTTGCAAGGAATGTCTTGCACGGGAGCTTTCGATGTTCCCCCGGTGCTGCCTTTCCCGGCGGGAAGAGGGAGCATCCGCCGCTCGAGGGGTCCCCCCGCGGCTCCCGGGGCGCCCCGCACCCGCTCACCTTCGCCGTTGAGGGTCCAGGGCAGGTGCCCGTAGTGCCACTCGTAGCCGCAGGCGCTCTCCTCGAAGGCGCACGATCCGGCCGAGAGCCAGGCGGCCCCGGCGAGCCGCAGCGCTGCGAGCACAGAGCGAGCACAGGCGGTCAGCGCGGCGCCCCGCGCGCCTCCGCGCCGCCAACGCCGCCAACGCCGCCAACGCCGCTTACCGTGCGCTGCGAGCAGGCAGAGCCGCAGCATGACCACCCGCCGCGCCACCGACCCACGGAGCGACCCACGGAGCGGCGCGTGGGCGCGCGGGGGGCGCGGCCGGGGCGGCGGCGCTGGGCGCGACGGGACGGGACGCGACGGGACGGGACGGGGATCCCGCTCCGGGGGTCCCGCTCCGGGGGTCCCGCTCCGGGGGTCCCGGTGCCGCGACCCGCTGCGGGCAGCGCCGCCTCCTGCAGGTTGCTCGCGCTCCGGGTCTCTGCAAGGATGGAGGCGCCAGCGCCCCGCTCCAGGGATCAGCCCCCTCAGGAGGAGGAGAGAAAAAAAAAAAGTCTTTTTTTTTTTTTTTTTTTTTTTTAATAATGAAGTCATTTCCCTATATTTCAGCTGTCGCCTGTTGCCTCTCCGCCTGTCACTGCTCTACTGRTCTCTGCAGAGAAAGAGCCTGGCACCACTTTCCTCCTTCCCCCATTGGGTATTATTTAAACATATTGCTGAGATGCCCCTCACACAATGCACACACACCCTATATCCACAGAGCAGGCAGCTGCCACCACCAGGACCAGTCTTCATACCCCTCTTTGCCCCAGCCCCATAGAGCTGCCCCTAGCCCCATCTGTCACCTCTGAGTGGCCTCCAAGTAGCCACCAGTGCCCCAGGCTGGTGTCACCTGCGCACTCGGTGGATTGTCCCCTACGCCCTCCTTTGGGTCACCCCTGTCCTGGTGCCCCTTGACTGCTCCTTCACTCATCCAGTTGTGCTTGCTGCAGCACAGAGGTTTCCTGGTGAAATGCTTGGGAAAGCTGGACTGCCCTAAGGATTGCTTGGCCTAACTTCACCTCCAAGCTAACTCACCTCATCCAGGCATTTGGGTCATCATCTAAATTAATCAGGTAAAATGAGAACAGCTGACTTCCTGAAAGCAGCCCTCAAAATTATAGAAGCAACCTGGAAGATTTTGTAACCCTTTCCTTTGTGGATTAAGACCACTTCCTGACAGTCTGAGAGCTGTAGTGGAAATAAGCATTGATCTAAGGAGAGCTTCATTTCACCAAAGCCCACTTTAACCCATACCCACCAAACTCTCTCACAGACTTTTCTCACAGTCTATATTAAGACTTACACCTCAGGGATGTATTTTATAGGCGTTCTTATTATCAGCACATTAGCTTCTGTAGCAGATTTTTTCATAAGGGAGGCACTAAGAATAGTCCAGAGCCCCTATATAATTTTTTCTTAAACCACTGTAAAAATCTGTATTGTTTATGATATGGCCTACTGAGGCTGTTTCAGTTATTTGCCATTATTTTTCATAATTTTGGCAAGTTTGGGCATTCATCACAAGCTTTCAGAGGTTTCCAGCAATGTTATTTGAAACACATAGAAAGATTTTTTGCAATTAAGTTTTTAAATTCCTGCATAACTGTAATATACTTAACATTAACCCTAACATACTTAACATTGCCATTGCTTAATCTCATGAAGACCTACCTTTTCTCCTTACTTTACACAGTAAATGAGTTTACGTTGCAGTGTTGATATCCCCAGTGATATCTCACATTTTGCACCATGGCCCTCACACATCTCACATTTTGTCTGAGATTTTTGGATGACAGACTTTATTGTGGTGCTTTTTTACTTATTTTTCGTGTCCCTTTAGCATATACATAATGTGCCTCTTAACTGCAGAGTGAACACACTCTGGAGTGTGTGTTCAATTTGAAGATTTACCTTTTAGTGAACATGTTTGCTGACTTTGAGGACTGTGACAGTGAATGAGTTATGGCACATTAGCAGCAAGCATAATGATGCTCAAGAGCATTTGGTATTCCTCATGCATAAACAACAGGTCCTTAATTTCAGCCTTTCCATTGTAGGAAGACTGCAGTAGTATCTGCTCTGGAGATATCCATAGGAAATTTAATTTTGAACTTGCTAAGTTTTAGTGCTATTCATTTTGCTAAATCACTATAAGATTAGCATCCCTTGTTCATTAGCAGGTTTTGCACCACAGCATTCCCAGTTTTCTTGCTCAGCTAGCTAGATCACACAAGATTTCCTGCATTATTCTCTGTCCTAGAAAACCTTTGTCTCCTTTCCTGTCCTTCAGGGACTGTTTTGCTGGCAGTGACCTGAATCCCACTATGATTTACCTGCACTCCTGGTGGTATTAACCTGGTTCTATAATACATAATTACATAAATTATGTACAGAAAATACATAATACCTAAGCTCTATAATACAAATTTACATTTGTACAGAAAATACAGAATTCTGTATTTTTTGTTTGGCTTTTGCCTAGAGGCCAAAGATGAACCTAAACATCTTTGGACTCTCTAGTCATACTCCTCTACTAGCATCTCAGATCCAAACACCACGTATGCAGACCTTAGCACCCACAATAAAAATCAGGAAGTTATTGTAATATTTTCCATAGGAACTCCCTCATCAGCCACAAGCCACATGTAGCCCAAGGAAGTGGTGTGTCCAGAAACAGTTTCTGTATGTCCACATGCATATTCTCTGCTTTTCCTAAGGACAACGGCCAGACCTCTGTGGACACATCAAGCAAAGAAAATAGTTGGCAAACGTATCTGGCACAGGCTCCTTCCAAAGTGTTTCTTCTCTAGGTAGTGGAAAAACATTCCACTTTTAGAAATACGCCTTACTCAGGTCTTAAAAAAAAAAAAAAAAAAAAAAGTGGTCTTGACCAGCACATGTACCCTTATTTTTGGTTGGCTTTTTTTTTTTCAGCTTGACCTTTATATTTTCAGACTTGCATGGTAGTTGATCTCAGGATAGTTTTCACCAGTTTCTGGTCATGATCTGGTGCCATTTCAGTGATTTGACTAATCCCAAAATGCAAAACTGACCATTCAGTCATAGGTCGGTCATAAACTCTATGGTGTTTTGACTTCTTTAGCATTGTTGATTTAAAAATACATAATTCATTTTTATACAGTGCAGTACATCACAATTTATGCAGTACTTCAGAACCAGTTTTTCTTCACAAGTAGGGTTACCTTTTCCCTTCCCTTCTTTTCCCTTCTCTTCTTTTCCCTTCCCTCTTTTCCCTTCCCTTTCCTTCCCTTCCCTTCTTTTCCCTTCCCTCTTTTCCTTTCCTTTTCTCACAGGGCTCTATTTTTCATAAATAAGTTAAGCATTTTTATCTATGTTTTCAGGGAACACCCTCTTTCCTATAGCTTCCATTTGCTTCTATCTCTAGCCCTTAATTAAGTTTGTCCCTGATAGTTCAAAGATCCTAGCTGAATGCAAAAAAATCTATATGGTTCCCTGCCTTCTGTCCTCTGTGAATTAGATCTTTTGTCCAAGACAGAAGTTCGAACAGAGAGAGCCCTGAAGCCGCTGTCCTTTTCAGTTGCCTTCACAGATTATGAAATAGTGTCTCTGTAGTGCCTTCGTCCAAATTTTGCAGCTCTCCCTGTATCTGCAGGATGGCCTCCTCCACCACTGCAGCAAAGCCCCCACACAAATATGCAAAGGAAAAGAGATCATGGATGTAAAAATGAACAAAGCAAAATGAAATATACTCCTGTTTTTCCAAATGGCTAGCAAAATTCTTCTAATTTTTTCTTCAGAAAAAGTCTAGATTTAAGATTTGTCTGGAGTACTACAAAAAAAAGGCTGCTTGCTCAGAAAATATGCAAATATGCAAAATAAACTCAGTCGAGCAATGATTGCTTTCTTTTTTTGACAGAAGCACCATATTTTGTGATTTTTTTTTTTTTTAGGTCTTGACTGTGTTGTGTCTGCCCGCTGTACAAAGGTCACGTAGCACTCGAGGTGTCTGAAGCCAGAAAAACAGAAAACGCRACATGCCATCTGTCGTTATGTTGCATTACAGCATAATGGCAAGATCTAAAGAACTGTTCTGAGTAATACATATGAAACTCCAGAGTTGAATAAAGCAAGAGAATCAAAGGGAAATAGCCTGATTTTTCCCTAAATTTATTTTGTTTTACAGTCTTTTTCCTTTGTCTTTTTCCAATGCTGTTGCTGCAGGTTTAGCACAATATTAATTAGTCAGTTGAGACCAGATGTGTCGTCTTCTGTGTCATGACAGCTGTGAATGCTGCCCTGATGATCAGCTCCCTTCCTTTGGCCATGACACATATCTTTTTCCATCCCTTCACGAGCTCTTCTCTCCCTGTCACTTAAGCTGTTTGTCTCCACTTTCAATGTTTTTCACAGCTGTTTTCTGCTCTAACTGGCTTCACCTCAGCATTGACATCAGCTTTGAGCTTCTCACATATAAGAACCTCTTCACAATCATCCACAAGATTACTTATTTTTCTTCAAATTCCTCTTAAAAGTTTCTTTTTCCATTTTCTTTTGTGAGGCCTATAATAGATTCATGACAACAAGATGGAAATTGGTGTGGTGAAACCAATGCAAGTTAGGCARGATTTCTTCATTACATTTGCTGCCTGCCTGGCTGTTTTTATCTACTGTTTCTTTTCTTAGGAAAAAAAAAAAACTACTTGGGGAGAGGCAAGGTTTACTTTCTGTGCTCCAAGTTTAATAAAGATAGTAGTCTTTGAGTAAGGTCGTAGTTGCTATGGTAAGACAAACAGTAAGAAAAAAAAAAAAAACAAAGAAATCATGATCACCCCATTTGTTATGTTGCAAATACTGAAATAAGGTATTATTTGTTGGTTTGCTCCATAGACAGAGGGTATTTGCCAGATCTGACTTGTGAGATACAAAAATGCTTAAAACACAGACTTCCACATTAGAAGTATTCTGTAGGGTCTTCTGTAAAACGACTTTAAACAGGAAGATTTATCTTGTCAAAGCCATATACACTTATGATTTAGGATTCTTTCTTGGTCCAAACTCTCATAGCTATAATCTTCAGAGACCAGAATGATCTCATTTCAGGTCATATCTGCCGTGAAGAATTTCTGACAGCTGGATGACTAATACCTCTAGCTAATCTGTTAAAATAAATGGATTTAATCTTGTTTCGAAGAGCCACGAACTCAAGCAAAATAAATGGTTCTTCAGGCACCTCTTTTAGCCAAAACCTCTGAAGTTATATGTGACTTCCTCCCATGAATTAATGGCATTACCGAGGGAGCTAGATAGCCAAAACACCTTAGCAGCTTTGAAAAACATCTACTTGCTTTATACACACATATAGAAATATTGAGCACAGCATGTTATACTCTAGACAGTAATGCTGAAGTGTTCATGGTGTGAATAGGCAGCTAGCATTGGTGACTCACCAATATATGTGGCTCAAAAGAGACCAGCTGAAAACAACTCTTGCCCTCARTTGCTTCCCCACCTGCCTCCCAGATGGTGCAGCTCCTGGGCCACCAAAGTGTGCAGCTGAATCAGTTCAAAATGTTGCTAAACAGGGAGCTCCAGGCTGCTGAAATCTATCGGAAGCCAGGAAGCCGCAGGAGATGTGTGAAACGGTACAGCTGTGTGCAGGAGGGMTGTTTGGAGGGCAAGTGGAAAAGGTGAGCAAAAGTGGAAAAGGGGGTTGAAAGTTGCAAAGGGAAATAYAATAGAAGTAGAATTAGTGAAAAACTTTGAGAAAATATTTACTATAAAGAGCAAGGATTAGGATTCATGTTTTTTTTTTTAAGTTTAGCTTAGATTATTTTAGAGGAATRATAAGAGGAGGATAGAGAATTCCTGAAGGCCTAGGTAAGCCAAATTGTGGTAGATAAAATGTATCAAAACTTAAGAAAGGGACTTGATGGAGGTAAAACTACATTAAAAAAATCCTGAAACAGGTTTAAAAYCTCAGAGTGGCCCTCCCTTAGACTCCTTCTTCCAAGAAATACACAGAACATGGCAGACCAATTTCCATAATGATGAATTATTTAAAAGTATTTTTCACTTTATTAGCTCAGACTTCCTGAAGTCCTGTCCCACTCTTTTTCTGCTGCTAAATTAATTAGATTGCCTTTTTCATATCATGGGTAAATGTATATGATACCTGATCATACATATATTAACCAGACTAAGCAACAGTGGTGGGGGCAGGGAATGTCAGAAGTGTCATTAATCATTATATATAGATTGCTGGGGTTTTTTGTTAGTTTGTTTTGTTTTCAGTCCAAAAGCATTCTAAAAATGGCAGAGCTTAATTCCATAGGCACTGCTGCTGCCCATTTTAACTGACCGGAAAAAAGAGCATGTTACACTTTTGCTTTTGGCCTTTTAAGACTGGGAATGCAGAAATCCAGGATAAGGCAGCAGGCCAATTATATCTCTTGTTAAGTGTTCTTATTAATTGAACTCACTTTAAGGACATACTTGATTCACAAGCCCTGATTTGCCTTGCATTAATTTGTCTCTTTTTGTATTTTCAGATTAGCAGTAACATCACAGAAATAGAAGGGTGATGACTAAATCCTGAGCTTTCCTTCCTTATTCTCTGGAGTCCTGGCTACAGATATTCTCCTCTCCAGTGTTTGTTTTGAAATCTTGGAAAATATACTTAAAAAAAAAAAATCTTGTTGCATGCCCAGGCACATCCAAACTTTCCACTTATTCTCGGACATTGGACACTGGCACTGTTCTGAGTTGAAAAAAGACACCAGGGCTGGACAAGGGGAAGGAAGTCTTGCAGCACAGTTCAGTGTTTATATTTCTGTCTCCTTGTACTCATGTGTTAACAATATTACAAATGTATTTTATCTTTTAATATTAATATAATTGTGTATGGCACTTTACAAGTAAATTTAGGCAGAAAGCCTGACATCGATTTTATTTTATATTTATTTTCAGTACAAGAAATAGGAACAGTCTGAGCTGAGGTCATCTAATCAGGTTATGTGACCACAATTAAACTGTGTAAGTTTGTGCTATTACACCCACAGATCCTGTCTTTTGCCCATTCTCCCCAATGCTTGGCAGTGCTAGCTGATTCTCATCTTCTCCGTGAACCAGTTTTGCAGCTGCTTTCTGGAAGTATTTCATGATCTATGAATATTTCCACCGTTTTCCATTGGGCTTCTGACAGAGTAAAGTACAGGTCAGCCTGCATCTAGGCCTGCCTTTCCTAGCACGTGGCTGCATCGCATCTCGGAGCCATGTGGTCATCTTTGGTTCAGTTCTGGTCACTGGGTGCTGCAGCTGTTGCTCCCAGGGACTTGATCCCAATTAGAGCTGGAAACGGAGAGCAAAGCTCCAAGCTGTGCTTCTCTGCAGAGATGCTGCTCTGCAAAGATGTCATAAAGCAAATGAGGACCTCTGCTTCTGTTGATGATGAGAGAGATGATATGTAACGGGGAAAGAAACTAGATCGAAGTATACATAATTACCTCTCCTGAGGTAAATATTTACCCACCATCCTGTTTTTTTCTGAGGATTTTAATTCATGAGAGAAAACCAAGGAATGGCTGGGTGGAAGGTAACCAGTGATTTTTGTACCGTTTTGAGGGTGTCAGGATGGCAGGGACACTCCATAGATCCTACTGTGTATTTTTTTTTCCCACCTCCCTTCCCCCCTTCTGACTGCTGCCCCGTGGCACTGTCAGCAATGGACTGCCACAGCTGAGTGAAGTGTTGGGGAAAGTTCCTACCACTGCAGCCTAAAGCATCTGCCACGTGCCCACATCAGACACATCTGTATCCTTCTGCAGACACATCTGTATCCTTCTGGGAGTGTTCCAGAGAGGTAAGCGTTCTCCGTGCTCCTAGACTGCTTCTGCACACTCCTTTGGAAGGTTTTGCTCTGAGCAGTGTGCAATGGTTTAGGACTAACCAAGCTTGTGTCTGGCACCTTGTCCCACTGTGTTGTGCCTCACTTCAGCATGTTTACTCTTCCATGTGCTGAACTTGCCTGTGCTGATTGACAGTCCTAAAAAATTTAAATGGAGAACATGGATCTCTGCTACTTCTTCTTTCTTTCTCACTAAAGATGATGATCCTTGCTGTGAAGAAGGGCACAGGTGTTTGCTAGAGGAGTTTGCAACTGCTAGTCTGTCATTTGTAGGCAAACACTGCTGGGGTCTATGGGGACTATGGAGAGAAAAAGTTAATCYACACCACATTTTTTCCAGATTAAAATGACCTAACTGATCAATCTTTAAAAAAATACAAAAAGTAAAAACACTTCTCAAAATTGTGTAATGTGCTGGCTGTTAATAAAAGTTCGGCATGAACTCACAGCTCACTAATGTTGGCTCTTTCTTTGTATGTGACAGAGAAAGGACTCCAGGACTCTCAAATTAAAATTACCAGTCTAGTCTATTTATTCATTTATTTTTTTCTTCCTCTCTCTAACAAGTTTTCCAGACCTTATTTAATTCACTGTGAAGAAGAGCCAGCTGCTGGAAAGAAACAGGCTCTGGCTGCACATCACCATGTCATGAAGAGGAGGAAAGCAAACTGTCAAAAMTGAATGACATCTGCATGTGAAGTGATCCAATGACGTATCCTAACGGTCTATGTCTTTTCTTTTAAAAACTCTATTGGCACCAGCAAATTGMATCTTTCTCTCTGGAAAAATACTCAGAAACTGGGGAAATAACTAGCATTTTAAAAAGCTCAGTTTTACAAGTAATTAATGGTTTATAAGAGCTGTAACGTTTGACTTTAATTGAGTGTGTGTGCGTTTTGTTTTAACCAGATGGTTAGAAAATGATTGGACTATAATGTATGTAAACATTGGCTGCAAGCCTTGTTAATGGCCTGCTATCCAGGTGTTGATCTGTGGAAGGTGAGACTCTTGAATATTACTTTCCGGTGCCAACTGTAGCCTTTCCCTAGTCAATGCTGAGGAGCCTGGAGAGTGCCAGCTACACTCACAACAAAGAAGAAATATTTATACTCATCTGAGATGGCAATCTGAGTTGTTTTGAAAACTCCATATTCAAAGAAGTTTTAGTTCTTGGACATAACCACAGGATAACATGAAAAATAATCACTTCACCAGGTGTTCACTTTAATAGATTCAAACCCAAACTTCATGAGTCTTGATTCAAAAAAACATGTGTTCCAGATCACCCTTTCCTTGAGGCCAAGCAAGAAATACTATCACCCTGCTCTACACCTGGCTTCTCCATAAGCACCGTGGAATTTGGAAACGACCTTCTGTGACACACCTTTGTGGTTAGAAAAGTTGATTATGCTGTTTCAAAAGTTATTGGGACATACAGTGGAAAACCTACTATAAAAAAAACTACAGAATATTCCAACTCCTTTGGAGTAAAAAACAAGGAAAACATTTACATCACAATACCTTTTGGCAAACTTGTTATATACTATTTTTTTGTTGTTATTTGCATGGGGCAGCATGTGGCCACTGCTAGTCGAAGGCCATGAGCCCTGTCTTCCAGGGGCTGGGGGGCAGAACACGTCCAGGGCAGGCACTGTGGTCCACTATTTACCTAGACAGGAATTGCAGGAATGGGCAGTACTATGGGATTTTCAAGGAGAATACAGGGCTGCAGTGAACAGCTGGAGAATCACCATAAATCAGGCTCCTAAAACTGTCCTTCTGGTACCTGGATATGGTACCGTATCCATCTAGCTCAGGGAGAGTTTCTGTTCAATAGGATCTTTGCAGTTGGTACATAAATGTACACATTTTTAAAATGGCTTTGATTTAAGACAAATGATCAAAAGTAATAAGTTTTCTTAAATGCAAATTGATTTAAAGAACAGTTTGAAATCACAGAGAAGCAGAAACTCTCAAGTAACAGAAACTCTCAAGTAATCACAGTCCCTCCTTTTTTATGATTCAGGATTTTAGCAGGTCTTCCAAGTTTTCATCTCTTTCTGCATCTAGCCTTGGCTAGAGTCAGAAACAACAGTAAAAATCTGTATACAAAAAAGTTTTATTCAATCATTCAGCAAGCTTTTATGTGAGTCTTCTGTTTTGCATTCTCCAAGTGTGTATCTTCCAATAGCGATAATTTAGCCAAAATTTCCAAAAGTGATATTTTAGTTACTTTAAAGCTCACATATGTTACTGAATGGTATTTTGGATCTTCACAGATTCGCAGAGTGGTTGAGTTTGGAAGGGACCTCTAGAGATCACTTAGTCCAGCCCCCTGCTCCAGCAGGSACACCCAGAGCACGGGGCACAGGGCGGCATCCAGGCGGGYTGGGAAGATCTCCAGACAAGGAGACTCCACAGCCTCCCTGGGCAGCCTGTGCCAGGGCTCTGGCACCCTCACAGCAAAGAAGTTCCTCCTTGCACTTAAGAACACTARTAAGTGTTTCAATTAAACTTGTAAACTTGTAAGGCCATGTACAGATTAAAACAGAAAAGAACCTTTGCAGCTGTAAATWAAGATGTGCATTTAAATAGATGTAAATTCAGATGCAGGGTTTATCTGAAAAAATGGTATTAATTTCAGTATATATGTCCTTTTTTTCAATTAAAATGGGGATTTAAAGTACAATGAAACAAAACATGCTTGAGTAGCCAACCATACAGGGGGTGACAGTGTAACAATAGCAAGTAGATGGTAAAATCTTCCCATGAAGACAGAATTCCAGCAAAGTAATGATCCTTTGAAAGAACTAGGATAAGACTGGGTTTAGAATGGGAGAGTGGAGTGATGATGATCATCACCCACTTTGAGTTGGAAGGGTTTGACATTTGCTCTACTGGAGCACAGCATTAAGGTTAGAGTTAAGGATATGTGAGTCTTCAGAGCTGCAACAACGCCCAAGTCCTGCTCAGCTCACAACTAGATGAAGACTGGCTCTGGAGCTGAAACTCATCTCATTTTTTGACATGGGAAGATTTATCAAGTATACTGCAGAAGGGCATGGTTGGGATYGGGAGAAATTAAACCCCTTAGAGCTGAAGTTTCAGCAACACCTGGCTCAACCCACAACTGAAATGACAGCAGGGCTCACAACAGCTCAACGCAAACCTGGAATCAAGAAATGGTCTTATGTCCAATGCGAGGAAAGTTGGGTTGCAAAGGCAGGAATTAGGTTAGGCAGCTGTGTGCCACCAGCTGATCCTTGAAGYCATTTTAATTGATTAAAATAACCTATTTTTTCCATTATACAACACTTGAGTGCAGATATATATTGTAGTTTTGAAAATAGAACTTTTTTTTTTGTTTAGTTTTCTTTAAACAATATTCAACGGCCTTTATCCCCTTTGGATGTCGCAGAATGAATCAGATGAGGGATCAAGTATTTTGTTACATTCCAGAAAGAACAAAACTTGGTGGACAGTATTCCCACTGTATCCAATGTTACGCTGCAGGTATAAACAAAAATAAACTTCCCTATTARCAAGTAAATAAAATAATTATTTACAAGTGAGTAACTTTTATTTGTACAAATGAGTGAATTATAAAGCCACTGACAAATGCAGATATTTCTTCCTAGGGATAAAGTCTTTTATTGATTCTGTCTCTGTAACTATCTGTATTTCAAGCTTTTTTGAGATATCAGCTACAGAAGAAATAGGGGAATGCAAGAGCTACTTCATAATCCAGAGGAGTGTATAATGAAAAAAATGAGGGTTGCCATGGTAGAAGKTATTTGTGTATAAATAAATGCCCTGCGGTCAGTTTCTCCCTCAGATGACAGTGCTCTGCAGCCCTTGGAAGGAAAAAAAGAGAAGGCCAAATAAAATGAGATGTGCAGAGATAAAAGAAGGTTAATGAAGCTGAATGAAAAAAAATGAGAAGCAAAATTAAAGGGAGGTGGTAGGGGTAGAGACAAAGAAGTGGAGAGAGAAGAACAGGAAGATTCGTTCAGTATTCTATAAACTTAATACATAAAAATTTAGGGCTGTACGGCATAGATCAGTACTTTCCATACATTTTCACTTTTTCACAAGCATTGGCATTGGGGTAACGAAGCTCCCTGGGAGAGGAAAAGTAACAGCCCAAGACACCACAGAAGTTCTGCAGGGGAGAGTTGCCGTGCTTAAGAGAAGCTGCTGGGACTGCTTCAGCTGTGCCAGGAGGTTTTCTGTCTCCTGAAGCACCAAAGATTTCACAGGTGCTACTTTGGTTCTGCCCTTGGGCTTTGGAGTCCTAGAATGTGAAGTTTCTGCACTCACCTATCTGCCAGCCTAGGATTTTGTGTGTCTTAAGGTCACAGAGTAATAAATCTCCTGACGGGCTGTCAGCTCCTGCCTTGGTCACATCTCTCTGTTTGACATCATTGGCACCATCTTTTCTGCCCCAACATACTGAACAGAGCAGGGGCATATACTAAAAAATGAAAGACAGGTTTGTAGTAACAGCAGTTGTAGTTGCAAAATCAGCAATAACTGAATGAGAAAAAAAAATAAAGAGAAGGTAGCTGAAATACATAGCACTTTTGTCCAAAGGGATATGGCTGAAGTTTTATAAATTCATATCCAAATGAAGAACACTTTCTCTGACTGTAGTTTTTTTCTTCTAGTGTATTTCTATAACCATACAGACAAGTATTGCCACAAGCCTCCCCTCCACAGCTGTTCATGCTAAATGCTGTAATTTCAAAAGATCTCCTAAAACAGAGAGAAATGATTGTAACACATCACTCCCTTTAATTACTGGTCATAACATGTTACTTACCTAATGTTTAAGATACACATTGTTTCTATGTATCTAATCTATCTGAAGGTCTACTTATTTTACTGGGATAATTGGATGTTTATTTAAATGGTGTTTTTTCATCCATGAATGTTTTTCACAAAGATTTTTTAAGACAGCAATTATTGCAATGGTATTAGAAAGGAGATTGCTGGAGAAAGAAAGGACAAGAATGAAGAGGCAGCTATTCAGTGTCAAGAACAATCCACTTTTCTCCGAAAAAAAAAAGACATGTTAATGAACGCAGATGGTTTGTTGAAACATTTCAAGCCTTTTTTTTTGGGTTTCACTCTCTAATTTTATACTCCTCTCTAGTTCTTCCCAAATTACCATGTTGTTGATGTGAGAAAAGTGAGGCTTCTCAACCTTAAACATTAAGCCTAAGGTAAGTGAGTACCTTAGTAAGTGAGGGTCCGAACAATGGATGTAAAAGCCTAAAACCTTAGACAAAGAAGACTTCCTGTGTGTTCCAATCTTCGAAAATCAAATTCCATGAGATCCACTGCATTCTGGTTGTTTCTCATCCAGTTTCCAGTCAAAAATCCCTGCCCATGCAGAAAATCAGCAAGGGCAGAAGTGTATTCCTCAGGTTAAAGGAGTGACTCCATGGGAAGTGCCTCGGGGCAGCTGTCAGGCTTGCCTGCTCCCTGTGGCAGAAGGAATGACTGAGTCACCCCGGCCAGAAAAAGGCAACTGTCCCACACCCAGAGGGTAAAATCTAGAAGATTCAGAGGCACTTCTTCCTTATTTTTTGAAGCTAGTAAGCAGATGAGGCTGTTTTTTCTAAACATGCTCACTTGGACAGAAGCAGAAAAGCCAAAATTACATCCCTTCTCGCGCCTGTGGTTTGCACTGTCAGCTGCTTTGATTTGTCTCTGGGTATGCACACTGGGCATCTGTCACCAGGCCAAAGTGGTCAGATGTGCAAGGAGTGGTCTTTGCACCGAGTACAGCAGTTCTCTTTCCCTTCTGTGGTAAACAAAACAAATTCTAGTTGTCAACAGAGTGAAAGCTCTGTGAGTTCCCTGCAATTGTGTGGAGACAAAAGCAGTGAATAATGACGACATAGATGGCAARGTCTAAAGGGGAAAATGACTAATAATTAAAGACCCTTGGTATGAGAGTACCAAATTTGTGTGCTTATGCAGACTAATTCATAGGAGTATTTACAAWGCACTGGTGTTTCTCTTCAAATGGTGTTATGCTCTGATTAGCAATATTTCGTTGCTTAGTTCTAGCATCATGGCAAGACAGTACCTTTAACTAGCAAACTGCCAAATTCTCAGTTTCCATTAGTTTCTAGACATCAGTTGCCTGATCTTCTTATAGGACACACTGAGTCTCATTAAACTTTCTGACTCCTTTGTGCAAACCCTTACAGGAAGCCTCGGCAGCTACCAGTGATGGTGCCAGTCATCTCACTGATATGACAGCTCACTCCCTCTATCAAATCACCTTCCAGAAAGCACGGAAGTCACGGACTGCAAGGGCCATAGAAACCGGGTTAGGTTCGAGTCACACTGCAAGGGACAGGAGGCAGTGCTGTTGGTGTCTGTACTGTAATACGCACCCCAGACAAAAGAAGGGAAAGCCACTTTGCTGATTATCAGCATTAAATTAATTCCTCTCATTCCAGATGCTGTCCCACCACACAGAAACTCTTCTCTGTTCTCTTGCATGTCTTCTCTCTATATATTGTTGCTGTGCCTGCAGAGAGACTTGATCAGTCACAGGCGGGGGCAATGCACTTTATAGTACTTTAAATCAGGCTTCTTAGACTTTCTCAGCAGAGATTAAGAAGGCAGAATGGGAGAACATGCTAGGAAAGCTCACTAGAGAAAAATCAGCATAACTTGGTATGTCAGTCATTGCACACACAGAATATTTCCATTGACACACAGACACACAGAATATGAAGGAAAGGTGAATTTTTCTTGGCAAAATCTATCTTTCAATAAGCACAAATCTGCAGGTCAAGCATTTGGTGTAATTGCAAAAACATTTAGACACAGTGTACAATACTACTCTCCTTCCTACTTTGGTGATTGCCAAACTAGGATGTTCCAACTCCTGAAAGACAATTTTGAGCCACTGAGACATATAGTATTTGGGAGTCCGAGTACATTTCAGCCTGTCCTTCCTTCCTTTTCTCGCTTTATATAGAGAAAAGAAATAATTTTTGAATGGGAGAGAGAAATTAAAATCACAGAGGAGTCACAGAATTGCTCAGGCTGACTGGGACCTCAAAAAAGTCTCTGCTCCATAGAAGGTCATCTCAGATCAGATTGCTCAGGGATCTATGATCCTTCGACTTAAAAACCTTCAAGGATGGAGATGGYGCAACCTGGGTCCTAACTGTGAGGTTATCCTCAAGGATGAAATTGTGAAAATGTATTCTCTTTGCTCAGTTGAATGCTGCTTTTACTTCTTATTTATTCATTTATTTTTTTTATTATTTATAGCTATTGCCACTAATTCAGTAATTCCATCACAGGGACTGGGGGCCGCTGCAGGGTGCTCTGTTGCCATCTCCGCTCCCAGCGACCTAGCCTTGATCCCACAGCCCCTCCTCACATTGATGGGCTCCTGTGCTCCGTCTTGGYTGATCTCTGATGGCCTCTACTCTAGTTTGTTGATCCTTCCTGCACTGGAGGTCCAAAACTTGGCTGCAGTATTCTGCATGTGGGCTGAGGGTGATGAGTAAAAAGCACTGCACCCTGGCAGGTGGAGTCTGTCCTCACTTYCAGTGATTAGTAAGACTAGGGATCAAACAGGAAATCCCTGTTCAACATTTTGGGTTGGGGTCAAAAGAGAGGATTTGAACTTCARCCTGTCATGACTGGGTTACTGTGTACAGAAAGGATGTGGGCAGTTCCTCCTCTTCTGTTTTGCTAACCCAGCTTTCTATTTCTGCTTTTCCTGTGCTTATATTAAAAATATCCCAGAGTGAAGATAATAAACTTGCATTAAGTAATTATTTCATTCTTTTTTTTWAAAAAAATGGTTCCAGATCAAATGAAAAATAAATTCTTTTTTTGCCTTTTTTTTTTTGTGCTAGGAATATAGAATCAAGAAAAGAAACATCCCATGGTATTTGAACTTGCCAGTTCTGTGGGAAAAAAATAAGGTGATTAGARGCCCTGCTTAGTACTTCGGGCTTAGCATGAGGCATTTCAAAGACTRTTGGTGGTAAAAGCACCAAAAGTCCCCCTGCAAAGTACTTTCAGTTCTAATAATACCGGAATGAAACTCATTCCAATGGAGCTAATTGCCTTGAGGTTTTAAGCCCTGTTCCTCCTCCCATCTTCTTGATCTGTGGCAGAAACCTGTGAGAGATCCTGGGGTACCCCTTACCATCCATTTGAAGAGGAGCTCCTACTCTCCTCACATATCCTACCATTAATCTTATTCACACACAAAGTGAACACTTACGCAGTGTAACCCACAGCCTTTAGTAAACAATGGACTAAATGGATTATGTTGTGCTGAAGTTGCTGCCAAAGCAGTTATGAAGTACCACACAGCTCCTGAGATTCCCAGAGTCTCTTCTAATCAACTTATTATAAATCATTGTTCTTTAAGAAAGTGTGTCCTGCAGCTGCTATATTCTTAGACCTACCACMCTTTAGAGTTAGTGCCTTAATTAGGAGTTTTCCTTGTAATACTTCTGGGGAAGGAGATTTGTTTGCTTTTCTAAAGTTGACTGTGAATTCTGTTTTGGAATGTTGTTATGATTTTGGTCACAGACTGGCAAAGCCACAGAGGTACCTGAAGGCACCAGAAAGCACCTCTTCACAAGAGAGTCARTCCAACTCCATGCTCAAGGAGGGTCACCTACAGCAGATTTCTCAGAGCTGYGTGCAGTCAGGGTTTGAATATCTCCAAGAATGGCAACACCACAAATTATCTGGGCAACCTTCTCCAGTGCTCACCTACTCCCACAGTCAAGAGATTTTTTTTTTCTTATGTGTACCCATTGTCTCCTTTCTTGTCATTGGGCACCACTGAGAAGAGTCTGGCTCTGTCTTCTTTGCACTGCTCTGTTAGATATTTAAACAAGATCCCCCTGAGCCTTCTCTTCTTCAGGCTAAACTGGCCCAGCTCTCTCAGCATCTCCTTGAATGACAGATGATCCGGTCACTTCAGCATCTTCACAACCCTTTGCTGGACTCACTCCACTATGTCCACATCTACTTTGTACTATAGACCRAGAACTAGACCAATCACTCCAGATACAGTTTCACTAGCAGTGAGCAGTGTTGCGGAGAAGGATCGCCTCCTCAGCTGCTGGCAATGTTCTTTCTAGTATAGCACATGATACTGTTGTTCTTTGCTGCAGGGGCACTTTGCTGGCTCATATTGAGTTTGTTATTGACCAGGATCCCCATGAACTTTCCTGCAAAGCTGCTTTTGGGGTTATTCATCCCTRTGTTCAGGACGTGGCATTTCCTTTCGTCGAGCTTCAGGAGGTTCCTTTTGGCCCATCTCCCTAGCCTGTCAATGCCCCTCTGACTGGCGACACAATAAATAAACACCTGGTTTATCAAGCAGTCCTTTCAATCTTGTATCATCTGCAAACTTGCTGCGGGTGCACTCTCACTGTCATTCAGATCAACGATGAAGCTATTTAGCAGTAAGAGACACAGGAATGACCACTAGGGTGCTCCATTAGTGCCGAACCTCCAGCTTGACTTGGTGCCACTGGCTACAATCCTCTGAGCCTTGTGCAGCCAGTTTTCAAACCATCTCACTTCTCCAGCCTGAACTTCAGAAGCCTGTCTATGAGGATGTTATGAGAGACAGTGTCAAAAATCTAAGCCTAGATGAGTAACATCTAGTGCTCTCTCTTCATACAAAGAGACAGTCATCTCATTGTAGAAGACTATTAGATTGGTCATGTGTCCTTTCCACTTTGTAAATSCATGCTGATTGCTTCTGATCACTTTCTTGCCTTTCACATGTCTGGAAGCACTATTCAAGATTATTTGCTCCACCACCTTTCCAGAGATCAGACTACCAGTGTGGTTACTCTCTTAGGYCATTTGACCTTTTGAATATAGGAATGATTATTTGCTTATTCCTCAAGAAAGTTCCTCAACCACCAAGACCACTCCCATGGGCCTATGGACTTGTTTATATCCAATTTGTTTATATGGTGCTTTATCTGATCTTTCTCTACYGAAGATAAATCCTCATTGTTCCACATTTCCCCTATGGTCTCACCTTGGTTTCCTGAGAATAAATATTACAAGTAAAGTTCAAGCTGCATAAGGCATTCAGTACTCCACTTTCTTTCTTCCCTCAGGAGAGGGTCCCCCACTATTTCAGCACCTATCTCTTTACTACTAGTGTAGCTGTAGAAATCCTTTGTGTTGCCCTTCATTTTGCTTGCTATATTCAGCACAAGGGCTTTGCCTTTCCTAATCCTAACGCTAATGTTAACTCTAACCGTAGTCTTACCCCACCCTTAACTTTGGCAAGGTCCAGGGTTTTCGCCTTCCTAACCATAACCCTAGCCCTAGCCCTAACCCTAGCCCTAGCCCTAACCCTAGCCATAACCCTAACCCTAACCCTAACCTAATCCAGGCATGTTTGGACAGTATCTCTACATAGTATCTCTATATAGTTTGGACAGTGTCTCCTGGGTTACCTGAAGTGCTTCAGCTTCTCCTGTGCTTTCTTTTTATGTCTGAGCTTAGTCARGAGCAACTTGTTCATCTATACGGGCCTTCTGCCACTGTTGCTTCATTTCCTGCATGTGGGGACAGACCATGTTTGAGCTTGGAGGAGGTCATCCTTAAAAATAAATCACCTTCCATACATTTCTTTTCTGTCCAGGATAGTCTCCTATGGGATTCTTCCAAGCAGGTTCCCGAAGAGTCCAAAGCCTGCTCTCTTAAAGTCCAGGACCTTGAACTTGATTTTGCCCAGTTTCCTCCCAAAAGGGAACTCCATCAAAGGGAACTCCTCAAAGGGAGCCACCAGCTCACAGTCACTGCAGCCAAGGCTTGCCCCCAGCTTTCACACCCCCAGCCAGCCTTTCCTTCTATAAATACACAGGGTGGAGGAAAGCACTCTTCCCCTCAGTCATCTGGGTTAGGCAGTTGTCAAGACACTCCAGTATCTTCCAGTATGCTGTGCAGGATTACTCTTTCAGCAGATATCTGCATGGTTTAAAGCCCCCATGAGGACCAGGACCTGTGAATGAAGAAGCTTTCATCTATTTCTTCTACCTGATGAGGTGGTTTGTAGCAGGCACCACCACAGCATCACTCATGCATTGACCTGCAGGATGTGGCCATTTATCCTCAAACYCTTCCCTTGGAAAATTGATCTGTAGCACCCTCCCAAAATATACCTGTGATCTTCCAGATAGCTGTGTATTCTTCAGTAGAAGCCTGCAGGGAGCAGCAGGATGTTCATTAGGAGGCCACTAGGAGAATGGCATTTAAAAAGGAGTGGCCAAATCGAAAGAAAATATAAGAAAAAGGGATGAAGTACTAGGAGGGACAGAGAAGTCTACCTGTGCAGAGTAGTGTGGGTAAAAGGAGGTAAAGATGGCAATGACTGCAGCAGTAATAAAACCCAAGAATCCATTCCCTGTAGGAAGAAATACCAAGAATACACAGTAGAATTACACATCGCAGTCTCCTTTCTTTTTCTTACTGTATTAATTGGCTCATTTTATTGCTTGCAAAGAAACATGTTGGCTTTTAAACAAATCTGAAAATATTTGTTATATTTTTATATTTTTGCCTTGATATAAAAGCTGTAACTTGCAAGATAACTTGAGCTAAACAGTAGCAACTGTGAGCAAAAGCAGAAGGAGAATAATCCTGATAGGCATGTTTGTACATGCATCTAATAGAAGTTAAAGTATCTTGGACAACTATGAGGACATATGACCTTGCCAAGTTTTAAAAATCAAACACATTGGTTATTTCTATACTGTACGAACTTTGTGTTTACACAAACTTAATCTACCAGAGCTTTTGCAACCAACCTCTCTTGTCAGTTCAGTATATTTGCTGTTGTGCTGCATCATTCCGATTTCTGCTAATGTGTTAATGTCTTATTTCATGTCTCCATACATTTCACTTGTAAATTGCCTTATATACTTAGTAACATATTATGATATCTCTTGCAATTTCTTTCTGTAAGCTCATTCTGTAAACAAAATGCCAGTGACTACAGCTCTGTTTCTTTGAAGATCTTGTGAAGGAGATATAATGATAAATGCAAATGCATAAAATATATCTTGTTAATTTATCCTCAGCAAAGTTCTAGATGTAAAAGCTAAGAAGGAAACTAGCTTCTGTAGAGGGAATCTGGCTGCTTCACTTTTTGCGCTTACAGCTGAAGACAACTTTCAGCTTAGAAAAACTTGTTTATCATCTGTAACATGTGTATTATTAACTGCAGTTTTCCATAGATTCAGTAATGACAAAATCTAGCAAACTCTAAGCTAAAGCTGTCCATTTTTCAGTGCAGTTAATGTTTCTGTTACTGATGTTAAAATTAGAAGGAGAATCACCATATATATATTCAGATTAATATATATATATATATATATATCAATCAGATCCCTTTTTTAGGACTATATATTATGAATTTCTGTAAGAACAAAATGCGCAGCTACAGATTTCATCCCTCATTAGGCCAACCTGCACAGAAAAAAGAGTTGTGACTGCCCTACTCATATCCTCAAACTGCTGCTGCTACGGCACCAGTCCATCAGCTCGAGACCACACTGGGCCACAGCACTAGGGTCACTGTCAGAGCAAGGGATAAACTCAGCTCTTTCACATTTCAAGGATGCCTACTGATAATGTCTTTAGCTCTCCTCATCATGGATCAACAACCCCACATTTATTTGGGATTTCAGATTGGAACAGCCTCTAAAGCAGAACTGGGAATTCTTTTTTTTTTTTTTTTCCTGCACCTTGTCAGCTTGCAAAGTCCTAATAAAATTTCACACGGTAAATGATACTTTCATTTGTTCAGCATGTGAACCAAATTTAGTATCAGAGAACCAACTTGCTGCCATTTGACAGGAGGTTCCTTGCATGTAAAGGTTCTTTAATGCAGTTACTAAATTCTTGTGATGTGGAAAATAGACTACTTCTCTCAAATTAGTTTCAGAGGAGGCCTAACATGATCTTATTGTTATTACAGGTATATTTGTGAAAATAAAAACTCTTAATACTCTGTTACTTTAGTATAAAGCTAAATGTGATTTATTTTTAAACTGCTTAGTGTGTCAAGCCTCACTGCACCTAGTTATGTGTGCCTTATTATCCTTGGGATAGTAAATTATCCATTGCTAGAGGACGTGATATGACATTTGAGATACTCCTTTTTTCTCTTTTAGCTGTATGCAGTAAAAGCATTACTTACTAATTGCTTTGTATTTCATAACTTTTTTTTCTAAAAATGGAATTAATCATTTATGAGAATATATATAAATAATTAAGTTTAGGGGTAACACTATCTCAAATTGCACCACCAACAATTACATCATTACATATTTAGGTTGTTTAATTTTTCACAGAAAGTGACTTACAGACAAATAACATTAGGGATTTTGGRGAAACCACAATGCAGCAGGATCTGTGGGTTTAAAACACATTTAATGTTTGTGCATCTGAGCGCAAACACAGAAGGCCTGAAGACGAAATCCAAAAAGGTATTTAGAAGCTTTAGATGACTGCTTCTTGTCTGGACCCTTTATATGCCTTTGTGCCCTGTAGTTTCAGGGACAGTGACTGCTTTCTGCTCTGATTCTGGTGTTTTGCACTGCATTTCACGGCCCCATGGCCACTTTCCCAGGAGCATCACACACAGCCAAACCCCGGAGCAGGATGCTGTGCTGCTCTGCCACCATGGGCAAGGCAGCAAGGGCAGTCTTGGGGGCCATTTGCACCACAGGCCTTTGGGCTTTAACAAGTACATCAGAACTTCATTTCTTCTTCCTTATTCTAGCCAGCCATTTCCCTACACTCTATAGCTTTATAGCTTTTTTTTTTTTTTTTTTTTTTTTGCATTGAGAGTGTCATGTGACAGGGTTTCAAAGAAACTAGGTGATGCTGGAGAACAATATTCATATATAGGTGCCGTAAGTGCCTTCCTGTTCAATGGGAGATCTCAGTAAAGCAGCAGAGGAGTGTAAGGGAGAACGCAAAAACTGGGAGAACACTTAAAGTGCAAAAAAAAAAAAAACCCTCTAGGAACAAATTTCCTTTAAAAATAAAAAGGCTTGGATTAAGTCTGTATGTCCCTGTATGTCAGAGTATCTTCCAGTACCATAATCTTCTTGGTATATGAGCTGAAGGTCATGCACTCAACCTGAAAGGWGTACTAGTGTGCACTCACAGTATTCATACAGGGGCAGAAAGTGTGGGACATGGTCCATGCTTTCATCAGGCTCTGAAAAAAATAAACTTTCTTTCCCTTTCCATCTCTTTCTTTAAAGTCATAGAATTAATAGGCTTTGTGATTTCCAATCAGACTATGAATAAATATATTAAAGGAGATACATAGGTTATTTTTCATCATAATAATAAGCACTATTTATATATATTCAGTATTCCAAAATAAGCAGTGGGCTAAACAAAAGTAAATTGTATTTAAAGGAATAATGCCGTGTGAAGAAGCGGAAAAGACTGAGCTGCGGTGCAGAGGTCAAAGATCATGGGCAATATTTTACTTGGGGTGGAGGTAGCAGCAGTAGAGAAAAATGGTTCTGAAAAGCTATGACACACTGAGGACATTTCTATTGAGACAAATCATCTCATTTTGAGGAGGTTAGAAATTCAGCAGGAAGACACATGCAAGCTTATGTCAAAAGGCACATGCCATGGTTAACAAAGTTTTCCTACTTGGAGTCCTAAGATTCAGTTCAGCCAGGGGTTATTTATTATTTCTCTAGATAGTTTCACACGAAACATGAGCTTGAAAACAGCAGCTGCTCCTTTCTACAGGCACTCACAGAGCCATGGTACCCATTAAAATGCAGCAACATTTTTTTAATGAAAGACCTTCTGCATACACATGCCAAAATTCTTCATTTAAATTGTTTGTACTCAGGAAATACCTCTGCTAGTTTACTTAAAACTGAGCAGTTCTCAAAAGTGACCAAAAGCAAGGACTTTCATGGCAGAAAAAATGAAAGCATTTGGTTTAAAAGACACACAAGACTTTCTGAAGCAATACAGTATCTGAGTTGTCATAAATGTTTACAAACGGAATGCAACATCCCAATGCAACCTGAAAAATAGGGGAAAGTCTCCTCAAGCCAGTGGAACTACCACTCACAACATTAAACAGATTCAAGAAGATCATAATCTGCAATTGATAATGATGTAAAACAGGTGGGGAACATCAGAGTTGCTGAATTTAGGCCATAGCCTCTTTAAGACAGGAACTGCTTCCTTGTGCCTCCCTGGTGTCTTATAGCTTAACTTGAAGTGCAATTACCAAATCACTCCATGACTGTAAGCTCTGATCTTTGTTAATTCAAAGTATAAACACAACTACATGATTCTGTTAAAAYTGGAAATGAAACTTTGACCACCTTAAATAACAGAAACCATTAGACCATATCAGGCACTAACCTGAGCCACATTTAACTCTGCTATGTTCATATATTGTGTCCACTATTATCTATTACATATTCAACTTAAAAAATTATTAAAATAAGTGAGCAGCCCCACATTCCTGGTAGAGAAGCATTACTCAGGTTTTTAATAAAAGTGGGTACATACTACTGTTTTATAATAAATATAACTGAAATAGTTATTTAAGCCTGCAGAACACATTACTAATAAATTCTACACCAAGAGCTTAAACTATGTTTTGACAGAAAATAATTCACTGTTATGTTACAACTTAACACTTTATTATAGCACTTCAAGAAAAATGACTCTGAAATTCATTACAGGGTGTATAATGAAATATAAGAAGAGATGTACAGTATGCTGTATGTGTATGAAATATAGTAGATGTATAGAGATGTATAGAGCAGACTCCTGATTTCTGGAACACTCTGACTAAGGTAGAAGCTACAGAGCCTCCCATTCTACATCCCAAATTCCAGCAGCTCAACCAGCACTCAGGTCAGACGGATGGTCAGGAACATAATAGTTAATAATTATGCAGCTTTTAGATACCTTTATGAAACCTGGGCCAAGGCAACAGAGAATTCTGTAGATCACCAATTGCCCCACTTTTGCAACAGACAACTTTTRTATCCTCTGAAAACGTTGGCGAAGGCAGAATGAGGTACCTAGTTTATTGCAGTCCGTCTTGGAGTGATATATTCCCCTGGTTTTGATCAAGCCTTCTTGAATATTAACTAAGTCTTCTCACTGACAGTATCAGTGTGCCAAAACAACACATTAAGCATTGAAAACAGAACATAAAGGCTGTAAAAGGCCAGAGAATTGGAGAATATCAATTCATGGATAATTCCCATAATAAGACCAATAAGGAGGAAAAGGTAAAATCAAATCGTGGATAATTTCCATAATAAGACCAACAAGGAGGAAAAGATAAAAGTAAATCAAAAGTAAACATTGTTTTTTAAAAACTACACTTAATGACTTATCTACATTCTCTCTGAAGGAAGGAACAGGTGTTTTGTTGATATTAAAGGAAACAGGAGGACTTCTGCTGCTTGGAAAGGCTGCCAAGTAAAGAGGTGCATATTCTTGAACACTGTTGGGGACAAAAAGATAAATGAATTTATTTGCTCTTTATCATACATTTGTTTTCCATTATTTGGCACAAGAAATAGAAAGGTAGTCTCAATAATACCAAAAAAAAGCCTTTCAGTCAGCCACTAGAACATCTGAACATAGTAATAAAAACACTCAGCAACACTTTTTTCTCTGACAAACAGAAGAGACATGTCCTAAGTAACAGCAGTCAGGGCCTCTGAATAGATCACTGAATTATTTGCGGTGTCTCTAAAGTAAAAAATGATCAAGAATTAGGAAGGAACATTTATGGGGAGAAAAATACAAATTGTGGGTGACTTAAAAAGAAAAAACACACTCTCTTTTCAGATCAATTCAATTAACCCATATACCTAAAAGACCATATTTCTCCTTTTTTTTGCAATTCAGCAAAGCTATGCCAAAGAAGAACCTGGCTCAATATGTTGTCTGTCCAACATCACAAAATCTCTTTGGGTCTGAGCTAATGAAATTAGTGAATAACCCAAGGGCTATTTGTTTTGAAAACACAGTTTAAGACTGTTTCCCCTTCCTAAAGAATTTTGCCAGACTTTAAAGGCATCTTCCATTACAGATCCAAAGCCCTAACATCAACATCATTAGATGCATATAATGCAAAACTCATACAAGATCAGAAATAAGGCCACTGACTTTCACATGAGGGCAGAACAGAAACTTATATGATTGCCAGGAAGCTACTGAAAATGTAACCAAAAAACAACAGATGTTCTTAACTTAGACAACCTGTGTTTAAAAAGTCTACTCTGAACAGCATAGCGGGAATTGTTTCCCAAGATACACCAAAGGATGCATAAGGAATAAATGAGTAATGGTTATGAAAGGCATCTTAGCTCATCCTTCCCATTACAGCAATGGATTGCAATGGAGCAAAAAGATTTCCAGTTTCAGATTTCAATCAAGCCAATATATTTTTTAATGCATTATTGTGTAAATAGCTTAGGTGCACTCTTTTTTTTTAATATACCTTAAAAATCACAATAGAATAAAGGAAGAATAAATTCTTCCTTTCTCTTTCGGTAGGACATAGATTCACATTTGCATTCAGCAAACYACTTCATCTGTAGGCAAAGCTGCTGCTTGTTCACAGCGAGGCAAATTTAAACCCAGTTCCTGCTCCTAAACACACTGTACAAGGGTTCCTCGTGACTCAGACATATTCATGAGAGGCACTGGCTCAACTTCCAGGCTCGTCTATCAGAGGTAAACTACAGCAACCACTCATGGAATCAAGATCAGCAGAATTACACGCATGTGAAGCCAGATCTTTTTGGCAGAAGCCCTACTGCATCCACAGAATAGCCTTGCACATTTTTTCCTTTGCTTCCCAAACAGTTTCTGGTGCAGCTGTGGTGACCATTTACCATATCTTCCATGGAGTATCTTCAGGCAAATTATTTGTTGGTACAAAGAACCTCTACCATTCTCCATTGGAACCATCTGYCACGGTGGAAATCCACCAACCCCACTACATTCAATTGCCTCTTTGGTAAATAGCCCTGTTAGAAACGGTCACCCAAAGGCAGACTTGTGATTTGCATTCAGGGCATGTTTCTGTGTTAAAAGAATTCTCATGGTGTTCCCAACTGAGGGCCACTTGAACACAAACTAGTCATTTGGAGAGAGTGACTGTTATGCCAGCGTCAGACATACGTTTAACTTTGTGGGTTTTACAAGCCTTTGAAGCTAAGCCCAGAGCAATTGTCCTCTTCTACAGCACTGATTTTTAACATGCCACTGAGGATTGCTTCATAATCACAAAAAAATAAAAAGGGACCACAGAGGTAAAATCCTTGCCAAAAAAATAAGTAGGCTAAATCAGGCAGATGGTTAATATTAACTGAAAGGACATCCACAGTTGTGATTTTCATTTTCCTTAACAGCAGTACCAACAAACAAGTTTAATTTTCAMGTAAAAAGCTCATAACATCCTTCAATTAACGAGTCAGATACTTAATCTCCTTGTGTATTTCATAAGTGATTTATCAGTAGCATCAGCTTTGTCTGTCATAACAATACAAGTGAGGCTAAATGGATACCTCACATAATTCTGGAGACTTCTCCGTCTCACACACAAAGATATCCTTTTTGTATGTTAAGACAACAAGTAAAGGTTGTTCTCTGTCTTTGATCACTTTGGAAATGCACAGTATTTTTAGGTCTTAGCCTCATGTCAGAGGATATAGATGGTCTGTTTATCCACAATTGAAAACCAGCTGTACAAGAAAAGGAGTGGTCTGGGCAGTAACTTAAACATCTATTTTGTTATTAAGAGAAACAGCTGAACATTCTTGCAAGAAAACTTATCTTGGGAGATAGTAGCAAAAAGCTTATTTTTTCTACTCTGACTCCAAAAATGGAGAGAACAAAGGAGAGAAAAGAGGACTCAGCTCTGGGCCTAGGCCTGACTGCATCCAGCAATTTYGGGGCAGGGTAGGAACATCGTGCTCTCCCACAAGCCAGAGGCTAATTAAGGTTAACACCCCATCCACCTACACAGGGTCAGAGAGCAAGGCAGAGCTGCAGCAGACTTGCTTCCTAACTTGGAGAGAACTCATCCATGGGAGCAGGGACTGTGTGTGCAGCCCACAGGGCCTGAGAACCCATCCAGGCCAGTTTGCTGAGCAATGGCTTTTCTTGGTCCGCTGTGCTCAGGGCCATAAGGAAAGGCAGGACTATGTTTACAGTGTGCAACATCTAGCCTGAACTGCAGGTCCTGATGATAATAATAATAATTAGTATTTCTTATTATTATAGTGGGAAATTTATCATTAGTTGTAAGTACTTAGAAAACTGAGAGATACAGAACACAGACAGCCACTCCAGTATGAAACATCACACGAATAATTAGCTTTTCATGTCCTGGCATAGGATGTAAAGTAATGGTCCTGAGATTGCATGCAGTAAGAGAATCCACGTTTGGTGCAACATGTACTTGTGCTGTCTGTTTGTAGAGATCTTGGAGTGAAACATCCTGCCAGCTCTTCCTCTTGAAGAAACCTGATGGTCTGCTCTATGTTAGGGCAAACTAGCACRGGTACATTGCGAATAACCATGGGATGAGGTCTTGTAGTGAAACCAGCAGTAAAACAAACTGGTAGCACTGATACACCTGTACGCTCTGAAACGGTAGAGGAAGCCATGGTCATCTATGAGTACCTCTTTGAAGAAGCTGTTCCTCAATGTTCCTTTGCTTSCCTCAACTAGGTACCCAAAAGTTTTCTTTTTTCGTGATCCTCAAGTCTTCATATGAAACCCAGATTTCATGGCTACGAGGGTATAATCTCCAGGATTGAGAGCAATGAATCATTCCTCTGGGATGTATTCTACAGCTGCACGTTATAATCAGGACCAATTGTGGATTTCTTTACTGTGAAAAACAGTTACTTTCTATGCTTCATACAGATTTTGGACCAGTGCTCAAGACAATTCACATTCCCATGCCTCAGACAGAAATTAAATTCTCACGAAAGAACAGAAGAAGATTTASGCAGACAGGATTTCTTGGGAACAATTATTACTGTGTATAATAGGACAAAACATAGGCAAAATAGGTCACAGAAACTCTTTGAAAGTCTTAGGGCAATCCATGTAAAAGATCTTTCAAAACTTCTGAAGATAACATTTCTGAATTTCTGAAGATAACATCAGGCAAAACCAACACACCGTTAAGCCAAAGAACAAAGAAAGAGCAATTTTTCATACATGAAATTTTGGATGTGCAGTGAATGGGGATTCATGCTCCAGCTACCAGTGAATTATCCCAGAAGCTGCAGCTTCATCAAATCCCTCTTCATTGCAGCCACAGAGCCTTCTCCATGAAGCAGCACTATGTGATCACTGCATTCCCAGGAGGTGCAGAACTCTCAAGTGTTGTAGCCCAGCCAGGCTGGAGAAAATGCTGCCAGCCCACAGCCCACTGGGCAGAGCAATTCCAGCTGACTTTCCCTAGAAAAATCTGCCTTATCTGCGTGCATCAAGAGGACCTGCCCRTCCTGGGGGTCACTGGCTGCAAGGACACATCTCACACTAAACAACTATTCGCGTGACAACACTTTTTCCCAATCTGGTGCCTTCTCTCACTAGTCCTGTGCTATTTGGGTGCCACAAGGTACCCAAGGCACCMTCATACCACCAGGTGTGATGCAGTATAACTACTCTAGACATGCCTGCTGCTTAGGCGGCTGGGCTGCAGATGAAGAACGGCTGCTCCTGTGCTGGAGTCTGCGATGCTCTTTGCATGGAGTCACAGCCAGAGGTGCTCTCTCCTCAGCCAGCTGCCACATCACTCACCAGCTGAGCTACTCCAGCCCTATCATGCTAATTGATGCAGCTGTCAAAATATCAGATAACAGTGTTTCAAAAGCTTTATTCACCACGGTTTTCAAATGTCAAAATAAATATTATCTGTGTCAGAGCTGCCTGCGGTGAGGTTACAGTGACATCCATTAAAAGTCTCAGTTCACATTCTTGTGGTCTATGGCTTCAGATGAGCATTATTAGCAGATAACTCTTACATGYAGTAACTGTTTATTGATGTCTAATTGTACTTGTAACTCTAGAGAAAGGATCTGCCAGGACTAGAAATGCTCGGGCATGACTCAGTAGAACATCAGAACAATAAAAGGGCTTTGCACACATGCTGTGTACTACACGGATTTGAAGACACATTTTGTCATTGTTTTCCCAGCAAATTAAGAGCTATTAGTGAGTTGTTTAAAAGGTGTGGGAGGGGGTTGTTTTGTTTTGGTTTTAGTTTGTTTGTTTTTAAATAGGTTATTGAAATAACAACCACTTCTCTTTAACATCTCTCCAGCTATTGATATAGCAAGGGAAATTAATAGGGTAMCATGGAAGTGGGTAAATTTTTCACCACTGAAGTATTTCTTTGTGTGTCTGTTCCACTGTGACAGTAATTCTATAATATCTCTTTGAAGCAGCAGGTTTGGCATTTAAAGCACAATTCTCTCTCAAGTGAGAAGTGATGAACAGCAGGATTAGGATGGACAACATTCACTGTTCTCCTCTCATCCACCTAGCCAGACATATCACTGCAGAAAGCTTTCAGGTTGGTCAAGCACAGCTTCAATTTTGTAAGTCTGCACAGAACACACCAATTCAGCAAGATGCAGATATATTTTATGAAATTTTACAATATTTCCCATCTTTTTTCCATTCTCTRCCAACTTTTGTTTCAAAGATTCAAATTTTGTATTTGTTTCTGCACCAAGTAGACTAACAGGCTTCATATATTTCCCTCATGCCAYTACATATTCTAGAGATTCACTTTTCATTTTTTCCACTGAAACATGTCTAGTCAATTAATATAATTAGCARCTTCATGTTTTTCTTCATGAAACTACCCTAAACTACAGTCACCTGAACAAGGAACACCTGCCCTTTTCAGAGGTAGCATGTTCCTCACTAGCACTAAACAGATTATCCCAAGGATTAATATAGATTCTAAAATATTTTAAAATAACATTTGCAACTGCTTTAATAGCCCTTATGTGTCTSAAAACTTGCTTTTTCCTCCTAAGCATATTATGTGATCCTGTAAAAGTTAACATCTACTCCTCTATATCTCTCTCTGTTATTAAAAGGATTCCTGGGATACAATCACATGCTCAGAAATTTCTGCATTTTTTCCCCAGCGAAATTACCTGATCTAATTACAGATAYTATGTCTATATACAACCACTGTCTCCCCTCTCTAGTTAGATCACCACGGCTAGATCATTAGCATTTCTCCTAAATATACTCCAAATATACTATTTTCTGCAGTTAGATCACTTAGAAAAGAAATGGCTAGATATATTTTTTAGCTGTAAATCTCTGAAATAGCTTAAGTAGGATTGTCAAAGGTGTTCAGTGATAATCTACAGATGATACTGTTGAAGCTGTCATTGTAGATCCATTGATATTAAAGGAATAAAAAGAGGGAAATATTACAAATCTCTTTATAGATCTGGACCTTTKGTACCTAACTGACACTGAAATCAAATGTCTTGGTAAGCCAGATGGTAACTTTCAAGGGTTGTACCCAAATAGCTATAAACTTTCTCCTTACCGCCCTATGAGATCTCACTCCAAGTCAAGCCATAATAAGCAAGAGTACGCAAGATTTGGCCATTATATTTTCACAATATAACACTTCACAAGAACAAAAACCTCAGGTATTGCTCCTACTGTGTTTGATTCAGTTCTGTGTTACAAGGGTAACACCAACAAGAAAACTAGGCCATTACATCTGTGTTGGTAAGGGAAGAGAGGGTACAGTAGGAGAAGGAGACATGCATAGGATTCCTCCTTTTCCTTTTCCTTTTCCTTTTCCTTTTCCTTTTCCTTTTCCTTTTCCTTTTCCTTTTCCTTTTCCTTTTCCTTTTCCTTTTCCTTTTCCTTTTCCCTTTCCCTTTCCCTTTCCCTTTCCCTTTCTTTGTAGATACAATTCAAACTCACCTCATGATTTCTCCCTTTTTATAATGTTCATAAAGCAGATATAACCACCTTACAAACTGATCTGAAAAACAGGATGATATTTTGTTATAGTTGCATTTGATTCATATTGTTTAGTCTTAATGAGCTAGTTAACAAAGACTGTTTACACATCTTATCATGACCTTTAGTTGATCCATTAAAAGTAATGGATAGTTCAAACATCCTTTATTTTCCTAGACAAGAAACTGTAGAAGAACTATGAAAATAAATACAAATAAGATTTAAAAAAAAAAAAAAAACTATAACTCAACTAGCTCTAAAGCACAGTAAAATACCCTGGGACACATATGTGCCAGGCATAAATTTACCAAATGAGTTCACTGCGAGTAGTTCAGCCAGGGGAAATCCCAAACATAACTAATACACATGAGATGCTTAAAAGGAAACATTGCTTTGTTTTTGCTATGTTCATAAGCAACTGCAGAAAATATTTCATATAYGAGGCATATTTAAAAGTAACTGGACAGTTGGAGATGTCACATACTCACTAAGCAATCTACCCTGCTTCACCATCCTTCTTTTTTCTTACGTCTAGTCAGAACTTCTCATTTATGTTTACAATCTGTCCCTTACCACGCACCTCAGTGAAGAGGCTGGCTCCGTCTTTTCAATAAGCTCCTTGTATGCATTGGAAGGCTGTATTTTGGTCCCCAAGAAAACCTCAAGGCTGGCAAAGCCCACTCTCCACATAGGAGTGATCCATTTCTCATCTCCCCCAACCATCTTGGTGGTCCTCCACAGAATACAAATTTCTCAACATCTTTGTGTTGGGGACTCGGCACTGGAAATGTTCATTTCTTAACATACTTGTTAAATGGTCTCTTTTTTTTTTGACATATGAGTGCACACAGTTGAGATGTGGACCRGGAGATATGTGACTACATGACCATGCTAAAACTGCCAAGCACAGCACCTCTTTTCCAGTTTCCATTGAACTGAAGGAGCAGTTAAATTACTCTTTATTGAACAATATTTAAACCATTGTGCAGGGAATAAAAGTCAAACATATTCCTTGTAAGCGAGTATTTATCTATGTCAGCTTTTTCACCCCAAGAGTCGCAAAAATGTTTAATAACTGACAGGTGACATAATTCCAACTGAAGGCAAACTCTCCAAGTTCATCTCCGTTCTCTTATTTGTGCTGTTAAGTTCATAACTGCCTGGTCCAAGTAGAAAGCAAAAATAGAAAAAAAAAAAAAAAAAAAAAGGACCACGTGCAGAATTGGCAGCCATTACAAAAATATAAATACAATATGTTCAAGTGCATAAAACATTGATATGAACATCATTTCTTGTTATTTTGGAATACTTGTTGAAAAAATCACAGCATTTGAGAAACACCTTATCTCTCAGAAGCATAATTTTTTTAGGTAGGATGTGATAAGTATCCAAGCACACATGGATGCATATTTTTGCTACTGAGAGTGAAAAACAACACAGTAATTAGCTTGTTCCTGTTTGTTCTGGTCTTCATTTGGTTGGCTGGATTAGCTCACTCAGCGAGAGTGTGGTAAGCTTTTATAACAATTCAGACAACCTGTTAAGCGTCAAAAAGGAAACATTCTCCAGCTAAATGTTCCTGTAGTATTTTGATATTTAGTCTAGTCTTCACTCTACAGTGAACTCACAAAAAAGCTCAAGTATCTCAAGAACTCTGATTAGTAGAGGTAAAAGAATATGGCCAAAATATTCTGTTTTCATGTCAGGACTAGTAAATTTTGAAGAAAGAATTGAGCTTTAATAATCAGGTAAACTGACATACATCAAAATCTAGCAAAACTTTTGAATTYTGAATCAAGACAAGGGCCAAGTGTGAAATAGTCTAAAGCTCACTGAAAAATCCCACAGAATTTTCTCATTTTCCAACAGGATATTTTAAAACTGCTTTTAATAATGCATTCTTGAAGGTTCTGAAAATGAATCATGACTTGAATATTTTTCCTTCATATTTACTATCCTGTCTGCCAGCACACTGCAGGTTCAATGGCAGTAGCTGAGTAACGAAGGAAACGGGCGCCGCACCCTCCCCACACCTAATGTTAAAGGGTCAGACCGTGGCCAACACCGAATACATAGATGCAACAAAGCACATTGTATAACAAAGATGACACATATGCTTTCCCATATTTCACCTGTGCTTTCCTAGTACCTGAAGTATGTACCTGAGGCAACACTGACTGGAAGCAAACATCCTTTTTGCCACTTTCTTTTTTCCYAGTCTTGGAAGTGAAACGCATACATTCTGAGAACCAAGAGCAGATCAAGAAGTAGTTCTGAATTACACTAAGTAGACTTCGGATAGAACCTTTCCAAATGTTTTGCTGCACTTGATATCTGCTACCACATAGATCCTTACAAAATAATATGTTTATCATAAAACATTGCTTCTTCTGCCATAGCTAAAAATGGTATGAAAATCAACAAAACAAATTTATTACGTCCCATCTTCCCACACTATTCACAYAGTTTTCTTTTTCAAGTTTGAAAATGCTACTGTCGACTGATATACTAAAGTATTGCCTTAGAATGCACCATTTAAATTCCAACCATACTTACACATATGATGTTAAGCATATTTTCAAGTTATACACCAGCCTTGTTAACCAACGACCACATCCCTCCAACACATTACAATATAGTTTTAAGTTAGGGTTAAATGTCTGAATTGATCAAAGGAAAAAATTGGGCATGGAAAATCCTTCAAACATGACTAGAATGGAGGTTTCACTTCATCATCCTTCATTATAAAGTTTGAGAGGTCTAATTCAGAGTTCTATAATATACACAGATATAGATGCTTATTATGCCTATTAAAAATATTAAAAATATCTAGAAACTTTGCTTTGTTTAGTATGAGCTTTGGGAACTCTGCTTCCTTATATTCCTTATTTGTAGAGAACTAAGAAAGATAAACTTGGATCATGATCCAAGACAGCAAAAAAGCAAAATAAAACCCACACAATAACCTTCCAGTGAAGTAATCCAAAATTTAAGGAGAGGTCATTATGGGAAATGCTATATTTTTTACTTCTAGAACTATTTTAAAAATGTTAACACTTTTCCTGAACAAACCCACMCATGTTTTTCCATAAATATTAGAGAGCAGCTGGCTATCAGATCATGAGATCACTAATGGAAGTTCTTGTACTCGGGAAAGCATGAAGTGTTTTTAGCAATGCTGTGCTCTGCATACATAAACTTAATTTAATCAGAGCAAGGCCCAGTGGTACTAAAACCAGCCTTTAAAATGCATTACTAAAATGAACTCATTTGTCATTCATTATCTATGGAATTATTTTCATTATCATTGTTACTATTGTCATACTATTTGTTCAGTCTCTACATGAAAGACAGGTAAGGGGAACTTCTACGTATGTTCACTTATGTATTGGCTAAAACTAAAAAAAACGATGAATTGATATTAATGGGTGCTTTCATCCTTTAGCTGTGAAGAGGATGCAGCAACTGAGAGGGAGCAATGTAAACCTTGCTCCAGTATTATCACACATGCTATATAAAACACATGCATTAACACTGTTCCCAACAGAAGGTAAAGAGAGAGAGAGAGAGGGAGAGAGCAAGAAAGACAGAGAGAGAGAGAGAGAGCAAGAGAAAGGGAAATAGAGAGAGGAAGGAAGGAAGGAAGGAAGGAAGGAAGGAAGGAAGGAAGGNGAAGGAAGGAAGGAAGGAAGGAAGGAAGGAAGGAAGGAAGGAAGGAAGGAAGGAAGGAAGGAAGGAAGGAAGGAAGGAAGGAAGGAAGGAAGGAAAATGCTAATTTGTCTGCCTAGCACTGCAAAAATTAAAAGGAGCAGGAGAAGAGTAGCAGAAAAAGAAATCATTTCAAGAACATTGACAACATTAAAAAGAAAATAAGTAAAATAAAATTCATAACTCATACAGAAACACAAAAATATTCTTATTTTTAAAATATTTAAAATATAATAATTAAATAATAAATTACTAATTAAAATATTAAAATGAAATATTAAATACTAAATATTAACTATTAAATGAAAAATGATAATTTATAAGTAATAAATGATAAATGATAAATGATAAATGATAAATGATAAGATATGAAAAAATCTTATTCTGTAAATGTACAGTTTTGCTAAAATCTTTAAACAGATCATTAAACAATACCAATTTGGGCTTACTGTTGAACTTGTAACACGAAAGCCTTTCCCCCCACGTCAGACGCCTGCCTTTTTGTAGAAGTCTGTCATTACTACTCAGGCCRGACCAGGAGGGCAAGCAACTGCACACTGGCCAACAGGGCTGCTGCAAGATCATTGTGTCCAGGGGAACTCACTGATCCTGAATGATCCCTACATAGTTACCCATGGTCTGTTCAAGGGCTCTTACCAACTCATCTTTTCCTTCCTTAAGATGTGTCTCCATGTTATGCACCGAATTCTGTAAATGTTGCAAGTACGCAGTTCCTTAAGACATGGATAAAGAAGTGTTTCAAACATAATCCTCACCAACGCTCCATCCATTATTAAATGAATTATCAAAGATATTAGAAGCCGGTAAATATTCAATAAATGATTTCATTATGAGAAAGACTTTTTTTTCTTTTTTTTTTTTCTGTTGTGAAGAAGGAATTAACTTCAGGATGCAATATTAGATCGACATCACTTTGTTTTGCAAGCCAATATTTTTTGGAGAAAAACTTTATTGATCTGAGTGCATTATAGCCACAACACTGTTGGCACAACTACACAAGAACAAACCTGCAACCAAAAAGTCAAGCCAAAGCATATGAGAACTAGTCTCTTAAGATACCATCACTAAAGAATTAGTGCACCCCCTTGTGTCTGAGGAATCTTCCACATGTTAAAATAACAGAGCTCTGTATGTTTAAAAGGGATCCTACTGTCATCATTCTTTCTTACAGCAAATGATTTTTCCAGTAGCCACAACTGAATACAGAATATGATAGCAAGTCACAGAACCATAGAATGCTTAAGGTTGGAAGGGACTTCAGAGGTCATCTAGTCCAACCCCCTTGCTCATAAGAAGGGCAATTGTTTACCATAAAAGCCTTAACTTTTTTTTCTTCAAACTATAAAAAATAGCATTTATTGCTCTCACTAAGGTCTAAGTCTAGAGTGGCTGCTTGTGAAATTAGCTGTGGAGAACAACTTGCTCTGAAAGCCCTGTAATACAGTCAATATCATGTTCGAAAGGAGTTGTATTTGAGGCTAATGAGGCTAAGACCTAAACGAGCGCAAGATCCCCTAAAAGAGCCATGTCTGCTAGGAAGCAACTACACAGTTTCTTATTTTTCATGCTTAGAATGGCAGCATATTACTGTAATTTAATGAAGAAGGAATGTAATGCACAGGAAAAGCCACACATCAGAAATGTGTGTGTTATCTTTGTAGGCACTGAACTTTAGCAATATTTAATCTCTCTTATGCAAAGAAGATCAAATATTTTTTCTGCAAAACAAACAACAAGAGATGAAGTGGTGCCTTGCCTCAGTACCAGGGAAGTGAAATCAAGAAAAATTGCCAGTCTCCATTATTGAGCAATGAAAGAAAAACTCCTTTATTTTATTGACATTTAATATGTACAGAAATTTTCTCGTAGTAGCAGTAAAATGTTTGATGGAAAGTTTTACAGTTAAGAAAAACACTTGTATTAATCAACTGATATTAATTAGTTCAGATCAGCAAGTTTAAAGAAGACTAAAATAACCCCATGATCTTCTGATTTCAAGGCTAGCCTTCAGTAAAGAATGATAGCACTACTATATCAGCAAAAAGTAATTTTAAGTTTGTACTGCCTAATGCTGTTAATAGCTTATATTTACATAAGTTTTAAGTGAAAGACCTTTTCACATCACGTAGGAGTGGTTGTGTTTTATGCTCACGTTATGCAGCTGTAGGGCAATACGGAATCTGGAACCTCTGAAAGCCCTTTCAACCACAKCAGGTTTACCAAAACTCTTCATACTTACTATACAACTATTTTGTGTGACAACTATCAAGTAAACATAAGCCAAATCAAACATATTAAAAATATGAAATAAAGTTTTAATTGTAGCCACTGAGAGTTTCTAAACAAGTATTTACTCTTTGATAAAACATAGTTTTCTGTATTTTATCTAATAGAATTACACTCTCTGATTTCTGAGAGCTGTTGATTCACAARCTTAAACTTTGATATTAAAAAAAGATCTTCTGCCCAGAACAGGGAAGGTTATTGACACATATCTCACTGTCTCATTCTGCTGGCTTAGAAATCAAATTTTCATTTTAAAATTGAGGGTATTGATGACTAGATGGGTGCCATTAACCTGAGCTGAAGACAGTATGTTCAACYTCACTTCTCTACAGGAGCCACAACTCTTCTGCTCACTCCAGACATGGTAGCTGTCAGCAAGGCAAAAGCAGGGCCTGGATGTTTTCCTTGCACTTCCTGACTTTTTGGACACACAATATTAGGGAAAAAAAACAAAACCCAAACCCATTTCCACAACTGTTTTGCCAATTGACAGGGGGCAGTGGAAAGAACCAAACATGGGAAAAAATGGTCGTGTTTACTATTAATATCAAATAATACAGAAATTAAATCATACATCTAATGAAACAATAAGCTTACCATACACTGGGTTTTAACAACAGACAAAATGAGCAAGGTAATGCACTTAACCATTACTGCATGAGAAAGAGATATACCAGAAATTGCCTAAATACGTTACCACCATCCAGACCCATGATCGCTGGGGAGCCCCTGTTGCAGCGGGGATTTGGAGCCTTCCCGGCAACTGGGAGGTGTTACGCTGTGTGTGCACCCGTAAGTGAGGTCTCCAACGTCACAACACAMGAGTCCAGCTTTTACAAAACCAAATCAGCAAAACTTGCATTTGCTTTGTGAGTAGAAACATCTGGTGTGTCCTGCTTTCCTTATCATGCGGGATTGGGACCTGGCCAGGGCCTCGGCTTTGGATGGGAGGTTCCCTTCAAGGTCAAAAACGCCTGCACGAGAGCCTACAAGAGTTACAATTATATRAGCTTACGTGCAAGTTGGCRTAAGCAGTCTACAGGCGAGTTCTGKGTGTGTCTGAAGAGGCAGAGCCATACTCAGTTGTAAGTCAACCCTGACCTGGGCCTGTTGTTCAGGCTCCAGCAGTTCAACAACATAACATGTTTTAAACCCCTTCCCCAAGCACACTCCTTCTCATCATATCATATCATAGCAGTAYGTAATCATCAGTATGAAGCCAAAGCATTGCTTAATTTTGATTGCCCCTAATATATGCAGTTACACACACTGAATGGTATAATTAACTAGGGAATAAACCTTAAATATTATATAATGCTATTTAGGCATCAATCTCAACAGCCTTCCCCTTTAGTAACTCTTCACAGTCATCATTAYTTCCCTTATACAATTTAATTCTTTTAAATTTGCATTACCTACTTGTCTTCTCACTTAAAATTTTCAGAGTACTGTAAATTCCTAACACAAAACCTTGGTTAGTCTTCACAGCAAAAATATTTGTGTACACTTCTACCTAAAGAGAGGCAGTTTGATCTATTTTTTTTTYCYWARKWWYYYMRGRWWWWAWWWTTWRRWTTAAAAAAAAAAATAAATCTACTTAATTATACAAATTCAGCCCAGATTTGCTTTGATCTTAAGAGGAAGAGCATATGTAATACACAGATTGAAAGCTAAATTGTAGCCTTTAAAGTTATACTGATTCTAGCAGTAGGTTTCTAATTTCCATTACAATTGATGAGATTTAGCTGTATAATAAGATGATAATCTAAATACTGTGAAGGATATAGATCCTTTCTGATCATAATTTGTTAGGGAAAGGCTAGCTCTGTCTTTTTTTCACTTGCTTTCTTGCATTTCTTCTAGAGACAGAAGAGGCAGAAAATGGAAAAAAACTTACTTTCCCCTTAAAGCTGCGAGACTAAAACCACAATGACATTCTAGAACAAGACATCTGGAGCAGAATTCCCCCATTTATTATTAAGACYATTCAGACTTAAATGGCACTTTAAAATACATGAACACATTTTACCTCTGTTAATTATTTAGTTTCAGCATGTCTGTACATGGATGAGTGAAGTCAGCTACCCAATTATGCTTCTTTACAATTTTAATTAAGGTCTTCAATTGATTCTTATACTTCTTGATTATGAGCTTTTAGTAATACACCAGATAACAACTGAAAGTGAAAATAACATACTATCTACCAGTAGAGCTTCAAAGAAAACTTTCACTGCTTTTTCTCTCTCCCCACAAAACCAGTTATTTTTTGTTCCTCTTGAAATGAAACTGGAAAGAATATTAGCAGTAGCACATTCTTACTCACGCCATTCGAATAGAATAAAAAAGCGCCTTGGCCAGTAAGACAGTAGTGGCAATTACAGGAATGGTAATTGCCAATTCATTATAATTTTATAATTAACACTGCAATGGTAGGGATGATATGTCCTTATTATTCGTTTTGTTATTGCAAAAAGATATTTTTACAGATTGTTTTTGATGCTAGACAAAGTTAAGCCTCAGTTAATTTTTTTCCTTATACATAAAAAGGCTTTTAATTTACCGTTATGATGTGTAAATGTTTATAAATTTGTGGAAATTTTCCAAGGCGTCTAAAAGCTCTGTCAACAGACATCTTTTAAGGGCTACAACAGGTTCCATTTAACTCGACAGCACACCTGCAGAGTCCCGAACTGACAAACCAAGTTGTCACAAGCTCTAGACTTGTAAGGTACAGGCTTCTACAAATCCATTGGTACCTACTGCTATTAAAAACATCAAACATCTAAAACTGTTTCTACCAAAATTTACAACAACAGGACAGCTATACTGAAGAACYATATCACAGAAACCAATCAACATTTTAAAAACAAAAAAGAAAATGAAACCCACTAGGAATGTAAAACATAATTATTAAATACTAAGGTAAATGGACCTAAATCTTACAGAGATATCATTTAAAATAAATGCAAAATGTCCATTTGCACTTTTGCAAAAATGTCCATTATGTGCTAGCACATAATGAGAAATTATTTACCACAAATTAAAATGTGCATATTACTTTTATCAAAAAATGCATTTAAAATGGAGAAACATATTTCTCAAAATTAAATAGTATGCATGTTTCACACAAATATAAAAGTATCTTTGCACATGAATTAAAATGGCAGTATTTCCAATTTCTTTTGGTTTTGTTAATATAGAGTATCACCTCCTCCTCCCTATCTACCCAGAATAAGTGTTAGCCATATCCCATAAAGCCAACCACTATTGTTAGCATTTACAATAAGAAAGACTAATAATGTTTGAAAGGTGTTCTTTTCAGGTCCAATTTACCAAAACCTCTTAACAGATTTCAAACTTCATATAAAGCTGAAAAATACTTAATTTGYGGTGCCTAATGACTACAGCTAATTTTGCACCTTTAACAGATTTATAACAAATTTGTACACAGAGGGAATCACATAGGAAAAAGTGAGAAGGCAGCAAGTGGCTTATTCCTTATTTTGGAAGGATGTGGACAGAGATAAAGGGAGTTCTTTGCTATACCAAACATACCTATCAAAGTTATTTTGAAGGATAGCTTGGATGTTTCAGCTCAGTATATCTGCAGTGCCCACTACTGGGTTATAATCCATCTTCTCTTATTTGWACTTTTGCTTATTTGACATCCAGAATGCATCAGCTTGCATTCTGCACAGTGAATGAAAGCCTAGATAGCACAGTATTTTCACATTAAAGCATTCTAATTTTCAAATCTCTGACAAAAATAAACCTGTCGAATTGCCCGTAGTTTCTTGCTTTAAGTCTTCATAGGGTAATCTGGTAAATAAATTCAGCCGTAGAATGAAAACTTAATAAATGCACATAAAATATGTGCATGCCCACAAATAACATGTCTAAGAATTGTCAGCAGAGAACAGCCGCGGACTAAACATGTCATGAAGGTGAAAAATTAACAAAAATGTATCAAGACCGAAGAGTGAAAAAACAAAGCAGTACTATAACTTCTACTGGAGAACTTTTGGTCTCCTATTTACACAAAAATCTGTCACAAGTTTTGACACASTCCTAGCTCTGTATCTTGCATGCTCTGTGAACCCTTTAACTCCCGAGGACCTGCCTTTAACCCCCGCGGCCACGCCCCTGCGGCCACGCCCCCAACAGACCACGCCCCATTGCCTGCGCCCCGCCCCGGGACCAAACGCACCGCCCCACGCCGAGGCCCCGCCCCGAGACCAGCGGGCCCCGCCCCTTTGCCGAGGCCCCGCCCCCACAGCCGCGGCACCGCCTCCGCCGTCGCGGCGCGCGCCTCGCTGCTGCGGGAGGGGGCGCTGACCCGGAAGCGCTCCGGCCCGCCCCGCTCGTCCCGCCTCGCTCGGCGGCGGCGCGGCTCGGCTCGGCCCGATACAGTCCGGCCTGGCCCGGCCCGGTTCGGTCCGGAAGATGGCCGAGTCCCCCGAGGAGGTGGCGGTGCTGGTGCAGCGCGTGGTGAAGGACATCCGCAACGCCTTCAAGCGCAACCCGCACATGTGAGTGCTGCCGTTAACGGCCGCGGGCGCCGCAACGGCCGCGGCGCGGCGGGAGGACGAGGGGGGCGGGTCTCAGTCTCGCCGCCCTCCTGCGCGCGGCCCCGCGGCCGTTACCCCCGCCGCCCTGCCCCTACCCCGCCGCGCGGCCGTTACGGCGCCAACGGCCGTTAACGGCAGCCTCCCTGCCGCGCGTCGGGGAGCGCTGCGCTGAGGCGAACGCCGCTGTGCGTTTCGGGGGCCTTCCTCGAGCTGCTGAGSGCCGAGGTGCTCGCAGCCCGCGGTGAAAGCGGGCGCTCGCCCGGGGCTCTTACGTAAGTCCTGGGGCCGGTGTGAGCGGCGCGTCTGGCCAGGCGAAGCCCTCCTCGTGCGGCCCCTGAATTGCGCCTGGAAGAGCTGAGGCCGCTTCRTCGCCACGCTGTGAAAGCGAGGGTCATGGATAAAACAGGAGGGTGCTTGCTGTGCTTCAGCACGGAAACCCACGCCGTCTTTAGAATTTGGAAGCRATAAGTACCTTTATAAACTCGGATCCTTAAGTGAAATTCAGTGGAGCTTGAGGTCTGCTAGTGTTAAATTCATAATGCTGCCCAGAGGGGGCTGGTGCTTCGTGTGGCTGAATCCTGAGACAGTCACTAGAGATGCTAAACTGCTTATTTGTATACAGATAGTGCGCTTTCTTGAGTATAATACTGTTAAATCTGCTGTATCTTTGCCCAGTGTCTCTTAATGAAGATTCAGGTGCTCTTTGCTGTGGGTTGTTTTGAAGGAGTCAGGATGCTTGTGTAAATAGGAGCTGCTTTTACTGTCCTTTGGAAATCAGGTTTATCTGACCATCTGGGAGTCAGAAGGTCTGTGTTTTATTTTCAGTTCTGTTACCACTCGGAGTCCTTCATTTCAGTACCTCCCCTGGTTCTGTGTCTGTTCCCCTCATTTGTTGTTTCAAGACATAAATTGTTCGGGGAAGCSTCTTTCTGTTTATGTAGATTTCCCATGGGTTTGGCAAATATTATCTCAGTTAACAGATAATAACWTAATAGTTATTAAACAGATAATATTATAACATTAGTGCAGTATATCAGTGTTGGACCAAAAAGCTGCAGTCTCTGAGGTGGCAGCCTATTATCTGTTCCATAAAGTCGTGTGCTAAGCAGTTGTTTAGGCRGTTGTCACTGGTACTTTTTAATTTGACAGTTAATATTTAAGGAGAGAATGGGAATGAATATCTTCAAGTTTGTATAAATGTATCTAGCAACCTGAATCGGTGGTCAGGTTTTAAAATACAGCTTGTGGATGCTGTCAGAAAACAACTTTATTTTGCTCTGAGGTTTCTGGTATTTTTTGTTGTAAAGCATAGAGCTCTGTAAATGGTCAGGATTTGCGAATGAATATCCTGATTCTTTTTAATTCTTACTCGATTGCAAACACGGTTTAYTGGTAGCAGATTTTGAGTTTGTGTTTTGGTGGAGTATATTGAAGAATATATTGCAACCTACTTTTGTCTCCTATGTTGCAACTGTGAAAGAAGTCAGAGTTGTGTGTGCTGTGAGACTGATTCAGTATGTCATGCTTAGTGTAAAGAAACATGTACTTTTGATAGTTTGCCCCGTATTTAGAAAAAATAGGGRAATGCTGTCTGCTAGATCACTAAACTGAGGATTTGAATTGGAATTCCACATGTTTGGTCGGGTGTTTATGCAGGCCCTCCATGATGATGCCTCTTGGGTTGTAGATTGGAGCCCTGCTGGCCAGACTCACCAACTGGCATCTTACCTTGCTRTTGTTGACTAAAGCATTTATAATCAGTTGTAGTTCGCAGCACACGTTACCCTCTCCAGTCACTTGTTTGTGTYGTAGGTCCAAGTTTGAGTTCTGTATGTGCCATATACCAGACTCTACTGAAAATGAGTGGGCTGCCAAATGTGTGATGCTCCTATTTGWTTCTCATAGTTTTGTCTCCTGCTTTCATTTCTGTTAAAGCATTTGTTGTCTTTCATTCCTGATTCGTTTTCCACCTTTACGTCTGGGAGAATGGACTTTTTCTTCTGGCAAGGTCTTAGTTTTCTAGGGGTTAGAATATAGATAGTATTTCATCAACACTGAAAAGCAAGTAAAAAGTAGTTTTAGGCTACATGGAAAAATGGCCTGATTCTCTCTCTTTTTTTTTTTTTTTTTCCCAATTAAGCAAGAATATAGATCTTCTTGAGGCAAGTTTACTTCTAATTAAGCATAAAATGCAAAATTCGTTTTGTCTTATCTCACTAATAGCTCCTTCATCTTCAGAAAGCTAATAATGTCAGCATGCAAGCTTTCAATTTGGTAGGGTTTTGAATTCTTTTGCAAGATGTTTTTGCCCAGTTCCACAGGGACAGGTCATGATTTACAGCTCTTGATTGAGCTGACCCATTGAAACTAAATGGGTTGCCAACAGTGAGTAGATCTTGTGTTTTCAAGAGCAGAACCACCTTTTGGGAATGGTGCTCCAATTCCAGAAATTATAGAATACCATTACTATTTCAAGAAAGTGAGAAGATTTTCCTTTTCAAAGAAAAAAGTGTTCTTTCTTGTGGGGKTCTTGATTTTGTTTTTAAGCTTTTCTCTTGCATATGAAGTCAAACAAATACAGACTTTTTTCCTAAGAGCGTATGAATTTAATCTCTTTAATTGGAAAGACAATCTCTTAGATCATGCATGGCATTTGAGTACAAAACCAGAGGGACACCATTAGTAGTTTGCCAAAAGTTACCCATGTCAACTTGGCTCAGTTAGCTTTTTCTGTCTCATGTGGTAAAAATACTTCGCTTCTTTGAAATCCTGTTGTGATTACAAACGTCTCTTCTGGGGATTCTGAAAGAAAAACGCTGTAACTGCTTTCTTAAGTTCTTACTTTAGGTGAATATGAAATTCTTTTTGCCAGTTTACTTCTTTGAGACGGTTAAGTAACTTTGTAGTCCGTTGTTGCTTCAAAATACACTCATTCAAAGTAAAAATAACTTGCTTATAGAATTTAGGAATGGGGCTTGCTAGTGCAGAGCACTACAGCTCTACTACTGCTCTTACAGCTAAAGTTTGAGAATTAAAGGAAGATTATTATGACAGTGATAATAATGTCTTAGAGACTGAAAAATTAACAGCTATAGAAACAAATAGTGACAAAAAGTACTTTTGATTTCAATATTATCTCATTTTCAATTTTGGAAGAGATTTTGGTTCTCCTACAAAGATAAACACTAAACAGAACTTACAGATTTTTTTTATGCTGCATTATGAAATAATGGGAGAAGGGTTTTAGAATTTGGGTTTAGGACACCTCTTCCTCTCTAGTGTTGAAAATTCATTAAGTGTGAGGTTTTGTAATGAGACTTAATTTAAAAATAGAAATGTCTCAAATGTCCATGCTCTGGATTATCTTCCAGTATTAGAAAATTTTCATAATTATGGTAGTATTTGGCTATCTACATCTAAGTTATCTTTATCAATACAATAATATTTGAACTGTATCAATTGATTATACTTAATTCAAATTTTAACCATTCCCTGACCAATAGTTAGAATCCTCTTGCTTACTTATTGAGGGGAGACTGAGTTATTTTAAAGATGGTCATCTGGAAAAAATACACAAAGTTTCTTAATGCTGAGCACCCAAAAGTTAAAAACCCATCCATCGTGATAATCACTGCAAAAGTCTCCTTACCTAGTAATACTTCTGTGATGTATTTATTCTGAAAGAGGGAACTTCTTATGTCAAGAAGGTTATAAAAGTCCAAAGTGGGTCCACCAGTTCAGCTTTGGCTAGCCTATTGAATGGCTGTGTCATCAGCCTGGAGCATTTGAATATTGTGGTGCAACAGCTTTTCAAAGTTAACTTGCCATGGTTAGGGTGTAAGTGTGAAAAAGGTCTGGATTGTGCAGTTCCARTGTTAGGCCTTCATGTTCTTGAACATGTTTCCCAGCCTCAGCGCAGGTTGGTWAGGCCTTATGACTCCTGTCGTCTTCAGGACAAGCTGATACTTCTGAGGATAGCCATAGTTAAAATATTACTCCTAGCTTTGGCTGACTCCAGGATGTGTTTTAGGAACACGAACTAAAGAGATCATCTAAAGATCATCTAATTATCTTCAGATAATTAGTGTGAATTTTGGAATATGATTGTGTTACTGATTATAGGAAAATAGTGTAAAAGAACCAACACCATCCTAAAACTCAAGAGACAGTATCAGAAAACGAAGGAGTGAAATTAAACCTTATTTTCAAGGTAGATGATGCCTCAGCTGGTGGGAAATACCAGAGAGCAGCTGTCAATAGTCATTTCCTTCAGTATTTTGTGAGCAGTTTGCATCTGTCACTTGACCTTCATTTAGTCACCTTTCACCCTGTAATAAGTTTGAGTGTGGTCATATGACAGGATTGCCTACTTTCCAGCCACAGAGCTACCAGGGGCCACGTGCACAAAATTAGGCGTATTTCAGTCTCAGTTTTACAAACACCACGTGACTTGTGGTGCCTGCGTAGCAATCCTGCTGCATATACATTTTTTTTGATATATGGTGAGAGAGAAGCTGCAGGTGCTTTCAAGTCATTTCAGCTTAGGCTGCTGCATTGGAAAAAATGAAAGATCTATCCCACTAYTTGCAGCTCTTGAAGGACCAAGGCCTCTTCAGGAACAGCCAGYTGGGAATAGGTGATGGTTTGGATGAATTATTTTGGTAAACCATAAATTAGAGACCCCACCTAAAATATCTGAGGAAGAACAAATTTATCTTAAATCCTGAATTCTGTTCTTTCTCAAAACTGAGTTCAACAATACCAAAATATTCTAAACAGCATGCTGCTGAAAGTCAGTTCCCAGTTTGCATTTTTTAATAAGATGGAATAATCTTGAACATAATTGATAACTGATAACAGAATAGTTATCAGACACTGTTCAATGCAGAAAGTGGTTTATCTACATGAATTTCATGTCCAGCAGTCTACATTCTCTGTACATTTGGATTCACTGAACAAATTGAGGTATTTTAGACTGATTTGTCAGCTCTGTAGAAAACCCATCTACTTGCCATTAYGGCTTGTATAAAGTAGTATTGTGAAATCTAGTCCTGCTGAGTTGGGCTTCTTGCATTTGAGAAGAAGTGCAGATGTGAGTGTACTGTGTTTGTGTCTTTGTTTTTATCCCTCTTCTCGCTGCTTGTTTCCAGTGAGCCSATGTATCGACTGGTAAATTTTCATGATCATTTGCAGAGTTAATTAGTGAAGTTGTGGGTAACATCTTCATTAGAGCTGAGAACCTGTATGTCCTTGTGTGCAAGGACAGACATAGTTTGTCCAAGGACCAGGTTTAATATTTAATGAATTAAAATGGAGCCAACAGTGAGCAAGTACAAACCTCAAGATATAAGATGTCATCTTGAGAAGGGGAAACTAAATCTGGAATGTCATTTAACTTGATTAGTCTTCTGAAAGGCCTGAATTATTTCGAGTGGAGCTGTGGAAGTGAGAGTCTCGCTTTGGGACTGTTTGCTTATAATGGCAGGAACAGCTACATGTATGCTTTCTTCTTTCTGAGCTCCCATTACAAGGGATGGGTAAGGGATTTGCTATGCCTTTGAGTAAAGGACTGAGTGGTTTGTGTGTCTTGCCTGGAGTTACTTTTGCTTTTTTTGTCTTAAGATTTATGTTGCGGTCTGTCAGAATGAACCAAAGCAAGCACATAATGCTACTTTAATTGGTTTAGTAATGAGGACATAGAAGTCAATCGATGTATTTAGATTATTCAATAAAAGCATAATGAAATTCAGATTATGTGGCTGACACTTGAAACGTATTTCTAGATCTTGTACAAAGAAAACATAAGGAATTCAGGGTTTTTCTATCTGAGGTAGTAATATATCTTCCTTTCTTCYGAGATGACATAATCTTCTTTCTCAGTGATAGAATTTTCTCAGTAAAAGATGATAATGAGATCAGGCACAGTAGAAAGTACAGAGTAATGTTATGTTTTGTCCTAGTGAATGTATATAACTGACAATGTCTGTTTGGTTTTAAGAAGCTATAAACTCCATTTGAAGCAAACAAAAAGTATGTCTTCTGCTTTGTTTGGTTGTATGATTTTCTGTGGCCATCATTGTTTATTATGTAGAAACTTGATATAAGTTTAAGTTCAGAATGTTGTTACCATTTATTAAGTYTCAGTCTAGTCAGATTGGCATGTCAGACTCGCATCTTTAATTTGTTTAATGCCTTGCATAGAAAGGAGAAAGTTGAAATGTCTGCATGTGGGAWTGAACATCTTGTTCTGTATGTTGTTTGCAGTATGAAAGGCAGAATGTGATTTTATTTTGCGTTATCTTTAGTTTCAGAGCAATTTGTCGCACATCCAGCAAAGTATTTAGGAAGTGGTATAAGTTGCTCTAATGGCTCTTACCTGAAAATCACAATTAGCTTTATATTGTATCTGAATAAATCACGTAGTTATAAACCATTTTTTGCTCAATTTAAATGCTATTCATGCTTTAAAACTTGCACATTATTTATTTGCCGGATTAATTTACTGCATAAGTGTGAAGAGACTTTTTTCAAAATGTGTTTTATAGCACCTGCAGTCCAGTAAGAATCAAGGTTAAACTGAGGATAATGGGTTAACCCTTAAGTGAAGACAGGGAAGAAGTTGATGGTACAATGAGACTAGAAAAACTAGCGGTATGTTATGTTGAGAAGAATACTTGGTAAATAYTGCAGATAAGTTGACTATTTCTTTATGTTTTTTAAAGAGATGAAATTGGATTAATACCCTGCCCAGAAGCCAGGTATAACCGGAGCCCCATAGTCCTAGTGGAAAACAAGCTTGGTGTGGAGAGCTGGTGTGTCAAGTTCCTTTTGCCGTATGTCCACAATAAGCTTCTCCTCTACAGACAAAGAAAACAGTGGCTGAACAAGGATGGTGAGTTACTTGATTGCAAAGTCTCATGTGATTCTACACACAAAACATTTTTTAGTTTTTGTGACATTACACTGACCATTCTTAAGGTCACTTTAACCTGCTGTGCAGGACATCATAATGACTTGAACATGCWGCAGGACTGCTGTGCTGAAAATGCAAATCCACTTTCTCTTGCCCAAGTTGGAATAGTTAAAGGGAGATTTTACCCTTGAGTGGTTTAGGAAAATAATGTTTCTGTCTAAAGGAGAATGTTGTCCTACTTTCCTTAGACAAGACAGTTCTAATATTGTATGACTCTAAGCATCAAGTCTGATGTTTTTCAGATTTAGGAGTCCCAAAATTCATGTGCCCAAGCAATTTGGTAATTATCAAGTCGTTTTCCCCCCCTTGTTTATCTTTTTTTATCTTTTTTTTTTTTTTTTTTTTTTGTTTTGCTTTATAATTTGCTTTACTTGTTTAAAAAAAAATCTGTGTTTTGTATTTTGAAAGTTAACTGATGAAAAATGTTGCAAAGTTCTGCTTCATTTACCTTCATATCTGCAATTGAGAGATCTCAAAAAGATGGAATAACTACTAATATATTGACAAGACAAAATGGAAAACATACACAAAGCAACTGCAGCTCACAGTATAAGCTGTGTGTCTTATGTATATGTATAATGTATACGTATACATTATGTATATAGACATATATGTACACAATGTGTAATGGCACAATGTGTCATCATAAAACTAGTGCTGTGTTGTTAAAAACTGCCCCTCAGACTTTATTTGTGTAAAATTGAAATAGTAACCATCAACACACTTAGTAGATGCCCGATTTAAATAAGTGATTAGTCTTTGAAATTTCTTTTGGTCAATTTATCCATTTCAGTAGGCATTTAATCTGTTTATTAGATGTTTAGGTACTTTGCTGGTTCAGGGATGAGTAAGTCAAAGAATTTTAGTTATTTGTTTAGGTAGCGTATCAGAAGCTGTTAGATTGTATTAGAAACATTCRTGTCTTTGCAACATGTTGATTTTTAAGGAGGAATGTTTTATTATGGGGGTGGGKCAAAAGCCATTAACCACACTTTGTGAAATACGGAGTTGAATTACTACTTTCAAGTATTTTTTTCAAGTATCACTGTAAAAGAAAGTGTAAAATTTGCCCTGCACACTGAAGATTTTTTTTACTGTAGTAATGTGACAACATAACTTGTTTTTCAAAGTGGGAATATCGTGGGAAACACAAATTACTTTGTTGGATGTATATGAACAATTAATCATACAACAAGTCATACTGCAAGTATATTAAGTGGAAAGGTGTTCCGCTTTTTGGTCCACTTCTTAATTATTGTTAACAACTTGTTTTTCTGAAAAACATCTCAGGGAAAGATACCTGATGTCACTTTTCTTTAATATGTTTTTCATTAACATGTGGCATTATTGCTTTATATAGTATTTTTTTACTTGCATTTTATAACCTTGTGAACCGAGCAACAGGAGATCAGGAGATACTCTCCTCCTTAAGTAGTAGTGCAATGACTGTCTTTGTGGGAAATCACATGGAATTTAGTGTGGTTTGTTTAATATCTTTAGTGTGAAATTAATGAGAGGGAATCTGACCAAACATTCTTGGCAGTAAATGCATGTAATTATGTTCAGTTTTGAAGAAAACTCATTCTTAATCATAAAATTACCATATATATAWAAAATGTGATTGCAGGGGCAGATTAACTGAGCTATCTTTTTTCTCCCAAGAGTAGAGGTTWAGAAAATACACTGGAAGTACTGAAGGCTGTCAGTGTGTTTCATATTGAGAAGCCTCATGCACTCTGCATTTTACAGTCAAACTACTTGATGGTTGCATTGTAGTGCAAAGAGAATAGGAAATACTGACAGTGATATTACTCTCCCACTGTCACCTGCCACATACCTTTTGGTCTTGGTTTTTATGGTGCTGCTAAAATTTGTAAATATATGTCTACAATTTGTGCCGATTTAAAAGAATGTAAAGTATCACAGACACTTCTGTTCTTTATTATAGTGACTTAATCATAATATCTCAATATGAAGTAAGGCAGTCAGTTCAGAATGAATTGAAAGTATTGTCTGCTGTGCAATACAGCAAGATGTCATCCTGATCCATGGATTTCATTTGCGTAGATGTAGTTTATAGTGTGTGTATGTGTGTGTGTGTGTGTGTGTGTGTATACACACTTGTGTGTGTGTGTATACATACACACTTCTAATAGTTATACAGTATATAGAAGTCATCTGCAGCTTTGGGTTGTGCTAAAATAGTACTTTTTTATGTCACTGTCATTCTGAGGCTTTTGAATTTTGCTCAAATAATTCTGTGTTTATCACACTTTATACCACAGGTCTGCARTTTAAATCACTAAATTCTCAAAAGTTTTGTAATCCCTGTCCCACTCTGAGAAAATGGTCTATTTTTGATTGTAGCGTTAGAGATAAAGGTCATCAACTTCCATTTCCAGATGTCTTAAATATAACTTCTGCTAGCACAATAGAAATTTATTTTTTAATCAAAACAAGAAGAGAGGAGTTTAACTAAGAGAGGAGCCACACACTCCTCTTAATTTAAGCTAGCATGTTTTATGGAATAAAATTTAGTGGTATTTTACAGTGGCCTTGGCTACGTAAGGGAGCCAGTGAGGAAGAGACTTTCAGGAGGGATGGGGTCTGGGAATGCAGTGAAAAGACCTTTGTTATATTCAAATCACTACTAATTGTTGTGCTTTTTGTTTTGCTTAATCCCTTAGAACTGATAGATATCACCTGTACTCTGCTGCTACTGAACCCAGATTTCACCACTGCTTGGAATGTAAGGTATGTTGCATTCAGTCACCTTAAATATCAGTCAGCCATAAACTTTGTTTTAAGTGGTATTGAATGACACAACAGCAGCTTTTCACCTAGGAAATACTGAAAGTATTTTTTTAAAATGTATTATTTATTCAATTTTTATTCAATTTCAATTATTATTCTTTTTTTTGTTTTGTTTTACTCGCTTAAGTGTTGGATAAAGACTGTTATCGTAAGTGAAAACTCAGTTGGTCATATTTTTTGGATAAATTGCATAGAAGGGCTGCTCTTCTCCTGTGAGTTATGGAAGGCAATTTATAACTGTACATATATTTAGCTGTAAATACTCTTTCCCCTAAATCATGTAGCACCCAATTGATGTCTGCTGTGTTCTCTCACTGTTCTCATACAGCACTCTTTGAATGTTATACCTGTGTCACTGAGATAAATGTTCTATTTACTGCCCTTATCCAAACAGCTCATGAAAGCTGAATAACACTCAGTTAGTACTCTGCCTCGTAGATACACCTTGAAAGAGGAGGAGAAATACAGTGCTTTCTTCTGTACATGTTTTGCACCACCTCTTTCCTTTTTCTCTACCTGTGCGGTTTGGTCTAGCTTCACTGTTGCTCATGCTGCAGCACCTGGCTATTCAGGAGTCTATGAAAGAGGAGAAATTTCTTTCCTACTCTTACCTTTGTCCAGAATCAACAGTACTATACAGCCTTGTGATCCCGTTGACAGCATCTTCCGTTTCTTTAGTGTGCATAGGTAGAGAAATATTTATTTTATATTGCATAGGTAAACTTAGGGACAGCCTTAAAAGAATAGTTTTAGAGRGGGTGGAGGGTCGATAGGAAATTGACAGGAGGTTATATGTTAGTATCTGGAAGATTCTCAGTTTTAAAAATAGACTTTTTGCAGTTAAAATGCTCCTTTGCAGTAGGAAAAATGAACGAAATGACCTAGAAAGGTGTTATCTCTGGTAAGCTATTAGCCCTAGATAATACAAATTCATTTTTGCTTTCATGGCTGATGTAGTTCCTGATGATTCTCTAGTGACCTTATTTTTCAGTTGTCTCAGATCTAAGAAAAGGAGTGTGAAGGTGATAAAAAGAACTTACTGTCGTGAAAAAATATACCGTCGATATGTTGTCATGTAGCTATAAAGTGATAAAATKAAATCAGCAGCATAACAGTGATATCTTGTTGGTACTGAAAACTGAATTGAGACTTTCATTTTAGTACTTTTTAAAATGAAAATGCATGCTTTATATGTCTSTCCTTATTAGAAAGTATTCTTTTTTTCTGCTTGATAGCTGGAAGCTTGCTAGGACGTTCATTAGATGAAAAAATTAAAGTTGCACATGGAATAAAGTATTTAGGGGTATAAACGAGGATTGTTTTGTATTCTGTGAGTATTCAGAGTATGTTTGAATCAACTGTGTAGTGTTCAGAACCTAGTATTGTRTCAGCCATTCATCAGCAGTTGTGTAATGTACCTTTTAGTCTACTGTAACTAAGACTAGGGTAGCTGAATCTAAACCTATCCTGAATCTTAACTTACACTGGTTTAGTCTGTGGCTGTGAGGTGGCTCTTTTGAAAGCAAGGCACCACTGAGTGGCCTGACCTCAGCTGAAACGCTTGATCCTCTCAGGTTCTGGTGAAATACCCACTAAATGCTACTTACCGCCAGATTACAGATCAAACTACTAAACATGTCTGTCATTTAGGGTCTTAGAATAGCATGTAGAGTATGTTCCACACAGATGTGCAAAGAATGATCTTACAGAAAGTTAGAATAAAATGGGAGCATAATTGTGTGCAAATTGCACTCGGTTTTCAGTAGAGTGATTGTTTTATTTTTGCTTAGCAAGTCTTTCTTGCATCATATTTGTCTTACATTTCTAACACAGAAATTCCTTTTTATCTTGAGAGTAATAAGTGTCATGTACTTTAGGAACCCTAAAAAAAAAAAAAACAAACAAAAAAAGTGCTTGTTATTTACTAAAATTCTTTAACAGCAGCCTTTCCTATTGAGCTGCCATGCTTGTAGAGCATGTTATTGTTTCATTTTAGGCTGAGATAATCACTGTTTCCTGTGTTGAATTCTCTGTTAAGATATTTATGGCTGAAAGCTTCACACGTAGCAACGGACGCAACAGGATTGTATTTGGAGAGACAGGAGAAGACTTGTTTGAAARTAGGAAAAGGAAATCTCTTCGTAGGAGCAGAGCAAGAAACTGTAAAAGAGGGGAAGGCTTAGAAACAGACTCATACTTGGCTAACTATCTCGAGAGTTTTTTACTTGTTAGTGACGCACAGCAAAGGTAAAACTTAGGTTATCTATGTCACTGAAAAGTGATGCAGTCCATATTGACTTTGGTGATGCTTTGATCACTTGTCGTTACTCAGTGTCTGTACTTGTAAAATTTTGTGGATTTTTTTTTAATTTATTTTGATTGAAAATATCTAGAAAGGCACAAGAGGCCAGAAAATTATAATCAGAACCAAGAGAACTGGACAAGAACTAATTGTTAGCAATGCATGCTAATAGAAGATGCATAAATATTTTTTAGTGCTCAGAGGGAACTTAATAGTTTCTTGGGAAAAAAGAAACAGAAAATTGCTTAGTCACTGCTTAGTCAACAAAATAAGCTGCTTATACTGAGTGGTGGAGAAGAGGAAAAAAACATTTGCAACCATTTATCACTRTTTCAGTTATCTTATGGTTTTGCAAGATAAACCTTCCAAAGGATGAAAAATCTTCCAAGTTAAAATGACCAGAATGCTTATGCAAGTGACTGTGAAGGAATTATCACAGAAATGCATGTAGAGAACTATTTGTGTATATATGTATGTGTGTGTGTGTGTGTGTACATATATATATATATATTTATGATATACTTGCTGAAATGTACAGTTAATCAAAATTCTGAAGGCTGAAAACTTATCTGTGGTTCAAGTGGCCAATGTAAGCTCAAAATTATGTGTCCCAATTTAGATATTCAGTTAAAGAGCCTCAAAGTTTATTTGGTAGTATATCATACTTTAGTCATGCCTGTGTCTGACACCTCTTACTTGTGAATAGGAGAATTACATATTTAAAGTTTTGAAGGTAAAAGAAACCTTTTTTTTTTTTTTTTTTTTTTTTTTGACTGTGGCAGTGAAACCAAATGTTTTCTGTGATATTCCTAAAGTTGCTCTAAGTTTTGGAAAGTTGAAGAGTAAGTATGTAAGTATGTGTGAACAATACATCAGTATAGGAAGAACAATATTGCCACCGAGAGTTTTCATTTTGAGAGGTAGCTGGGCTGGTAATCTCAATCTGTGTTAATATATACATGCATTTTTTTGAGTGGCCACTTTTCCTTTGCTTATGTGGTTAATTTGTTAATTAACCATAATGGTTATTAATTTTTTTTTTTTTTTTTTGGCAAATTGTCACCTTTTGCATTGCAGTAATGGGACAATTCTTTTTCTTCCAATAATTCTACCAATCCCTGAATTTTTCTAAAGGTTGTTTTGCGAACAAAGGACTGGAATGCTGTGGTGCCTGAATAATCTGGCCAGTCTGCTATTCCTGGCTGATACCTGCATTTTCTCTTGTGCACATAATAGAAATACTGGTCTGCTGCTACCTTATTCAGATAAAAACAAATGTTCCTTAACTGTATTTTCTGATCTCTTCGAGCAGTTTCTGTTGGCTTCACTGGAGATGGGGGCAAAACCTACCTAGAGATTTGTTCATCCATTCATTCAGAAACAATAAATGTGTCAATGCTACTGCCCAAATGTGTCAAGGCTGCTGCCCTCCTTGTGTTTTCTGGGATCTTGCAGTCAATAAAGGCATTGCATACATTGTATTTTTTCTAACTTGAATTGCTTAATATTACCATTGTTACTATTAGCGCCTGGTCAGTGGATAAGCATTAGTTCAATAAAGCAATGCAAAATCAAACCTAAGAGTGCATCAGCCTCCCCCTGAAAACAAATGAATGAACGTGTACAGTCATCTAGAACAAATAATGCCAGTAAATATTACCATCAGAGGACTATTTCGATTTACTTGTGTAGTTCAGTCCATAACTTTCAAGCCGTATTAAATGTTCTGTTTCAACTTCCGAAGGTTCTGGGAATTGAATGTTCCCTGTCTACRTATGTAACTTTGCATTTTACCAGTACTGTACTGTCTCATCTTCATTTCACAGTAGCTAGTTACTAGATTGGAGAATGGGATATGGAGACTAATGTCTCTGGAGTCCACAATGACAGGAAGGTGTTTAAAATACACTTGAGAAAGGCAATAAGCATTTAAATTAACCTAGAAAGAAAAGAGAATGTAGGACAGGGAGTTTTATGAGGAAGGGAATAAAAAGGGTTTTTTTTTTTTTCACTTTGAAAACTTGAACTAGCACTTGATCATGAATTTTAAGTTTTCTTAGGGTAAGTTCCTGTTTCTTTTTTTTCTTCCTTTTTTTTTTTTTTAAACAGAAGTTATGTTTTATGTTTAAGTACCTTTGCTTCTCTGGTAGGGTCTAAAACATTCTACATATTTTAACATATTTTCCCCTTCCTTTAAATTTAGAGATGCTGAACTGTGCATTAAAAAAATATACTTAAAGCTTGTGTGTGTGTAAATTAAGATGCAGGTCTTTTATCTCAATTTATTTTTATGGGCCTGATTAAATAGAGTGTGCCTGATATAGTGGAATGGAATGAGTTAATCTCCTGAGGGCTTTTTAAAGTCTTATAGTTTGATAGTGATGATGTATTGTGCTACAGAAGAAATCCCATTGTAACAGGAATTTGTTTTTTGTTTTGGGATTACATCTTTTATTCATATAAATTTATTTTATCTTTTGTAGGAAAGAATTAATGCTATCTGGCACTTTAAATCCACTTAAGGATTTGCATCTTGGAAAACTGGCATTAACCAAATTTCCAAAGAGCCCAGAAACATGGATTCATAGGTTTGTTTATGTTGACTTGTATTGTCTCCCAAAATGTAAACTTTTTTCACAATTTTYCTTTTGTTAGAAAAGTGATAGATGAAGGACATCTAGAAATATAGCAKATTGTTTGATCCAGGTATAAAATTGAGTGCTTTGGTTTCTGAGTATGTTTTTCTATATTTTGTATTAAACTAAAATGCGATACACCATATTTTGTTGTGTATTTTTAAAATGCCTTTGGAAGGGAGATTACTTTTCCTAGTGATCTGTCATTTTTTGCAGCATCTATAACTTTCCCTTTGAGAATTCCAATGCAGATAACAGTAAATATTTATTTGAATACTGTTGTTTTTTCCCTAATTTAGTATTGTATTGCTTATTTACAAGCATTCCAGAAACATGAAAAACTTAATTTTTGTAACTGAAGTTGGGTTCTATTCCGGTCCTTTGTGTGATTAACTTACTTTTTTCTTGCCTAACATACGCAGTGTTAAGTCATCATCATTACTGAGCATTGAAATGACAAAGCGTGTTTTTTTAAGGAGATAGTCTCATGAATTTGGGTAATAATGAAGTTTTCAGCTATCATTGTTTATAAAATATTTGTAGCACAATGAGTGAAGTGTAGTTACGTTGTTCAACTTTGTAATAAACATTTCTGGTGTATGTGTATTTTTATATATATTTCAACATGGTCATTTACCCTTTTATATATTTACATTTTGTTTGTCCGTTGTTAAGAAAGYGGAAAGTTTATACTCCCTATTAAAAGATTTAGGCTTTATCAAGAATTAAAGCTACCTTCAGTCTTATTGAAAACATCCACATTTTTGGACATATGAGTTATTGGTAAACTGCTATTCTGCATTTGTGAATGGACATAAAATTCTAATTTTAACACAGAATGTAATACATTTTATTTTTACTAAGGTTTATTTACCTTATGATCATCCACATAAATTCTGTTGTTGTCTTTCATAGTAGTGTTAATATAGCAACAGAGTTGATAAATTTTTGCAATTTTAACTTCTCATTTTGTTATTCTCAAACTTCAACTCCAACTTATTCCTGCTGCCTGACTGCGTGGTATGGAGCAGAAGAGGCATGTAATGAGGGGAGAAAAATCTTGCAGTTTTTCATAGTTTAGCCCTACAGACATAGTAGCCAACACTGGGAAACTAATTTCAGCRTGTAATTCATCCTGAAACTGGTGCCATGTGTATATTTTGAGGAACAATACATTCTAATGAAATTAACCAAAATTGTAAGTTAGTAAAGTATCTCTACCTCATAGGAATGATAAAAATCTGTCTGTAAGTTCTATACAATCCTAAAAATTGACTATTTTTATTCCTGTATTAATTTTTCTTATCAAAATTATCTTGATCAAAACAGAAAAGAAGTTTTGAGAATGAACTTTACAAATGCATGGTTTAGATTTGGTTCCTGAAAACGATTTTGTTCATTGTAGTAGTCTGTTTAGTATTTTGTGTCACCATATGCTACCAAACTACAAAGAAGACTGCAAAAGAATTGAACAGAGCAATAAAGTTCAGTAAAATATATTAAAAAAAAAAACTTATAGCCTATTCATTAAATATGGTAGTCACAAAATTTGCTGTTTTGCATTGCATTTTGCAACTCATTTTTTTTTAATTTTATATAGATCTTGTGCATATATGGACTCTCTCTCTCTCTCTCTCTCTCTCTCTATATATATATATATATACACTCTGATTGCACAACTGTCATGAAGCAATCCTGCATTTGTTTATTTTAATTCCAAAAACTGAGCCTCTCAGATACATTTGGCCTAAACAAGATGTTTCTTAAGCATACTGTCTTAAGTAACAGTAATAGGCGCATATATACAAAGGATGAAAAAAATCAAACATTTCTTTCCTCCAGATTTTTTAGAGCCTCTGAAATAAGTGATATTCAATAAGTACTGATGCCTAAACACTTGTTGCACTCTTTTTCTCCTGTTAATGTTAWTTTTTTTTGCTCTGAGTAGTATTGACAATTGTTAAAAGTAAACATGAAGTGCAGTCAAATATTTTTATTGAGCCATTTTTTCTGACTCATTTTTAAACTTTGTTTAGTTACAGAAGTCTCTAAAAGAGAGTTCTCAAATCTCATGCAGTCAACTGTAGCAGTATCTTTATAAATATACTCTTTCCTTTGAGTAAGTAGCTGTGACAACTAACAGAACTAACAGAAATAGAGCTCGACATGTAGATTACTGTGGAATGTGACAGCAAAGCTTCAATATGGGAATAGCTCAGATCAAGCCTCTAGTTGTAACTTAGCTCAAATAGAGTAAATGTCAGTAAAGCTTACTTAATCAATATCAATGAATWTATATATATAYATATACACACACATATATTTAAATTCTGCTATCATTAATTCTGTACACCATTTAACCAGACGATGGGTGCTGCRACAACTAATTCAGGAAAACTCCTTGCCCACTCTTGTGACTAAAGGAAATTTGGGAGCAGCACCTATGGARAGAGTTCACCAACTAGTGCAGGAAGAAATGGATGTGTGCTCTGAAGCTGCGGGGAGATATCCAAGCAACTACAATGCCTGGTCCCATCGCATCTGGGTTTTGCAGCACTTGGGAAAGCTGACTGTCAAGGTAAAATATAGTAATGAGTGAAGTTTTAAGTTTTTATTTTAAATAAAAAAAGGGTTTGCGAAATGGATTTGTGACGTGAAGGGAGAGGATCATTTTAAGTAAAAAACGGGCAAAATGGGCAAAGTACTGCAGCAGTGAGTGCTATTTTTGATTTTTCTTGCCAAAATGGCTTCTGTCTAGCTGTTGGCATTTAGTCTTAATGAAATGTTACATGGTATATTGGACTCTGAGTGCTAAAACAAAAAAGTGACAGTGAACATGAATCTTCTAGTGCAGAAATTGAAGTTGYTGTATGTGAATTTTATATATAACATGATTTCTTGTTATGCTGGTGTCAGAATGTGGTGTCAGAATGTTGAATATTAGGTAAAGAAAATGTTTGAGTTTTAAAGAAAGCATAAGCCTGCATCCTGCCAGCACAGACCTTATACTGAGTGTTCTTTCAGCTTCAGCAAGGATGTCTTGTGCACTGTAAAAATTTGAAGTCACATGGTAACATCTAAAACATTCGGACACCAGTGTTAAGTAGAATTAATTGATGTGACATGATCTAAAGTTACAGAAGCAGTTTTAAAACGTTGTGGTTTCTAAGCTGGTAGGAGAATTCACTGTTTATATTAGGCTGAGAACATCACTCACACTTGTAGCAGAAGTCATTGCTTTTTGTCATCATACAAATACCTCCTGGAAGTGGGTAATTAATAGGCAGTTGCTGAGTCTGTAGAGACATTGTTTTTATATGTTATGGGCCAGTTACTGCTAGGGACTGATGTTTTTTCTTAGTTGTTACCTGACAAACATTAAAAATTATGTTCGGAGTTCAGTAGTAAATGTAAAGTATGTTACAGACTCTGGCAGTCCAGAATCAGGTCTCCTTGACAAAGTAAGTTTTTATAAAAAGGAAAGTTGTGGAAAATTCAGAAGAATTACAGGGTGAAGATATATTGGAGGTTAGAAGTTAATGATTTTTATTTATCTGAATAGATCACACATTAGCCTTTGCTAGCTATTATTTAAAAAGGGGGAAAAAGGAGGAAGCAGAAAAGAAGCTAGCAGTATTAATTAACATTCAATTGTGTTTTTCCTTTAGTTAACGGTAGTTTGAAGGTGAGGATAACATCTTGAGTGCTTTTTGTATCTGTTTTTCCTTAATGATTTAAATAAATGGAAAGCATTTTAAATTGATAAAATAGCTCTTTTAAGCTCATAATTTGCCTGGTGCTTTTATTGTTGTCAATTATGAATACTTTACATAATGCTTGTGTCGTAGCATGGCTGTAAAGGAGGTGTGTGAAATCCATTAGCTCACTCCAAAGCCTGTCTGCCTTGGCAGCCATCCCAGTTCCCCCACTGGTCTCCCTTTTCTCCTTGTTACTAAGAAAGTGATTTTTTCTCTCTGTTTTCATCCAACACCAAACCTAACTGGCTTTCATACTCTTTGGCAATACTTTACTAGTGTTACTGCTTGTGGAATAACGTGTTTAAGCCATTGAGCAGATCCCTCATGTCAATTCCACGTTATTCCAATACAACGCTGATGCATCTCCTCAAATAACCTTGCAGTGCACACTAGGGAAGCAGGAAGTGCAAGAAACAGCATGGAACATGAGTGTGATAGTTTTGTTCATAGTTTTAAAATACAATATCTTTCCAGGGAATTTCCCAAAAAAAAAAAAAAAAAAAAAAAAAAAAAAAAAAAAAAAAAGTATTTGCATGATTTGATATGGTGGGGAGCAAAAAATGGATGAACTCAGAAGGAAAGTAGGGAAAATGGGCCTAACAGATTTTCGCAGAAATATGAACATTTCCTCTTGCTAAGTATTTTCTTTGTCTAGACAGTAGGTTGTGTGCATAAATAGCTAAAAAGAACTGTAAATGTAATTTAGATGAAAAACTAGACCTGTGATCAAAAAAAGCAGTCAATAAAACAATGGCTGTGATTCTTCAGCCATTTAATTCTTAAAAGTCTGCCTCTCATTTGAGGAGTTTGTATTGTTTAAGTCCACGTTAGCATACAAGCTTTGTTTATATTTTGATTTTTCACTTTTTCTTTAAGCATTTTTATTTTGTGTGTATAAAATACATATCTCTTTCCCCCACCAAAAGAATAACAGGCACCAAAAGAATAARTATTGAAAGTTCTCCAACCAATAACCAACGAATAATACAGTATTATATATACTGTATATAGWTATAAGATATAAATAATACAAACAATAATAAAACATAAAAAATAATTTATTAATTATAAAGCTGACAGATTGCTTTAGTTGGAGTACGTTTGTTTTTAAGTTTATTTCTGAAGGCTGCTGGAGGTTTTTAGTTYGTTCTTTTTTTCCTTTGGTTTTATAATCCTCGTGGTTCTTGAACTGAAACAATTTTGAATTAAGCTCAGAATCTGAAACTAGATGGGACTTTTCCTCTAGAAAAAATATGTGAAATAAAGTAGGGGAAAGTTAGGCACTTTTTAAGATTTTCTTACAAGATACTAATGTTTTCTCACTTTTACACAAGATAGTAAAACATATTCAAACATTTTTAAATATAAATAACTTGGTTTTCCTGCAGTATTTCAACCATATTATCTGTTTTGAATAGATTCTGAATAGTAYTAGTTTTCAATTTGAATGTATCAAGAATAGATTATTCCAAATCAATTGAATTGTTCCGTTATTGGAGTACATGCATCATAAAAGGATAAAACACTTGGCTTCAGTTGAGTGTTTATGTTGTCTTATATAACACTGCCATTAGTTAATGGAGACACCTTGAATTGGGCGAGCCTACTCTTATGTGGGTTCAKAATTAATTGGATTAATGTAAGATACATTTTGCAGCTTGTGTCAAACCAAGGGAATACCATCCTTTGAGCTACCCAGAACACGTCAATATACCTTAAGATATAAGGTAAGTTTTTTTTTCCTGTAGTCATTCCAGTATGGCTTTGKTTTTTTTTTCTGGAATGACCAGACCAGCAAAGCTTTCTGTTTTTTAAGTGAGAGGAGGCTGGCATATTTACCTTGTTGTTCTTAAAAAGATTTTTCCCTAACTGGGCTCCCTTTTCATCTCTTGATTGTCCCAGACTGAAAAGGAAGTTCTGGGCTGCTGTTTGTGGTGATTACCACATTAAAAAGAGAAAGAGAGGGAGAAGAAGGAAGGATATTAAGAGAGAATAAACTTACAGAGGTTAAAGGAAGAAAGTAACATAGAATGCACTTAAGGTAGCAATTCCATTATATTCAGTTTACGACCTGAGATAAAAGAAGGTTCTTGGGAGAAGTATCAGTAATGGAGAGGAAGATGTTTTCATGTTATTTCCTCTTTGATTCGTGGAAAAATAACAAAGGACTTGCTCTGTGTAGTGTTGAAAGGAGATCTCTGTTGACTTGAGAGGAGGGAAAAAAAAAAAGAGAAAAGGATTTAAGCAGAAGTCAGCAGTTAGTTTTTGTTATTGTTGTTAACCTTCAGTTCCTCAGAGCATCTTTTGTTGTTACAAATCTTCTAGAAGAAAAGTGCTTTGTTAATAGATTTCAAAGGATTTGAAGATTTTTTTTGTCTCTCTTTTCTAAAAGAGMTGTCATAAGGGGTGCTGCTGCGAATTCTTTATCCTGTTTTATACAAGCAGTTAAAGTACATTGCTCTGTAGCTTAAAACATGTCAGTTAAATCAGATAATTCCAACGTCTGAGTAGTGTGTTATGTGCTTATCATCCGCTTCCAGAGAGTAAAGATTTGTTTGATTTTTATTTTTTTTTTAAACTTGCATACCACTTGAGCTTGATGCTGTTTTAGTAGAACTTTAAAATAGTGTTTAGTAACTTAAGACAGTAACTCTAGATATGTTGAAAAGAAAGAGACTGGTCATGTGGTTTAAAAGTACAGGACAGAAAATGGAGTTTTTACTTGCTTTAGAGACCATGCATGACAGATTATATGATAGCGCGTATCAGTTTGCTTATCTGTCAAAAGAAGATTGTGCTAGTCTCTCTTTTCTAAACAAAGAAAACCTGCTGTCTTTCTGAGATAATAGCATAAATATGCTCTCTTCTATTTGCTCTAATACTGTTTAGAATAGGTATGATTTCATTTCCAGGAGGCTGTCTCTGTGCTCGAAACAAGGGTGTGGGGGGGGAAGCCAAACATCTTTCCTCATAAGACAAGTACTCCAGTCCCTTAATCATCTTCATTGCTATATGCTGGATCCTTTTAGGAAAATAAAAGTATAAACTCCTTTAAATCCCATTTATTTTGATTTTTATTTGACAGCTTCTGCTCTCTAACATGCATCATCTAGGCAAAATTTTGTGTCGTTTTGGGATACCTTTTATTTATCTCAAAATAATCTTTATTCATAGCCACTTTGAGACTTTAAACCAGTGCCAATTCTTTCTSTCTTTTATTTATTTTTTTTCTTAGTTCCCTGTGAAGGTTTCTGAGACTTCTGTGTTTTCAGGTTTGAAGAAAGTGTAAGTGCTTTTTGTTCAGGGTTGCCTAGGTATCTGCGGACAAGGATGATGAATCATTTAATTTTTATGTGTGTGTTCTAAAACTGTTACCACAGTGACTGATTGCTGAGAAGCTGCAGTGGAGTGTACCTCAGTGTAGAAAAGTTTTGGTAGATTCCTCCTGTTTGCTGATTGATTACTGTTACTGTTYTTGTTTCAGGTTCTTCTTGATGAACTTTCTTCCACTAAATGTTGGGTGTCCACACATGTTTCAGACCATAGCGGATTTCATTACCGCCAGTTCTTACTGAAGTCCTTGATAGGCAAAATTGTGCCTGACAACAATATACAAGTTCAAAAAGAAATGGTAAATGAGCAAAACCCTGTCCTTCCAAAGGAGGAGGAGAGTGAGGTGGCAGAGGCTGCCTGTGCAGAAGAACAGAGCATTGATCTTCCCCATCATCTAAAGGAAGAGTTAGAACTCTGCACCGATTTGATTGATGCCTACCCAGGACATGAAACTTTGTGGTGTCATAGGTAGGAGGATTTGGTCAAAAATGTTGTTCTGATTATTGGATTGTTCTTTGCCTAACGCTTCCAGGAAAAACAAAATATAGTTCTGAACTTAGAACCTACTGCTCAGTGGCAGACTGATGTGTAGCCTTTGATTTTTCTCTTGAACCTTTTCCAGAGTTGTTCAATGGAAAATTTGATTGGCCCTAAGCACCTGATGGGCATAAGCTCTATATTCTGTCCAGAGGGCAGTTGGTGCCAGGGACATCCTTGCAGTTAATCAGCCTCCTCATGCTTGATGGTGTTTAAAAGTAGAAAAAAATGGACAAAAAGCAGATCAAATGCAGAACACTTCTGTATTGCTGGGTACCTGTGCATGGGTACCTGTGCATGGGTACCTGTGCCTGACTGGGTATGAATAACAGCAGTATTGTCAAGGTGACCCTGAGTGGTTGTTTTGGTTTTTTTTTTTCTTTCCCCCCCTGCCCCAAGATTGATGAATATATGATAGACTTTAGTGTTTGATCCTCTCTCCCAGTGTAGTGCTTTGTTACCTGGGAGGCCTATCTGACTCAAAAAAAAAAAAAAAAACCAAAAAAAAAAGGTAAAACCTAGGTAGGCAGAGTGGATGTTTTATGATATGGTAGCCTAAGCAAATATAACAAGTGTTTATCGCATGAATTGRTTTGATGCCCTTTCCAAATACAAAGTCTGTTTAGTTTCTTAAATTCAGCACTAGTCATTTATAGGGTCTCGTTTCTGSTGTGTTGTAAGTACTGCACCATAGGGAAAGCTGTTATATACATGCACCAGTTACTTTCCCCAGTTAAATCTGCTGCTTTGACAAGTGTTGTCTAGGCTGAACRGAGAGGCTGCACTGACGACTTCTGGTGTTCAACTATATTTTTTGATACAATGTTCAGTCAGAGATCAGACTTCATGGGATTGCAGACACCCTCAGATGGCAGGAGTCTGCACATAGTGCATGTACAGATTCGGTGCTTTTGAAGATTCCAGAACARCTTTAATCCTGTTCTGGAAATAGAGATTTTTCTGTTCAGCTTTGTAACCAATACAACAAAAAACAGTAGCCACACATCCCCCTCCTTTGCCTGTGCCGCTTRCCTTCACCTCAGCATAAAATAACTGTGCATGTTCCTTCTGAGCTTGCTCTGTAGCATATGAGCTGTGATAGTGAATGCTGTGCAGTGAAAGTTAGTTTGAAAGGGAAGGCAGTACATTTTACAGTTCTTTAAAAGGTATTTGAAATACCCTTTTTTGTGTGAAGGTATAATTTTTACTTCTCATGTAGCTATGAAGAAGTGCAAGGGCCCACCATTTGTCAACACACTGTATCCACTTTAAATATGTTGAGGTTTACTGGATTCATGGAGACATCTGATGGGAGGGGCTGACGTTTTAATATAAGTATGTTCAGTGACAAAAATAGGTTATTTTCAATATATGACTCTTTCTTTCTTTCTTCCTTCTGTTCCTCTGTAGAAGGCGTGTGTTCTACCTTCAACACCAGCTAAGCAACAAAATTCCTCTTCTAAATGTGGTGTTGTCATCTGTGGACAGCAGTGATGAAACTTTGAATAGTTCACAAGCCAGTCCTGCGACCAGTCACATAACACAAGCTATGGATGTTGATGGTTTGAATGAATCCAGCAGCAAGCAAGGTTATACCCAGGAAATAAAACGTCTGAAACGTGCCCCTTTGCAGGACTGTCTTGGCCCAGAAATGGAATACAGGTTCATTGACAGAATTGTCTCAACTTGCAGAGACATGGAACAAGTCAGATTTGCCACTGCATATCGAAAATGGTTAGTTACTTTCTTAAGTCAGTGAAGGAAAAGTTTAAAGCCTGCAGGGTTCTGCTTTTAGTGCAATATTCTCTTTTCAGACACAAATGCATGTCTTGGTTTCAAGTCTTAGCTAACCATGTAATTCTCACCCTTGTAACTGTCAGTGCTAAAGTTCATATTCAGAGTAGATGCCTGTCACTTTATTAAACAACTGACATACCATTTTGTTAAGCATATGCAGTTTGCTGTTTTTAATATATTTAAAAAWCATTCTACTTGTGGCAGCTTCCTGTCATACTATTTTCTTATTTTTTAGTTTTGGTATAAATAATTTGACCTAAAAAAAGAAGAGCCTGAAATGCTTTTGAAAAAGATGGAGTACCTGGAAGAGAAACAAGAAGATCTGTCAGTATCAGCTTAACCTTAACCTGTTTCCAATTTGTTCCTCTTTATTAGAGTAGATATTACAAGTATCTTACAAAAGCTTACTGAGTTCAGGCTTTATTCAGTGAGGACTGTTTCCTTTTGTCTTCATTATCTTTTGCAAAAGACCAGACTTCAGTGTTTCCTCTTCCAGTTTCCATTAACAGTTTTGGAGTCATAACTGAGGACGTAAGTCTATGAAGTTAAAATTCTGGAAAGCAGGTGCAGGAAAATGAACAAATTTGTTTCTCACACATATGTGCACGCATTCACAGTCAGAACTGTATTGGAAACATGTTTCTTTGAACAGACATCTTYACATTCATTTCATACTTTGTATTTATTTATATTACCTCAACAATCCAGAGTTAATGACACTTGATACTCATTTCTGAATGTATTGTGTACACTACACAATCACAGCCTGCTAAATCACATAGTTGTAAGTTGTACATGAACCAAGCCTGTGCAAGTCCAGTAGGTGATGAGGCAAAAAGTAATTCTGTTAATTGATAATAAAATTATACATTAAAAAAAATAAAAAAAGTAGGAGGGAGTTTTGTCTTCCCTTTTGTTTTCYTGCAGGACTTCAGGTTTTTTTTGGGTGGGGGAGATTGGAGGCAACAAGGTTGGTTCTTCTTGCAGACAGCTCTTCTTCTCCAACCGTACGCCTCTGTTTACATAACAGTAAATGTTAAGGGAATCTGCCACAAATTTCTATTCCAGTGGAATTAAACATAAATGGATTATTTTGTAATTTCCATAGAACTTACCTATTTAAGGGACTTTTACAGTAACAAAATTGCCATGATCCAAAGACTAAGTGCAGAAATATTGTACAACTACAGAAGTTTGTGCAATGCTATCATTACTTCTGTTCTAAACAGAGACTACTTGTTAAGGGGATTAGACATTCAAGCTAAAGCCTTTGAGAAAATGCTGTATGATTCTCCTGCCCAAAGTGCCTCTTGACTATAAGTTTCAAGCTGTTTTTCTGTTGGGCAGAGAGCAACAATGAGGGAGAAACAGAGGAAGCCCACTCCAAAAGTTACTACTTGAGAAGAAGAGTGCTTGAAATATGTGAAATTCCAGTAATTCTAAATAAATTGGTGGATAGGGGTTACTCTTTCCATTTCAAAATGAAAGTGGACTACCTCTGGTCTTACTATGTTCATAAACTCATTTCAGCCGCAGAACAGAGACATTTGTACGCTCCAGTGTTTACAGTTTCTAGGTAAGATGCAAGCATCTTCATGGCAAAGCTTTGCCTGTATGAGCATCTGTACTTGCCACTTTATAGTTGGGGATATACATGGCTGTTCAGATGCTCTGGGATACTTCCTTCAATTATYGTTTTATTAATTACTGAATAATGTAATCATGTGGGAAGGATGTTGGAATGAGGGGATTATGAAGCTGTATGATGTCTCTATGAACGTTGAAAAATGAGCAGGAACTTTTATCCATGCTCAACTGCAGGCTTTTCCTCCGTGTACAAAAGACCCGTTAAAACAAATGTAATGTCCTGTGTCGACCCGGGGATAGATACCCAGTTAATGGCTGTGTGTGCCAGGAAAGTGTGAAGCCAGGTGACATTCTTTGTTGCAAATCATGTTCTTGGTCTGAGGTTACTTAGTAACTTAGTTGATTTGTCCGTTTAGTTTTGCAAACCTACGTGTTCATTGGAGAAGTATTAGAGGAAGGAACAGACTGGGAAATGGGGACAGGACAAGAAATGCTCTCTTCCTGTTGCACTAGAGTAACTGATTTTTTTGAGGAAACTTGCAAGAGTTATGACAGAATCTGACTTGAAATCCATTATATATTTTCTCTAGACTATAATCTAGAGCCTTAGTTGACTTTCCTAGAGCTGTATCGAGGAAATACTATGCTGTCAAACTTGACAATCCTTCCATCATAAACACTTAATATTAAGCCGCTGTCCTCAAATACATGTTTTCAGCCTCTATTGATTGTCAGCAGGGGTTATACCTGCTTGTGTGAATATATTATTTGATTCTACATAGCTGATTAGAGGTGGATTTTTTCCATATGTGGAAAACATTCTGATAATTCYTAGTAGAGATAGTGCTAATAATTTTTTTCATTAAATTAGATTTGCAAAAAACTGATTGCTGTAGTATCACTCAAAAGTGTAGGATTTTTAAAAGTTTTATCTGCTGGAAATATTCTCCTTTTTCTAATGTGCTAAGAACAGTTAAATTTATGAAGTATTTGAGACTATAGTTTGCCACACAGAAAACATGGTCGCAGCAGGTCATGTTTTCTTTTGAAATCAATATATTCAGTAAGCTTTCAGCTTCAATTTAACATCCTAACAGTATAAATTATGCTAAGGAAGAATATATATATAGCTAAGTTACTCAACGCAGTCAAGCCTCTTATGTGAGGAGTCTCATATGACCTGACTGAAGGTATAATTTCGATGAATTATAAGATCGTAGTTGTATGATATCCTGGAACCATAAGTTTGGACCATAATCTGTTTAAATACTCAGTATTTGTTCAGAACCTCGTTTGGATACTTTTTTTTTTCTTAAATTACCTTAATGGCAGTTTTAAAAATTTGCTTCAGGGCATTGGCAGTTAATGTACATGAAGGTTACTAAGAACAGCTTCATAAGTTTTAAGTAAAGCATGTTAGTCATTTTGTATTTTGAACATCAGAGCATTTTATCTTAGTCCTCTTGCAGGGAAAACACTCAACTAATGTAGCAGTGTAAGAAGGCTGTCACTTCTTGAGGTTTCTTCAGGTAGAAATCAAAATTTGTACATCTGTAAACTTCTTTAAACTATTTACTAATTTTAGATTTTGCTGTAATATCATTTAAATAGATTCAAACTTTATATTCATTGGATTAGTCTTTGAGCAATTTCTTTATGCTAGAAATAGATTTGTTTCTAAAAATCTTTTATTTCACTTGAAACTACTGAATTGAAAACAGAAAGGATCATATTTAGTGTGTGTTAAGTTCTGTGCTGTTATGAGCATTAACTGTTACTCCTTTGTTGTTTGGTTCCTCATCTGTATGTTACAACCACTGGAGCAGCATGTGCAGCATTAGAAATACCTACATTAACAAATTATATAAAGTGAATATTGGAAGCCATCCCTATATTTGCTGTGATTAGTATTTGTTAATCTATTCGTACTTGCATATTGCAGTGTTTTGTTAACTTCTYAAGTTTTTTTATACAGTCAACATTCTTGTGTCGTTTAATATGTAGAAAAGTGAATTTTCAGTTTCTACCGATTTGTTACCTTGTATAGAACTCATTTAAGATAAATAAGTGAAGTGAGAGAGAAAAGATTGAAAGATTGATTCTCTTTTGAAATTAGCATTTCAAGTTCTGTGTTAGTGCTGCCTGGTCTGAATGTGTAGCTAGACTTTATGGACAGGAGTAACCTTTTTACTCTAAGTAGGTAATTAATGAAGTTTTAGTACTGTACTGTATAATAATGAAGAAGAGAAACAAGGAGCCTTGGAAAGGCTTGTCTGCGTAGCCAGCTGRGCAAACAGGCTTTTTAGAATAGTTTAGAATACAGTGAACACAATGTGACTACCACAGAGTAATTTAAGCAATGAGTCTTCAGAGACTTGATGGCTTAATTTTTGGATAAGTTTTTYTTTCAGTTTTGTCTTACCCCCCTCATGAGAAGAATGGTCCTCAACTTTTTGGGTTTGGTAGGAAGTGAATGAACCTTTGCACCTGTGGTGAGAAAATAGTGCTGGGCTGTGTCTTCTACAGGGACTTTWGATGAAAGCATTGAAGTGAAAGATAGGTGTGACTTCTAAAAGTGCATGATTGTCCTTTCTCTGTTGATAATGAGAGTTCTCTACACTTAGAATTTCCTGGAGAGAGAGAGAAGGGAGAAATCACTTGTTCTTAAATGACTGTAATGTTCAAGTTAGTTTCAAAGGAAGGTTAGTATCCTTGTCCAAGATTAACTGCTACTTTTTTTTTTTCCGTTGTGTTCGGAGTCATTTTTCCTTCCAGTCTTCTTGTCTGTTCTTCCAACCAGCAAAGAATGTAGCAAAGTGTTAGAGAGGTGGCCTCATTTAATACTTAGATATCTCTGACTACCTCCTGAAAAGTGCTCTGATTTATGTCCTTAAGTGAAGTTCATCAGGCTTAAATTTTTTTGGTACCTCATGTTAGGTCTAAATGCTCATCTGAGGTAAAAAAGCAAAAGCTTTATCTGTGAAGCCATTTAGTTTATCCAGAAGAGTTCAAACAAAACCAAAATCAACAACAACAAAAAAAGAAAATCTTAAGGTTGTGGTTGAAGTCAAGAAAGGTATAATTTGCATTAACTTTCATTAAACTTTTCCTCTGAAAGTAACGTATTGCTGAAAGATGGAGGAAATACATGCTTCCAAGAAATTCTTTGTAGTCGGTTTATGCTTTTGGAATATTACAAACTGACCCTTTTTTTTGTGGCTTTTATGTAGTGTGTAACACTTCTCAGGGCGTAGATTATCGTAATGAATTAGGGTATGCTTTTAGAGTTTATAGTCATTACTTAAAAAAAAAAACCTAAACATGCAATATTTGGCTTTTATTTTTTTTCTATTTTTTTATCTAGAGTAGCCAGTTAATACTATACCAAATTATCTGATTTAGAATTTCCATTTTACCTGCCATTAGTACTTGCCCTCTCTGTGCTTATTTTCATGTCCTGTGCATACTGAACGGCACTAGGGACATTTCATAAGACCCTCAGCAAAGGTCAGGAACTTCCTGCCAGACTGCAAGACTAGTTAATTATCAAGARTGAAACAACCCTAGTGCCATTCAGTAGAATATTTTATATCTCAGAAGGTCATATGTTGTGAAGTTTTGGGATGATTTTCACTCYGTATTTATGCTGACACACTATACAGCTTAGGTTTTGTTTTGTTAGGAATATGAACAATAGAATTACAAGATCTTTAGTTATTAATGGTCATTAGTCATTTTAATGCATGAAACAAATATTCCAATGAGCAGAACTCTTAACTGAAGTCCATTAAACATGAAAGTTTGTTAAGCGTCCTTGTCTGTACCGTATGGAAACTGCCATTAATGCTGCATATAGACAAACAGAGATGAGAGGAAAATAATTCACGTCTAACATAGGTATATGTTTTGTTCATATGATGCTTCCCAACTAGAATATAGTTATGGTAAAGTAAAGATTTTCTTGGAAGACATCATCTTGGATATTATGTTCTAATTTAAGAACTTTGCTGACTTAATACAGTCACATTCCCTATATAACTGTGATGAATGAATAAATTAATGTTTAAGATATAGATTATGTTATTGCCAGTGACTGAAAAATGACATAAATGACATAAGGTACCAGAACTTGTTTTTACAAGGCAAAATATACATATATCTACTGTTATAGATTTTATTTTCCATTTGTTCCATTTCTTTTGTAGTGATTACATTTAAACTTGATAATAATCTTGTAAAAGCATGCTAGGGCATGTTTTTGTTTAATGTCATGTAATAGAAAAGAGGAGATGCCATGAATCATTTTAAGTAGCACTGTAACTCACCATAGTGAACGTCAACACCACAATATTTATGTGAGCCATTAAACACTAATTTTGTAACATTATCACCTTCATCAGAGTACTATTCCAAATAGGACAAAATGTTCAACAAGATACATGAAAAAAAGCTTAATTCTCACATCTTTTATATTAGGGAAAAAGCTTCTTTTTAACAGTAACAATGTTTTGCATTTTATGAAAAAAATCTCAGATATACATTTGTGACTGTTGTGAATTTTATGAGATTTGTAATACTGATTAACTAAATAAATGTTAAGTTTTGTAGCTTAAAGAATAGAATTATAACAGAATAGCGAGACACTGGAAAAGTCCTGTAAGTGACCAGTGTTCTACAGCATGTAGTATATAAAGCATTCAGTTTGTCTTTCACTGGTTCTGCTTTATTATAGGATAAATTTATTTCAGAGAGTATTTTTTGTCATTGGCAGGAGATTTTATCTTAGCAGGTATGAATAAATGATTTATATTTATTCTCCCACAACATATGTGTATGTGCAGATGGATGGATGGCAATACTGTGCTAATGTAAAAGGACAAAGGAATGGAAGCCTATTTTTATATAACACTGGGGATCTATGAACAGATTGGTTTTTTTTCTGTGGAAGATGAAGTCTTTGACTGTGTCTAGATCATTGCCAGTATCAGGGTTTGCTGAAAGCAGAGAGACCTCTTGCAGCTGAGTCTGTCTTCATTCCATGATCCTTGGGCAAACCCTATTTTCCCCTAGCCATATTGTTCCCGTTGCCTCGTCTTGGTGTTCACAGGGAGTGTTTGGAATAGTGGAAGCTTGTAAGGCCYTGCAAGGTGAGAACTGGGGAGCGTGCAGTCATTGTCTGTCTGCAGGCACTTTTCCACATCCTTCAGGAAGGAATGGGCAGGTGTCCTATGGATGCAGTGCCCTCACACCTCAGGAGACCGGGAAAAGGAAAGCGGGTRAGATGCCAGATAAACTAACCGAAGTGATGATTGAATGCGAACATCCATTAGGCTTCAGGTGCTTTCTCATTCACAGTGTTTGCTCATGTGGTTCTTTTTGTAAAAGCAGATCACATTAAAAGATTCCTGAAGTTACCAGTGATCTTGACTACATCCTTTTTCTAAATTAATGAATTTTAAATCTCTCCTAAGAGGCATCCATTTTATTGGAAAGTGCTAATACCATTCCTTTCTTCTCCCAGACAATGTTGGTTCAATTTGAACGTCTTAAAATGAGCACTGAAAATTGCAGGGCATTAATGAAACAGATATTTTCTGCCTATATGAGAAATATGGCTTGTTTTGTTTCGTCTTAGCAGCTGCTGAGATGGATGGATGAAAGGATTTKGGGGAAGCTATGAGTGCCTAGGTGCAACTCTGGGGTCCATTAAACCAGAGAGCTTAGTGTGACCAAGTGGTAAATCCTCCAAATTCCCTGTGCAAACACAATTTGCACAAATCTTGTTATTAGTTTGTTACCACTTCATGAACTTGATTTTACTTCTGTTAAAATGAGTGATGGAATTGCCACCAAACTCACCTGAGGATCAGGCTCTACCACAGAAAAGATATTAGTCATAACTACATAGTAGTTTTGATATATTTAGTATGATGAATTGTGTCTTCTTTATCTTATGCCAATAGTTGTATTTATGGCTTCATGGAAAAAGCTGTTAGGGTAGTATTTATTCACTAGCACTGTTGCTGAGAAGAGACAGCTAGAGAGAAGTATGAGTACTACCAGATGTRAACAGCTAAGAAAACCTTTCTTTTGATGGCAAGTATTTTGTACAATGTACATGCATGCAAACCAGGGCAAAGCATGAGAAGTTTGGAAAGTATTGCATACCAAGGTGTGAATGTAGGTTGATGACTGAATTTGGTGCTGGATATTTAGTGGGGGATGGTGAGTGTCTAGGGGATAACTGATGTAACCTTGAAGGGAGGAAGTCTTAAAAAACAGAAAGTGGCTGAAGTCTTACTTTTCTCAAAGTGTGCTATAAACACTTATGCTGCAACAAAAAAAAAAATGCATGTTTCTCATGCTATCATCTCACAAACTTTAATACCTAGATAGCAGCCAGTTTGAGTCCTTTGTTGTTTGTTGTTTTAGAGCAGCTCCATGATGTTGATTTGACATGTTCTAGAATTGTTTGTTGTTATCTGGCACTAGCTCATTTCCTATCCTCCTTTTAAACCTTCTCCAGTGGAACATAGTTATAAACCTAGCTTTGCTCTGAAGGGAAGTTGAAATTCCACCCTATAAACAATTAACCTCTGGTTGTCTAGTTGGAAACATAGGAGGGCATTCTACCATTGCTTTCTAGTTGTGCACACTGAGTTTTACATTGTTTATCTCAAATATTTTGTATTTGTAACATTTTGCATGTTAATTATATTTTTACATATCCTGATAGTGCAAAATATATTTTAAAGATACCCTTCGAGTCCTAACCATTCTATGCAGATGTCTTCCAAAATTTACAGGTACAATTTTAGTAGTGGTGATTGGTAAATGGATTTTTTTCATTTATTTATCAGCAGACTTGTTTTTATATGTATTAGTGACAGAATGTACTAAGCACAGCTGTAAGTTATTGTATTTCTGTAGAAAATGGAAAATAGTGTAAAATTGTTTTTGTTAAATGTTCGCAGTTTTTAAATAAACTTTTCATCTCCTAAAAGTCTGTGTGGCAGCTTATTTAACCTAGAGTCTAAATGCATTGTTTGTTTGCAGACATACTCTTCTTAATTAGTGCTAGTTTCATTTCCCTGGTAAGCTGCTTATGGTGAAGGGGACTCTTTCATCTTATATGAACATACCATAGTGCCAGAAGATTTAATTCACTGTAGCTTTTGCTAAACTTGCTTTTGACAATAGACAGCTGATGGCACTGCCTAGAGTTGTAAAACTTGGACAGCTGAATCAAGTTTTTCTTTCTGTAATGCCCTGATTTCAACATCCTATGTATTAAAGTGCCTTTTCTCAATCTGGAGCATCAGCTGTAAATACATATGCCACATGGACGGCGTTTTTCACAGGGTCCGTAAAAATTCATGTGCTTATGATTATAAAAGCATGAGACTAGGTAATTGCCTTTCTATGCTCAAACAATATGCTTTACTTCATGTAGAATAAAGATAATATAGAAGTGTGGTACCTTAATTGCAATTGATTGCCTTTAGAACAAATATTTTGCTGCATAAATGTGGTGAAACTATCTGATAAGAATCCTCAGATGACCCCGAAATTGAACTTGGTTTAAAAAAAAAAAAGTCTTTTATTTATGGTCATTACTTTTCCAAACTTCCCAGTTCTAGCTTCCTAAACTTCCTTGTTACAATTAGTTTTGTTCAAATAACAAAATATGTATAATTTTGAATGTTCATATATTGACTACTTTTATTTATTGACTAATTTTTCAAAATTCTATATTAAAATGTCTTTCACAGCTTAAGGTAAAGCTTCCTTCCAATGGATGGTTTATTAGGGCAATCAATAGTTCTCTAAAAATCTTTCATTGTAGGTTGTTCTTCTTTTAACTGTCTAATTCACAGTATTTACATCATTATTGATACTAGCAGAGTGACTTTCTTCATCTAAAATATGACAGCATTAAGTTTTTTAATATTAATATTAATATTAATATTCCAGTATAACAGGAAAATGTAAAACCTGGTTCATATAAAGTTAGTTGCATATTTTAGATACTATGTACAAGGCATAACTGAAATCTGAGGTCCAATCATTTTTAAACTTCCATGGATTTTTTAAATTTATTTTTGTCTTGGTATCATGTTCATCAGGAACATGTGAAGAGTCATGGATGGAATTAAAATAATGTGATCTGTCTGCTTATTCATCTCTTCTTTTTGCAGTTTATAGCAATTTTTTCTGGTATAGGGATTCAAATATTCCCCTGTTTTATAATTCTTAATAAATACTAATATTCCTCAGCAATTTAGAACTCCTACCCTTTTCCATGTCAGAAAAGGCTGGCTTTGGAGTATTTGTTTTTAGTTTTACTTCACAAATAAGAGGGTGGTATCCTTTTTGTGTAGATTGACGTTGTGCTTGCTACCCTCCTGATTTTCGTATTTGCAGAGATTGTCATTTAATGCAAAAATACATACATATTCAGAAGCAATAACAAACATCCACATAGCAGAGCACTAATTTAAAAGAGGACTTCCCCCCCACACCACCAAGTGAAGCACTACAAAATACACAAAAAGGAGGCAGGGATAAGGCTGCAGTTTCTTCGTTACAAAGAGATATTTCACTGTTTTGATCAAAGCAGTCATACACACACCTGTGCTATTGCTCAAAGTCTATTTCCTTAGACTAGCGCTCCCAGGGGTCTGATAACTTGTAGGTACCTGTGTGCGGCCAGAGGTGGCTGCAGCCTGGGGACTGCTGCTTTCCCGCCTCCCTGCAGGGCCAGAGCTTTGGGAGCTGTGTCTTTGTGTAAATACACATGGTTCCACAGGTACTGAAAAATCACCAGTATCTGTATACTGAATCTGTATGTTGCATTGCCTTTTATCTGAAAGATTTGAAATGGACATCTTCTGTTGTGACAGGCAGGACAAATCAAATATACATGTCTATTTATGTAGTTAAATCTACCTGCTGTTTGGAATGTTTCGGACCTGCTTGTGCAAATTTGTAAACGAAAACTCCATAAAACTCCAAAAACTCTATGTGAAAAGGAGCTGCTTTTCCTGCTCACTGGAACCCTGAGCTGTGCAATCGCAAGTGACTCAAGAATCCGAGGAGTTCTTTGGAGGGCTAGCCAGGGTCTTGGGAGTATTTTCCCCTTCCGCTCATACTCAGTTCTTTCAGGTGTCCTTCCTTCCCTGTTTGCTATCGTGCAGAGCCCCGCGGTGAGGCCAGGCAGGTTGCACCAGGGGAAGCTGTGATGCTCTCATCTGTCCGTGCAGGTGATGCGGGGCTGCTGGCGATTTGCTGCTTTTCCCCTCTCGCAAATCTGTGTTTGTTACTCCTGTGGTATTTAGAACTCCAGATCCATTGCTCTTATCCTCACGGTACAGGCTGTAGAACTGCTAGCTGAACCATCGAGCCAAACCGTTTAAAGTTGGGTACGGCTTGATAGGAGAGTTTTATAGAAGCACCTGGAAGAAAAACAGGACAATAAAGTACCCAGCTGGTCTTTTCACATGTATGTCTCTGGTTTATCTTCTAATCTTTATMCTATAAACTGTAAAAAGTTTATTAACTCATTAAAGGCAAAGTGCTGCTTTTGTTATCAAACATTTGAAACATATCTGAAAATTTCTTTAGAGAAGAAAAAAAAAAAAAAAGGAAGTGGAAAATGTGTACGTCAGGAATGTATGCCGATAGATAAGAGCATCCTGGTTGGGCACAGTGGGGGAAAAAGCAATTTTGTCATCACCCTCACGTCACTATGCACATACATACAGCAAGGGTGAGTTACTATGCAGACATGCTGACAAGCCTGGAAAGCAGTAAAGCAGGGCGTGTAGGAAGAAAACAGCCTTGAGGACAAGTGCATCACTTCACCCGGGTCAGAAGGGAGGGAATTGATCTCACTGCAAGGCAGCTTTTTTATTTCCTTTGCATCCGTGCTGTCTCAGCTCTGACCTTCCCTGTAGCACTGGCACTTCTTTGGCTGTGGTGAGCTTTCCTCGTGGTAGACCGCAAAGACTCCGAACTCTGCGGAACACACGGCATTTCCAATGTTTTGTTTCCAAGGTTTAAAAAAGAAAACCAGGAACAACAACAAAAAAAGTCTGCCTGGCGTCTTGCTCTGTTGATATTTAGATTCCTGTCTTTTAGGGATGATGAACTGAAGCGTTACCAGTGTTTTAATTCAGTATTTTGTAGTTTTCCCTATCTCCTTATGAAATAAGGCAATGCTGTTGATGTTTATATATAGGCTTTTAACATTGGATGGCTAAATGCTAATTTTTTCAAAATGGACTGTTGCTTTGATTTTAAAAAGGAGGGCCTGTGTATGTATTTTTAATGTTAYGCATTACACAGTGTATTTAGTGTCCAACACTCAGGTGTCTTCAGTGGGGGTTCTCTGCATTGCTCAGCAACCATAGTTTCTGTTGAGCATGCAGAAATGAGGAATACTCAATGCATATGTGTTTTTAAAAAACAGAAGTTTGCTAAAGCGCTAACACATAAGGGTTCTGTACAGGAGGYGGCTAGAACACCCTGCTTTGCTGTGGCATTTAATTTCCATACAGGATATCACATACACACAAAGGAGAATAATTCAGTTATTATAGAAAGTTTTTATAGAAAGTTTTGATTTTGGTAGTTCCAAACATTAATTTGATTATAAAATCTTGCTATTMTTATATTTTCAATAATGCCAAAAATATATGTACGTATAGAAAAATTTTGTCACTTCAGTTTTTAACTTCCTAACTTCCTTTAAAAAAAGTAAATAGAAAGTGCTTGGAGAAAAGAGCAATAGCTTTTTTTTTTTTTTTTTTTATTTAAACACCATGATTGCAAAATTAAACAGTTTGTTGTAACTGCAGCAAAGAATCTGTGGCATTTTTATGATATATCACATGGGAACGGTAGCATAGTTTTTAGACTTCCAATTGGTATTTTTTTGTTTGAATGAATTACACATATAAAAGCTTTTATCAGTTTAACTGTTTAAGTTCCCACCTACCACATTTTATTTACAAAGCTACTAATAAGATTAATATCTGCACACCATCACTTTTAGTTAAGAGGGTCTTTAATAAATCTCGACTAGTCCCCTACTGACTGTCTTCACCCACTTGTCACTTCACTAAATTATTGTAATCCTTAGTCCTGACTCAATGATCTTTATGTTCAAAAGAGAAAAAAATATATAAATGGAGATTATCATTCACTGTTGTCACCTACTATTTGGTGAACAATAGTTAGTCCTGATAAAGTGAGGGTTTTTTTCTAATAAAAGGATGTAAATGGATCTTTTACACTGAATCTAGTAGGCGCCTTTGAACTTGCCCTAAACAAGTAGACCAAAAAGAAATACAGGWGTGTGGGGGAGTTCACTTTTCTCACAAACAGCATTTAAAGGAAAACTTTCTGTCCTTTCCCTCCTGTCCTCCAAGGCAGTGCTAAAAGTTTTAAGACATTTTAAGACTTTAAGACAAGAGTTTTAAGGCTTGCCAAGTGCTATGTACCTTTCAACCAGCACGTGACGTGGTGTGGTGTGTAAAAAACACGTGTTTTAGAGAGTATAGCTATTGCTATAGCGCACCAATGCCTTAGAGAAGAATCCCTAAAATATTGYGCTTTGCATTTGTGAAGGGTTGACCTGATAAAGCAGGCCATGCAGCCAAGTCTGAAGGCTGYCGTGTGCCGCTGACGCCTGGACCAAACAGGTCCCCGGGAGCAGGGAGTCTGACGTCCCGGCCGGGCTTTAGAGCTARTGTCTGTTCCTGCTGACCCCCCAGGGACACCAGTGAGAGCAGCGCACTTGAGCTTCTCTCCCCTGACAGAAATGAAAAAAGAAAACTAATTTGAAGAGTACTGGTGCCAAGCCATTMATTTTAAACTTGAAATGCAGGCAGGAGGCTATGGATTAAAAAGCTGTAGCTGTGCCTTATTTTAGCCTTTTTAGCCAAGCAGATGGGCAGAGGCTGGTTTCTGCAGCACCATTCGTAGTGCGAGACAGATCTGATGACAGTAAMCACTTCAGAAGGGAGGGTACTGTTTGGTTTGATTCTGAGAGCTCCCAAAATTTTTATAAGGAAGGAAATTCCAAATAATTATACATTCAACTTCTTTTATTCTGTAAAACAAACACTCCTAAAATTTTATTATCTGCAAATCTTTTTGGCAAGGGCTTAGATCTACTTCATCAACGGATGGAAGACAAGACCCTGCCAAATCCTTCACTTTCTTTGACCTTGGGAACCACAATACTACTGCTGCCTTCTCCAGAATTAGACTTTGAGCCCACGCAYTCCCTTCCCCCGAGGTGCCTAGGAAACTGCACTGCAACGAAAAGACGAAACAGAACTGAAGCTATCAGCAAAAAAAATCACGTTGCTCAAACCCATGCAGCCCTGAATGTCTCTCCGTCCTTGTCAACTGTGCTTTGGGTTCTGCAGAACCACTGCTGTTTGAGAGGGCTAAGAGTGCCCCGCTCCGTCTGCTGACAGCTCCGAGGCTGTGAAGAGCCAGGCGGTGTTGAACGGTCCCGTCTCACAGGCAGGTGAACTGACCTTGCACAACTGCCTGCACAAGCAGTGCCCCACGGAGCACCGTGACGGCTCACAGAAACCGCAGCCTTCTTGGCTTCGGAGGGACTGAAAAGAAAGGTCTAGAAACAGCCAAAGAAGTACCAGCGACATGGAAATGTTCTTGCCAATAAGCCCAACACCAATGGTTTTCAGAAGGGAAATGCCTATAGCAAAGGTGAACATGGAGAGGGTAAACTTGTTCTCAGTAAGGATGACCTGTTTGGAAGTGCCTTCTGCTTCCACGATATGGGAARACCGGGGCAGTGCCTATCACCAGAACCTCACGTTCGGTTCCACCATCTGCCAACAACCAGTACGTGGCCAACACAAAATCCCACATGTGAAGGCAGCTGGCTGGAGTCACAGAATCATAGAATCCTTAAGGTTGGAAGGGACCTTTAGAGATCGTCTAGTCCAGCCCCCTGCTCCAGCAGGGACACCCAGAGCACGGGGCACAGGGCGGCATCCAGGCGGGTTRGGAAGATCTCCAGAGAAGGAGACTCCACAGCCTCCCTGGGCAGCCTGTGCCAGGGCTCTGKCACCCTCACTGTTAAGAATTTCTTCCTTAAGTTTCTGTGGAACTTTTAGTGCTTCAGTCTGGTCATTTCCAATGGGTTAGAGTCAAGGGGAGCTAAGGTAGGGTAAGGTYGACTCTTGCTCAAGCAGCTCCCTACATACTGTTTTTTACTATGATTCCATTCTTTTTAAGTGCTGCCAAGTGCAACTTACTGAGGAGGGTGAATCTGCAAGCYCCACTCTCCTGTTTAATCCAGTCATTTCATTCCGTCTGTGAGCTTCCTGGTGTGTAAGATGTGTGCAGATTCCCTTCTGCAGCTGCAGCAGAAGTATGAGAAAGCCCAGCCGGGGGTGTTAGCTGCAAACTGCAACATCCTCTTTTTTGAACTCATTGGCTTTAGTAAATTGCCCATTCTGTTCACTACTACTCTGAAAAAAGAAATAGCCCTCCCTCCAAAAGCAAAAAACTGTACAAAACTGAGTATTTTTCAATATGACACATTTGTCACATTGACATATTTTTCAATATGATTTTAAGTGTTTTATATTTACACTATACAAATAGTATTTCTGAATATTGTACCTGAAAAAAAAAGCCTTAATTTTCTATCACTGTGGTCATTAAAATTCCTAAAATTCCATTCTTAATATATAATGGGAGGTTTCCTTAAGATACATCTTTCAATTGTTACAGCTTTTTTTTGGAAAACATACTCTTTACATTAATTCAACAATTCAACATTATAAAGAGCCACTATCAATTTTAATCTGAACAACAGAAAAAAAAAAGGGGGAGGAATGGYATTGCTTCCCTGTGTTCATTTCTCAAAGCACTGTGTGAACAGTAAGAAAAAGTGACTGATTCCCTACTAGTGAAGGGAAAAAATACACAAAACTCTATGTAGAATATAAAAAAGGACAGTAAATTGAAGGTGGCTTTTCATCAAATTATACTCCATTAACATATCTCCAAACTTTCATTATTGCCTACTTTCATATGTCTGTTTCATATGCTTACTTCCATTACATAAATATTGACATATAATGCCATCCATATGGCAGATCACTGACTGTGTTTTCTTTTATTACATTTAAAATTTTCAAAATTTCAGGTCATCTTTTAATTTCAGTGTATGTCAAGTACTATCAATGGGATATTGATAAGTAATTTTCCTTTATTATACCCTGAAAGGCTTTTTACTTACTAGCTAAGGTCCATATTTAAGGTCTTTATGATGCATTTTTATAATGTAAATTAATTTTAAAAATATGGATATGGTTCCATAGGCAAAAATAAACTAGTGATATACTGTCCCTCAGATTGTTAATATATTAGAAAAGGAACAACCTGTTCTTTACAATCTGTGAGTGGGCTCGGTAGAATAATTGCAACCCTATTTAAGGGGTAATAAAAAATAACCRTTCTAATGTATGTGATATCTGTTCCAAAGTTTGGCCAATGAGATGAGAAGACCATCAGAGAACAAGGTTTCACAGAACCATAGAATCCTTGGGGTTGGAAGGGACCTCTGGAGATCATCTAGTCCAACCCTCTGCTCCAGCAGGGACACCCMGAGCACGGGRCACAGGGCGSCATCCAGGTGGGTTKGGAAGATCTCCAGAGAAGGAGACTCCACAGCCTCCCTGGGCAGCCTGTGCCAGGGCTCTGGCACCCTCACTGTCAAGAAATTTTTCCTTAAGTTCCTGTGGAACTTTTAGTGCTTCAGTTTGTGGCCGTTTCCTCTAGTTCTGTTTGTAGCACTTGTCTAGTGTGCAGGAATAGTTAGGGATACGTTAAGGTGTCACTCCCTCACATGGAAAGTTTTTTTAATGAAGGAAAAATGGTGGTGGAAGTGTCTTTGAGTGACAGTTAAGTAAGTCACAGACTTGATGTCTAAGCAGTGGGTGAAGTCTGCAGATGAGCTCTTCAGGATATCAGAACGGTGTTGGCATCTAGGTCTGAGATGCATAAATCTGACCAGCGCTCCTGACATAGCTATGTCAGACCAAACTGAGCAAGATGGTGGAGTAGATAAGACTTTATTAATAAAAACTGTATTTTTTTTCAGTTGGTTGGTTCAACTAGTATCAGAGTTTTCCAGTTTTGAATATTCAAGTTCCTGCTTAGATATCATGAAGTATCCTTGAAACAGTCTTTTCTAGATGCAGAAATTTCACAAACCAGTAGATTCAGAGATTAATGCCTTATGACATATGAAAGCTGTAATTACAAGCTTTCAGAGGTAAAAAGCATTCATTTCTGTCCCTGGTGGACTTGGAGCTATCTGAYCTTAAATCTATGTCAAGCTTACATGGGTCTTTTCAGTCTGGGAATGCCCCCTTTCCCTTTGGCCCAAGGCTGAGGGCATCAAGTCACACATGCAGGGCCACAGCAATTTCCTTGAAAATCTCTGAAAAAGACATACAAGCTTAGTAGACTAATGTAGGTCTTTTTTTTTTTTTTTTTTTTTTTTTCTGAGCTGTCATGGCAAGGCTTTTTATCCAGGCTAATGGAAGTATAAATAGAGGTTGAATGTAGACACACTGCATGCAATTAATGTATTTTACAGAGCTTTTTCTTTTTCTTTTTCATTTTCTTTTTTCCTGAAAAAGAGAACCTTTAGTGTAACACTTTCCCCCTCTGACATACATCCAGGCCTGGTTATGGAGACATCAACACAAAMGCCGGGATAGATGCTCTCTGTGAAGCAGTCATCGTGGTCCTCACACTACTCGAATGTTACCCGAATATTGCCCCGTCAAGSAGAGCCATCGGCCTTGACAGAGGCTCTGCCCATGGACACGAGGCTCCTGCACCAGGGTGCGAAGCCTCAGGGTAAAGCCCTGCTTATCCACGTGCTCCAAGAGGAAAGGCCTATCTATTCCARTTTCCCAGAATAAAGGTCAGTTTATCCCTGTTTTCCTACAGSAAAACCCTCCTTATCTGGCATTTCCTAGAGGAAAGCCCTATTTACACACACGTTCCTGGCAGAAATCCCTATTTATCCACATTTTCCCAGTGACAATCCCGATTTATCCATGTTTTCTCAGAGGAAAGCCCTATGCATCCCCATTTCCCCTTGAGCTCTCCACACTTTGGGCTCTGCCCGGCGCTCAGGCTCAAAGCCTGTTGATGGGGTTGGGGTCCTCCTCAGACTGAAATTTTGGGGAAATAAAGCGTGCACTTCCCCAAAACGAACTCATCAGACCCATTTAAATAGCTGGTCTGAGTGTTTCAGAGACGGGCTCGCCSCCGGGCCCTGCTCTGGGATTTACCACACGGGCGCTGGGTCTTGGCTCGGCGCTCTGCAAGCCGTTCGGTTTCATTCGCAGCACGTACGTTTTTTTAGGAAGCCTATGAACGGCCCTTGGTGCTCACGATGCCAGGGATTTTTTGTCTTGTGCTGAAGGGTTCGGWTTTATTTGCCGGCTTCCCAACGCCTGCTGCGCACCGCGAAACAGCCGCTTACATCGCTCCAAAAGCAGGTTCCGCGCCGGCATGGCCAACGCGGCTCAGGACGCGTTTTGGGAAGGAAATACTGCCAAGGCGGAGCGAGACACTCGAGAATTTCCCTGGATTTTGGGAAAGGAGCGTGGCGGACGCGCAAAAACGGCGGGGCCGCT
>NW_020454849.1:1266148-1372197 GCF_003342845.1 Nothoprocta perdicaria
TGGGGTCGCGGCGATGCGCGGACGGCCCGCGGGCGAGCGGCGCCCTGGCCCCCGGCGCCGCGGGGAGCTGCCCACCCGCAGCTGCCTCCGGCCCCAGCCCTGCCTGGGCTTCACGTGGAGCCCTTCGCTGGCCGGCTGCAAACACAGCTCCTGCCCCGCAGGTTCCCGACCCCCTTCACTTCGGGGGTGCTGAAAACCGCGCGGAGTGCAGCAGTTACCGTATTAAAAATGCTCCGTGCTTCATTACGTGGTGGCTTGTGTTTTGGCCGAAGGAGAGCAGTTAATGTGGAATTGTACGGCAGCAGGGGCATTCGTGTTCATTTATACTGAAAGTTAAGTCTCCAGTATATAAGAATGCAGGAGCATGGGGAACTGCAAAACCAGCAGATCCAGCTTTCTAATGCACTTGGGCAAGGGCTTTATGGATGGCTGATGTGTGAAATGTAAAATGGAATTTGACTGAAAAGGAGCAAGAGCAGCTTGTGTTTGCTGGGGAAAAAAAACAGTAATCTGAATTTGAGAAATACGCAGGCTTTGAAACCACACAGATTTACGAGCTGCCGGCTGTTCAAGGTTGTGCTGCATAGTATGAATCCATTGGTCTAAGGTTTCTTATACCTTTTTAGTTGTAGCTCAGAGCTGTACATTTGCGCTATGGCATTGTCCTCACGTAAAAAGGCAGTAGTGTTTTTCCATCTATTATTTTGTCAAGGGCAGTCTTTTGGAAACCTATTAAGGATATTCCGAGACATTCATAGAACGTAGATACAGCCMTCTGACCGTAAAATGGAAGAAATCATTCTTCCATTGAATAAAAGTGATTAGCTATAGCTAGTTAGATAGAAAGGTTTGATGTGTTGCAGGGAAAGAGACGAATGCTTCCTAATATAACTATGAAGATTGTAATTACTTAATGTAAAACAATATTTTCAATTTGTTATACAAACAATATACATTTTAAACATTTCCATGTTGTTCTTGTGTTTTGGGAAGAATGTAAGTACATTCCCTTTTTTTTTTTTTGTTTGTTAAAGCTGTCCTCGTGTGTGTTAAAGCAATACAAATACAAAATAATGMTTTGAAATAAATTCTGTGATGTTGGATGCAGGACGTGAAAACCTTGGCATAGTCAGTTGTGGCCCCATTCTTCTGGGGCAAGGAGAATAGATAGGGATGTTTGGTGGTAGGCGTGAACATCTCGTTTGCTGCGTATGTTTAGAATCTGTAGGATTTTTCCTACTTTAAAAGTATTACTGCCAAATTCAAGACTAAAGTTTGTGGGGATCTATCCAATAAATGACATAATCAGAACCTGGAATTCTTTGTATTTAAGATTTGAATGGATTTTAGTTGGAGCAAAAATAATTCCTTAACTCTCTTCTGATTTTTTGGGGGGGTATAATTTTATGCTAGAGTAATATGCAATGTTTACTTTTTTAAATTTAAAAGTAAGATGTAAAAGCTTGCAGTATGAGAATTATGTGCATTTATGAAACATTTATAGCCTTCTACTGTGATAAGCAGGTCCTGCCAGCACTGAAGGCTGGTTGGGTGCAGGAGAGGCAGCGTGGGGGAGGTTCAACTTACTGTTTTCTATCTTCAGTATACCAGCTTGTKAAGTCACTTGCAGTGTTGCATGGTTTTAGGTTTTGTGAATATGCCTTAATGTTTATCATGAGCAAAATCAAGGAAATGTGATGGCAAACCCAGAAAAAATACTGGAGAAAATATACAGTGTATTGGCTCTGCAGTGTTACTGCATGTGAGGTCAAGGTTAAACTCTAAAACTTAACAATTGCCTTTAAAAAAGAGTTGTTGAGTAAATTTTGAGCCATTCAAGCTGATAGAATCAAGGAAAATCAAACTTCTTGTTTACAGCAGCTCTGGGTTTGCGTTAGGTTATACGTGAGAAAAAAATAGGTGTTTTCTGTGTATCTCTCAGAGAAGGAGAAAAAATGTTTCAGATGAATGTTGTCTGTGCAACTTGATTAATTGAGGCTTGAATTTAAACAAGAACCTATTGCTCTTGGTTTAAATTCAAACCTTGATGTTCTAGTAATGCATTTTAAAATGTGGTTTTCTTATTTCACTGAAGATGAAGATTTCTCTGTAATGAGAGCCCTGGCAAACAATGCCCCTGCCCATTTGTTTCTAATAGGCTGTATGTGTTGTATTTTGTATAGGGGTTCCTGAAAACGTTTGATTGTTTTTGCCTCATGATTTTGACTGAGTTGATATACCAGTAGTATGATAGTGTTTTCCTATTGTATTGCATGCGATTGTATTCTCCAAAAAATCCTCTGCGTTGATTTTGGTAGAGGACCTGAGAAATATCCTCATTTGCTGCTTCTACATTTGCAGGCATATAGGGATGACCATATCTAACCTAATTATTGAGAATATTTCCTATAAATGTGGGAATAACTAAATCTTATGAATGCATGTTATATATAACTATGTATAACTATATAACAAGTATATATTATTATTGTAAATAAATAAGCACAGGAAGTGAAATAATGGGGAAAATGCCAACTTTCAATGGCAGCAGATTTAGCTGAGGATATGTATCTGACTGACCATAGGATGGTATTTTACAGTGAGACTGCCTCTCTGTCTAAAAGAGTTTGCCTTGACATAAGGAGTGGAAGACAGTTTTAACCTTCTAAGGAGTGAGCAGGGAGATGCCACTATTGCTACTGGGAAAATGGTGTCCAGGCCTTGCTGTCCAGGGCTGGGTAATGTTCATCATGTASTCTACCTTGTGATCATTAAAGGGTAACCCCTTAGAAGGCTATAGTGTGTTCTCTTTAGTTTGAAATGATTAGTGGGAGAGTAAGTCTACATAAGCAATTTCTTTTTCTTCATAATTACTACATCAGAAAGGATGCTAATGAAAGGGATGGAATGGAGATATTTTCTCAAAATACAATAGAGGTCTGGATACAGTGAAACAGATGAGGTACTTCTCTTTTTGCTGTCACCTAGCAAAAGGTGGAGGAGATGTTCTGTGAAAATTACACAGAATGTATAATGAATTCAGAATATAATTTTTTTTCAGTTTAGRCTTATTCCCTAGTCCCCATGCTGTCATCTGTTATTGAATTACAARTTCATCTATACATACTTGTTTACTAACCAGTGACCAAACTGTATCTGTATTATTTTTTTTTTTATGAGTACGTTAGTAGAAGTCCATCTCTGCATGTCAAAGACCACAGATGAGGAAAATCTGACAGAGTGGTAGACTTCCAGGTAAAACCTGTTTGTAAATGCTATGCCACACAAACAACATGTCCTTGAAGATTTGACTGAACGATTTCAAGTTGTGGTTTGATTTCTCAACTAATTAAGCTTTTCTGAATCTTCAAGGCACTGTCTTTGGGCATCAGGAGTGTCCCTGCTGATATTGAAATGCAAACTTGGAACTCCAGAAGATGAGAACAGATCTGRAAACGCCATGAGAGCAGAGCCATGAAGTTTAAAAAACTTGGCCATCTGCTACCAAGCTCAGCTGAGCTATTACCCTAAATTAACTCCCTAGGTACAGGTTCTTACCAGTGCTTAGGATACATACCATAGGAAAAATCGCTAAGAACTGCTTCTACTGGTGTGGGTAGAGCATGTGGTTGAAGTAGCAGACTGGTGTCTAGGAGATAGAGGTTTGTGACCCTGTGTTGAGCTGGATGAATCACTTGGTTTCCCTGCAATTATTTTCATTTTTGCAGATARTAGAAAGAGTTTGTGATTCCATTTGTCCAAATTTTGGTCAGTCAGTTTGTTATTTTCTTGACAAGGAACACGTTATGCTAGAAACTTGGATGGACACTGAAGAGGAAAAGGGATTTGAAACTGGGTAGAAGAAGGTACTTTTAAGCAGAAATAAGAGAAAATAAATCACATCATTATGGCAAATTTAAAACTTACATGAGTACAACATTTTTTTCCTAATGTACTTGGCTTTTTTTTTTCCTCCACAGTTATTTTTTGGCATCTGTTTTTATGTGAGTTGCAGTTTCTGCTGATAATGTTGCTGAATACTTGTCTAATGCCTAGTATGATGAGAATCTTGTTAGAAATCTTAGTCTGTCTTGGTTCTTCTGTAACATTATGTAAAACTGTTCTTAGACCAGGTAAATTTAAATCAGGAAATCATTAAAAAAAAAATCTGAAAGCTCTTCAATTGCAATTGGGGGGGGAAGTGGCGAGTATAACTTTGTGATCTAGGATGTCTGTAGGCCCAAGTAAAAAGGAGTTTTAACTGATACACTTAAATCTGATGGGTAGATGAAACTAGTTATGGTCTATGGTATATTGCCTGACTTGTATGAATTTTAGGAGCATAAATGTTACCAATGCTCTTGAAACAGAACGTCGACCCCTTTTTTATGTATAAGGTCAGGGCAGATTCCTCTTTCTTCAACACCTGTCTTAAACCAACATGGCAGAAAGGATCACTGATTGAACCCAACTGATCTAAACCTGCTCAAATTAGGCAATTAAAAGCTACATACCCAATCTATTTAGGTCTTGAGTCACTAATATAAAAAATTGAAACAAATTGAAGCATATTCTAAAATAAAAGTGCTGTTTCTCTTGTAGACTTCAAAAATATCAAACGATGTCCAAAAAGCTTTGGTGTACAGTCCAGCCAGTATGAAATACGACTGGTATAGTTTTCTCTGAACTGTAACTCTGTTCCTGCAGAACTTTTTTCCATAAAGAATAATTCACTTTGGTGACTGCTGTTGGGACAGGTGGGAATGCTGCAACAGAGAGAATGTCTGCCCTGTGAAGGAAACAGTGTTGTTTTCTGGTGAGATCTGTTTTTAATACTTAYTGTATTCACTCTATCCAGAAAATTACTACTCTATCCAGAAAGTTACTGAAATATGGGTGTATATGGCATATTGGATTAGCTGGTCATCCACTAATCTTAAAAAGCATGAAGAAAAATTTTAGACTATGAAGAAGAAGAATACCCTCCAGAAGTGTAGAAAATATTTTTTCTGGTTAAATTATATTGTAAGAAGTTAAAAAACTGAGCAATAGTTTTTAAAAAAGAAAAGACTCTAAGCTTTCCCAGTAATTTTATGAAGTGCAATTACTTTTTGGCTAATGAAGCAAACCTTCCCTAAAAGTTTATGATTACCTGTTTTTATTTGACTTAATTGTAAAATTTAAGATTTTGAAAGTGTGGATTAGATAAAAGATACTATCTGGAAACAGTCTGTAGCCTTGTAATTCCATTGTATTTCTGTGACTTTTAAATACCATGCACTTCCTTTCTGTTTCTGATAATCACAGCTATTGTACATTTTGTCTCAGGGTGATAAATAGGGATGAACTCAGGTTCTATTCTCACACAAGAATTATCCTGCATTGCTGATAAATGATTAATGTAATCCAATTAAAAGATTGCTGTGACATCACTCAGAYTTTGGCATGCTTAATTTTATTTCATACCATCAAAATGAGCAAATTCCAAAGTCCTTGAAATCTGTTTTCTATGGAAAAGCGTTAAGACTGAGGGAAGTTTGAGACCACTGCTGTTCATAATAGTGTTGCTTTTGTAATGACTAGCATGCAAACTGTCTAGATTTAGTCTTTTACCTATGACCTAGTTTGATTTCTCTCTAATTTGACATCTTCATACAGTTTTAACAGTTTCATACAGAAACAGTACAGTTTCATACAGAAATTCATATAGTTCTTACTGTATGAACTTCTTACATTTTGTGTACAATTGAGTCGCATTGATTTTTTGAAACAGCAATTTTAATGGAATTGACACGTACAACCCTTGGTTCCAGTGAAGATAAAACCAATTTTAAATTCATTATATTTTTCAATTGTTTTTGTAGAGAGAGGTTGCCTTCCATTGATAACAGTTGAGTTTGTAACTACCTGCAGCTCTTAGAATGCATTCACTCTCATTTCTTTCATCACTGGGAAGAGGCAATCAGAAGTTGAGTATCATATATTCCGTTATTTAAAGATAATGTGGAAGTTAAATGACTTTATTTTGACTCTAGGTCACCCTGCTTTTGGATAACTTTATATGTAATTAAAATACAGAAAAAGACTGTATTTCATGAGTTACACTCATTTTATACTTTGATATTCAATTCATCAAAATGTGTTCTGCATACAAATCTAACTGCCTTCTTGTTAAAATGAACTGTTATCCGTAATTAGCTACTGATCTGATGATTTCGGGTCAGTGATATAGGAGCCAAAGTATCTCAGCCTCCTAAGCTTCATTTTTGTTGAAGGAAAGCAAAAAGGAAAATATTATTATTTTAGCTGTTACCAATAATTGCTTTGTACCCTCTGGTAAAATTAGTAGCTGAACTGACTTAAGTTCAAGAGAAAAATAAAATCTTTGTGAAAATGGATGAGAGTGAGAGCTTTCTAAAGTAGTTTATTTCTTTAGCAAAATCTAGTTCCAGAAAAAGTAAACAGAAATGACTGAAATGAACCATATAGGAACCTCTTAAAAACAGGCATTTTTTATTCTCTACAAAGAGAAGAAGCAAAAAATATTTGATTGTGATGTAATATGTATTAGCTATAAATATTACTGTTCCCATGGGCAAAAAAAAAAAAATATGGTTAACTGTCACAGTGATGTATCGTGTAGGTCTTGGGGTTGCTCCTTGTCCTTACATGGGTTGCATATGATAATGGCTGTTTGCTGAGRTCTTGCTGTTTGCTTTTCATGACTGGGCAATCACCGAACATTTCTTAGAGGAGATCTGGAACTCTGTCAAAATGCACGTAAGGCTTTGACATAAATAACTAGGGTTTTGACATTAGGGTTTTATTATTGCTAACAAGTGCTAGCTGGTTGCATTTTGAACTACATAACAATGTGCAAATGAGGTTTTATGAAGAGTGTACAGTAAAAACTCAACCCTAGCCTTTACACCATTAATGTTCATGCAGTCTGTTAAAAAATAGGTTCTATGCTGTGAAGAATTACTGGGKTTTTTTATGATTTTCTAAGAATTAAAACTGCAACTGAAATACTGGGTTTTATGGACAGTGTTTTTATGTGTGAAGTATGGGCAGTTTTCATACACAGCAATGATGTTTTGTTTTAGGGTAAGGGAAAAGAAAAGGTGAGTTAGCTGTATTTGTTTTTCAAAATAAGTTATGATTGTTATGTTTTTATAGCAAAGGAAAGTCTATTTTTGGATGAAGAACTACCATGTGTTCCATGTGTTTTTGTTTGAATTTTGCCAAGACATCATGCCAGAGTTGCTGTTCATTTTCAGAAATTTCTGTGTCATTATATGTGATTTTTTTTTCCTTAATATAAAAACTCTTTATGGTTGCTGAGTATGGGGATTGGCAAAGATGCTGGCAGATGTGATACTAAGGAGGGAATAATGAAATTGCTGAGGGACCTTCCAAGATGACAAATCCCCAGGAACCAAGTGGCTCCAGTAACAAGATCTATAAATGTTCAAAGCCAAGTTGCTAAAGCTAAAGCAAAAGTTCAAAGTAGCTAGATGCTACTTTGCATAGTGAATGCTTCAAAAACTTTATGCCTCTTTGAAGCAGAGTAATTGGCCAGTTCTTTTTGAATAGCCTTTTGAACCTTTTTGAAAGCTATTACGAAAAATTCCCACCTGTTTTGATATKGAGTAGATAATAAATAGAACTAAATGAGAGCTGAATTTTTAGAGTTATCTATCAGATGTGTAGGGTCTCCTGCATTCCTTTTTCTGCTGCTTGTGGTTGTTGTTATTTTTCCTATAGCATTTGTATAAGTAAAAGTGTGTTCAGGTTACCCAGTATTATTAAATAGTGTATGTAAGGTATATTTTGAAATACATATGAAATAAAATCATTGATATAATTGAATATAACCATAATGCTTGAATTATTTTTTTATTTAATCCATTAAATTTCTTAGCAGCGTTTTTCAGCAAAATCTTTTAAAGCTTTCTATACACTAAAAAGTAAACATTCAATGTGAAGTGGCTTTATAACACATGGAATGACAGGAATAGAAGATAAAAGAATTACTGACTTCTACAACTGGCAATCTATTTTCCACTATAATTCATAATGCTTACTGTGTAGATTGTATAGCAGTGCCTCCTGACAGCTTCATATGATCAAACGTGGAAGCATCAGATTGTGTTCCTTGCAGCCTTTCAAGCCAGACATTTGGTGACATTACTTTGATATTCTGAGATACTGGAATGCGTCCTTGTAATAGGGTCCGCCTTCAAGAAGAAGAAAAGGCTGTCTAGTATTTTAATGCAATATCAAGGTTCTCTTTGTATTCATGTAGGTCTCTTACTCTTTAGCATCTCTGTCCATGAAGATGCTGACTTCTTAAGCAGAGGGCCCATTGATATTTTTGATATTTTTTTCTTCAAGTGTATAACTTTATTGAAACCTGAGCAGTTCATAATTTCATTGGGACCCAGAGCGCTAGATTCTTTGTACATGTGTTTTAAGGACTGGCCTCCATGTGTACCAYGGTGCAGGCTTATGTACATCCACTGGACACCCACCAGGTAGCAGAGTAGCGTTAGTAGTAAGATGAGAGTTGTTTTCTATTCAGAAGAAAGAACACTTGCCTTTACACAGAGAAGGAAGATTGTTTAATTTCCCAGCCTAGTACCTTGTGTCTTCAAGGGGCAGAATCTATAGAATAATTGTTGGATCACTGGAAGGTTTAAATTCGTAAGGATGTGGACTGTTGTATCATAGGCATCTTGCACCAGAAATCAGATTTATTATCAGATTTACCAGTTATAAGTARAGAGATTACAGAGTTGGGATGAATAATTTATGGATTTTATGTGGTATAAGGAAGAGGAAGTTATTTCTTGTCAGTTATGATACTTCTTAAGTCAATCGGAAGGTGTATTAATTGGATAAGCAGCAGTGGGTTAAACATAAAGCTGTTGCTCACTTGTTTTAAAAAATCCTATTTATTCTTCACTTATGAAAAATTTAACTTTCACACACACTTCTTAGCAGCTGATGTTCTCCAACTAGATGCACATCTTGTGCTGCTTTTATTATTTCACTGTTTAAGTCTTTTTTTCTGCCTCTGATGTAATACAGGAATTCTGCTGCTTTATATTTTTCAATATCTAACATGGTTATTATGGCATACATAATAACATACAAACCCTAGTGGCAAATTTTTTGTATTGGCTTTATAGAAGTAACAACTTACTGAATAGTGAATGTATCTGATAAAATTAACTGTTTTGTAGCTCTGAGTTACAATTCAGAAGTCCATATCGTCTGTGGGTTTCATTGATCACTCTCTGTTATCTGTAGAATTRTATTTGTAAATTACATGTTGTTGTCAGACCTTTCAAGTCCACGTGCAGTGACTGAGGTGCTGTGAAGTCGGTTATAATCACTTACCTTTAGTTTGAACAACATGAAATAATCAGTTGAATTGCCAAGCAGTGTTAGGAAAGAGAGCATTGCTTGTAGAGAAGATGGATTCAAAGAAGAGATGTCTTCCTACAGTTCAGGTGGAAACCTGCAGGTAGGATGCTAGCCCTGATGTTGCAAGTGAAGAGTGGGCTCTGTTCCATTGTCCTGTGCTGGAAACAGGGTCACTCTTCAGTCAGTCTGGCTGCAGCATTTTACAGGTAATGTGAAGAGGTGTATGTGAGCATAAAGGAAAGGATATGGAAATGGGAATAGTCTATTATGTTTTTCTAAGAAAGGACAAACTAGTATGTTTAACAAATGAGAAAGCATCAGTTATCTGTTAAGCCAGTCTTGGAGGGTAGCTGTGTGAGGTTGGTGCCAGAAATAAGTTTTTTTAAAAAAGCCTGTAGTTTATTGCATAGAATTCCATGTTTACCATGGCAAAAATATTACTCTCCTCTCCCCACAAGAAGCCCCACGTATCCTGCAAAACAATAGTTTGGAAATTGGCCTCAGAATCCACATCAAATACTACAATTGCTTTGACCAAAATAATCAGAACAAGCAACTTTCAAGATGAGCTTTCCTTATCATGTGCTCACACACATAATGTCTGGAGAAGACCACRGAGGAGGAGTGACCATGTGAGTGGACCACTTACCTGGTGCATTCTGATGGTGCAGCATTATAGTGAGTTGAGTGATATTTGCTGTTTCACTGTGACATATACATAACTGCATAAAGTACAGAAAGTACCTGCAAGTGCATATTACACATTTGGATTTCTATAGTTTCTGACACTTTTTTTACTCTTGCTTACTAGTTGAGTCTTTTGAGGACAGTCTAAAATCCCATGTTCATCCCATTTTTTAAGAAAAAAGTTCGTGACGTATGTGGGTGGGTTTTTTTTTGTTTTTTTTTTTCCCCTTTCCTCTCCTCCCCCTCCGTGAAATGAAAGGATCCCAACAAAGTTCTACACTATGCCTTGTTACTCAAAGGGCAGATCTTCCGGCTGCAGTTGGTCTAAAGGGAAAATAAAGTGGTTGTATTTTCCAGTTCGAAGATGCTRTGAAAACCTGGAAGCTGTTTTCTGCTGGGGAGGGGATGAAACCTAAGCGGTTTAGTCATCTTATTCTGCTGTCATCAGTGGAAAATACCACTGTGTGAGGTGTTTTCCCCCCRGTCACTGGAATCTGAGTTCTCTTTTAATAGCTCCTTGTGGTGATGGCTAGAGCTTACCAAACCCTAACAGAGAGAACTGGTGAGATTTTTGTCACTTCTGCTTCTGATGACGCATTTGAGTTCCACAAGTGAAAACTGAGTAGAAAATGTATCTGTTTCATGCTGTTTCATATAAGATTAGGTATTATTAATGCTGGATTTTGGGGGGAGACTCAGGACGGCCAAAAGTGCTTTTGTTTGTATTTGCAAGATTATCTTCACATTCACATTTGTTTGCATCTCACACCAAGGTATTTGACAGGAAACCTTCCTGTGTGCTGGCTTTTATGAGAATTTTGACTTTTTTTCCTTCTTTCGCCAACTGCAGTATGCGAGAATTACATTCCTTCTTGCAAGGAAGTAAAGGACTCAGTTAACTAAGAGTCTGCATCTGCAAGTGAAGCATCTATATAGCAAGGGCTGGAAAGTAAACTCATATATATATTTAATTGTGTCTACTGTATCCTAATTTTGGAGTAGGTATGACGAAATTTAAATGCTTTGAAATTGTATGTGGTGAGGCTTTCTTCTTTTCCATTCTAACCATCTGTAGTAGTCTGTAAATTACATTATCATTTGCACTTTTTCTGTCACAAAGAGGCTAAATCTGTAGTCCGGTTCATGAGTTGGTATGTTACATATTCCACAAACAGGAAAAAAATGCGAATTTTCATACACTAGAGATTGAAATTTGGAAAAAGAAAACAACAACAAAAAGAATAGCTTTTCCAGCAGATCTCGTGAATGTGTGGAGGACACATGTGAAGAGAGTTTAATCTGGGAACAGAAAAATGACTTTATCTTTTGGAAACTGTAGGATAATCCTAGACTGGGTTAATAGCATAACCTCAGAGCTGGCAGAGACTTCACCATTGTGGCAGGAAGAGCTTCACAGGCTGCAGTTTGGATCCAGTGGCCTACAGGATGTAAATAAGCCCTTGTGTCTTCACACTAATGACTTGGCAGCTACTCTGCRTAGCTTTAATATTACAAATTAAAGCCTCTCCACTCTCTGTGGCCTTAATGAATTTGCTGTTAAACAAGTTGAACTTTCTCCATTTTATGTTTGGATTTCTTTTACATAATGATGAATATAATTGCATATACTTAGATGTTGCATGAGTAGCATGGTATCTTCTCTATTTTCTGTTTATCACTAACAAGGATGTTCAGTGATGTTCTAGACCTAGAAGACCGCATTGTGACAGATGTGGACACAGCTTCTTTTGTTGTCACTGTGTAATAAGTACATGGCATTCTGTAGTACTTGATAAGCAAAAGAGGATACTTGATTGTTGCTGTTGTGATTGTACAACTGCTTTACCCAGAGGTTGGTGGGGTTTTATTGATTTACTAGGGCCAAATGCATTCCTGGATTGCAGAAGTGAACTCCCTCATTGCTGTTCTGTGTATAGTTTGTATTGTTAACAATCTGTTGATTGATAATCTGTTGGGGCAGAAACTTCGTTAGTTAGTATTTACTCTGTGAAAATACAATTATTTTAATACTTAGAAACTTTTTTCTGAATAATCAGTAAATATTAAGTTATATATGTACATACACTCTCTATATGCCATTTTTATTGTTTTTATATTGGTCCTATATATATAGATTTTACGTTTCTTTTGTATTTTGGCAATTGGTAGCTATAATCATCAGCCTATATTTTTTTCAAGTTATCGTGTTTATTTTTCTTTCCATTTTGGAGTTTGTGTCAGGTTCTGTCTTGACTATCCTAGAAAGTGATGTGTTGTCTCCATGCTATATTCTGAACGTTTATTTAGTTTTAAGAATTATTAAGAACTGTTCTGTTGCTTGCCTACTTAACATAACTCCTTCTGTATCAACCAGTTAAACTCTCTTGTTTTTGCCAAGGTTAATTAGTAACTGCAAAGGAAGGAAAGGTGAATTAAAAGGATGCCAAAGTAAGAACAAATACTTCCCTGTTTCTAGCCAAGCAATTTGCACCCTGGTTGTATGGGAAAATTCCTTTTCTTTCCYTTTTTTTTTTCTTTTTGTTAAATAACACTATAATACTGATATATTCTTTGGAAAACTTGCGCTTTTGTGTTTCTCTGCTGTCAGCATGGATAGCAGAACCCCTTGGGTCTCCTCAACCTTCTGAAGAATTGTCACAAGTTCCTTTTTACCCTTCCACTGACCCCAGCCCCATAAATAACCCTTTGGGAAAATGGCTTCAAGTAAACTAGATTTCCTCTTCCTGTAGAAGAGTGAAAGTTGGTTTTAATATCAATAAAATGACCTTTTTTAAAAACTCAGTTCTGGCATGTCAGAAGTCCAAGTTTAGTGCAGGTTTGATGCTTTTTTGTGAGAACATGACCTGGACAAGGGCACAGAGTGCACCCTGAGCAAGTTTGCGGATGACACCAAGCTGGGTGGAGTGGCCGACACTCCRGAGGGCTGTGCTGCCATCCAGAGGGACCTGGACAGGCTGGAGAGTTGGGCAGAGAGGAACCTGCTGGGGTTCAACAAGGACAAGTGCAGGGTCCTGCCCCTGGGCAGGAATAACCCCAGGCACCAGGACAGATGAGGGGCTGACCTGCTGGAGAGCAGCTCCGCAGAGAGGGACCTGGGAGTCCTGGTGGACACCAAGTTAGCCATGAGGCAGCAGTGCCCTGGTGGCCAAGAAGGCCAATGGGCTCCTGGCTGCATGAGGAGGATGTTGGCAGCAGGGGCAGGGAGGGGATCCTGCCCCTCTGCTCAGCTCTGGGGAGGCCAAACCTGGAGCACTGGGGGCAGCTCTGGGCTCCCCAGGACAAGAGGGACGTGGAGCTTCTCAAGAGGGTCCAGTGGAGAGTGACAAAGATGACTAAGGGGCTGGAACATCTCTCGTATTGAGGAAAGACTGAGTGAGTTGGGCCTGTTTTCTCTGGAGAAGAGAAGGCTGAGAGGGGATCTGATTAATGTGTATAAGGAAGGGAGAATGCAGGGAGGAAGGGGACAGGCTGGTTTCGAYGAATGGAAATGGSCAYAAGCTGGAGCACAGGAAGTTCCGYCTCCAGGTGAGGAGGAACTTCTTTACTGTGAGGGTGCCAGAGCCCTGGCACAGGCTGCCCAGGKAGGTTGTGGAGTCTCCTTCTCTGGAGGTCTTCCAAACCCACCTGGATGCCGCCCTGTGCCACATGCTCTAGGTGTGCCTGCTGGAGCAGGAAGGTTGGACTAGWTGATCYCTAGAGGTCCCTTCCAACCTCRAATATTCTGTGATTCTGTGAAAAGATTGTGTTCTTGCTGTGTTTTGACTCGGGGAACTGAGGCAGCAAGGATTTCAGAGACTGAGTTAATAGTAATGCATGAGTCATTTCTAGTATTACAGCATGACCTTCTGTTAATAATTTTCTTCTTGAAAGAAAATAAAAATCTTAATCTTTTTCTTAGTCATGTGTCTCTTACAATATGAGTTATATACTTGAAATATCACAGGGACGTTCAGACTGTAGGGGTGATACTTAAATTTGGAGGAGATTGTATTGTTATTTCAAATTTGTTACAAAAGGGAAAGATTTTTTTCTTCCTAACTGAAAAGTTAGTGCCCCAATAGAAATAGTGGGAAACAAAACTGTGAACAAGGAGGACTTCATGATGAATGAGAGGATGGGATACAGAAGGGAAAATGAAACATTGGAAATGTATTGTAAGACTGGGGTCAATTAAACTGTGAAATTTTCTCCCAGGGAGAAGATACACCATGTAGAGTTGAATACTCGGTGGCACATAGGACTTCAAAAATAATGCAGGGAGGAATTCACAGCTTCAGTAATCTCTTTCTGAAGGATTTTGACCTGGCTTTGTTTTAGGCATTAGGGTCATTTCATCTCTAAAACTGCTGTAATCAGATTCACTTTCCTTCATTCTGTTTTTTTTTTTTCTTTTTTTTTTTCCCAGGATTTTTTCCAGTTTTTTTTTTTTCTTTTGTGATAAATTATTTTCATTTTGTCCTTGAAGGAATGTTCCCTGGTTGTTTCAATGGTCTGATGTTTAGGGTGATTTGAATAAACCATAATAAACTTCAGGAATGAACACCAGTATGATTCTCACAAAATATCACAACTTATTGTTAAATCTAGAAGTCTAACAGATTACTATAGTGTGATTACATAAAAGCGGTTCTGTAGTGATATTTTTATTCCTTTCAAGGTTAGTGGGATGCTTCTATCAGCAGTCTCCTGTACCAAGGAGTATTTCTTATTGGGACTGCAAACATGGTCTCATTTGTACTGCTTGGCTTTCTTTAAATAGTATAAAAAATAAAATCTGTAGGAAGAAAAAAAAACAATAYGTTGTAGGGATCAGTGAGTAGTTAGATTAATACAAGTTGGATTTAAAAAAAAAAAAAAAGGATTATAGAGAGGCATTGTAACAGGGTGCAAGTGCCCTCAATGAAGTAATGTACAGAGTGAAAATGAGTTAGGTTTCAAAAGCTTTAAAACAAGGGAGGATGGCCTAAAGATAAAGGTGTTGAAAACATCATACTGAAATTGAGCAGAAATTATGATAGTCATGCTGAATTAATTGATTTATTAGTTTGTTTTTGGAGATGACTTGTAGGGCTCAAGAGAGTCAGTGTAGGTGACTGAAGAGTTTTGCAGGCCCTGTGCTCTTTGACTGTTAGAGCATTTTCCTTGCAGGGACAGTACTGTTTCTACTGGAAATCTCTTTGGCTGGCAATGCTGACTTGTAAGAAGGTGTCATGCATTCATATGTCAGCTTATTTTCACTGAAAATATGGAATAATTCTGGCTGCGTATGGCTGCCAAGTGCTTTGAGCGTTTCCGACTTCACTTGCTGCTCTTTAGAAGTGGCACTCTGGCAACTGCTTTTCAGTAATATATAAAGCTGAGTAATGTTATTTTTGAATTCCATTGATACCATGGCTGTGTCTTTTATCATTAAGAGGTTTATAGTGCTCTTAACAGTGTACTCGCACTTATACTCTTTACCCATCACCTTAACAGAATCAACACGTGAAACAGGAGATGCTGCTTGTTGAGCAGCCACAGCCCTTAGATTCCCAGAATCAAAGAACAGTAACGAGGTGTCCAGCTCTGCTGGATGATGAGACTTCAATCACAACCGCTTGCGAATGCTTCGGACTACTGTCATGGCTTCAGAGCTTGTAGATATTTACAATCTAGCAAATTTTAAATAGTATTTCTGACTTCCATCCTCCCTCAACTTTTTTCACTAAGGAAGGTAATGTTTTTTGAGTCGGAGATGAAAAATATGCAATCTACAGTAAAGCAGCATCTATTGGAATTGTTTTTTTCTCCATTTTAAGACAGTAAAGTCTGTTAATTTACCAGACCTACAGATCTTTAGAGCTGATGCAGCAGTTTTCTTCTTTCTTGCAAGCACTGGAGTGATTTGCATAAATTGGAGAAGGTAGCTCCAACTTCTTAGGCATATGCAGGGTTTGTGCTCTGCAGTGAGGTGATCAAGGACTGTTGCAGTGATGGTTTTTGAAGYAGACACCTTCACTTTACAGAAACACAGTTGTTATCTGCTGTAGCAATGATGCATCTTTCAGCTTTACTTCGTGATTGCTCTACCTTTTCTGCATTGTGGTACTCACTTGGAGTTTAAAACACACTGTAGTTTCTGCAGCCTGAATTTTGTTGTGAACATAATGGAAATTTCCAAGCTAAAGCACATGAAGTTCAAYGTGTATGATATTAAGATCTCCATGTATAAAACAAGATAGAAATAGCTGCTTTTAGTGCATGAATTATGATTTTTGACCWGAAAAGTCTGCTAGAAAACTGTTTAACCAAAAAAGAAGTTTGACAGAATAATACATTGTTGATTTTTGTTCATACTGATTGAACACTTTWTATGTCTTTGAGACAATGGAGGGAAGTGCATTTTTAGTTTTATTGTGTGGAATGGAAGGGTGGCTCAAGTGCAACTTCTAGGAATATATGAAACTTAGATTAACAATGCCAGTGTTTACATAATTAGAAAGTATGAAATTAAATAACTTGTTCATGTTCTTGTTCTTTCTTATTCTTTCTTGTTCTTAAGGCAGTTTACAGGCTTCCAGGACTTTTAGCCTAGTTCACTGAAACTTGTGCAAAAATTTACTCCATTGTTTATCATGTGAAAAGTGCTACAATGCAGTGCTTCTTTCTGTGTAGAGCAACAAAAAATTAAGGTGACATTGCTGCTTTAATCTTGATGCAGTGAGGATGGAAGTAATGAATTGATAATCCTCTTTTGATGTAAGGGATTACCTCCTTTATTTAAAGTAACACTTAGATTATTTTGATACTGATTATGTGATGTGCTTCTGTTTACATTTTCACTAACTGCTTGCTCTAGAAAAACCCCTAGGAATGCCCCACAGAGTTGAAGGCATCAGCATTTTCAGAGCAGTGATTAGACATTACAGTGTTAGGGAAGTTCTGAATAGCAGCTGAAACTGTGCTTTCAGAAACTGACATCCTACATCRCTGAGGTGGAAATTAGTGAAAGATATCATCAACAGCATTATTTCTAGATTTAGCTAAATATTTCTTAAATTGATATTCTTCACAATGATTCCATGATTACAAATCATTGGAAATTTGCAAAATTGCAGAAAAMCACCTCGGTCGAAAATAGAAAAGGAGAGAGAAGCTGATAGATTCTTCGACTTTGTAGCGTTCGCTCGTCTATTTTTAGGAAAATTGTTCAAGTCCTAGTCAATTTAGTAAAGTTGTGTTATCTGCAGTTGCCATACAGTGTGCTGTTAATTGTAAAATAACTACTTACAGGGGGCTTTTCTTATTTGCTTGAAATATATGAAATRGAAAACTCTGAGATTAATTGAAAATAAAATGTTTTTGATTTTAAGGACACTTCATGTAAGTCATCACATTATATCAGGTAATATAATCATACCAGTGACTCAAGACTATGCAGGATTTTGTGGAGATGCACTGATTTAGGATCAAATKGGGGCTGACCCTTAGTGTTTAATCCATGACTTTTGTTTGCTACCATCATAAGCCTTACTTGTGACCTTAACTGAAGTGACACTGAGGCTTTGTGGGCTTCTTTGAGGATATTCCCATTTTCTGTTTGGAAGCAATTTTGCTTACAAAGTTTCTGCATTTCTTTTTTCTGCTGCCCTGTTCAAGCACAATCTGTTTAAATTGACTCTTTGTGCATTCATATGGTAAACTGTATACTGTACTATTTTCATATTTACCCCTTTCTAAATTCAGAATTACTCAGTTGATTGATGAGCTTTAAAAACTGAATATTTGCAGTGTAGTTGCTAAGAGTAAGATGTGACCTGTAGCCATCTGTGATTATGGTTATTTAGTTTTGGATCCTAGTCTTGCATTTTTTTGAAACTACAACCTAAGGTGCAGAAAATATGTTTTTACAGTTAATAAACTCAAAAGAAAATGTAACTCTTATTTTTTCTGCCTACTTGCCTATAGCTGAGGGGAAAAAAATCCACCTGAAAAAAAATCTATGAGACAGAAAAAAACATGTTCAGTAAACTGTTTTCCATTAGTATAATTTTCTGAATCTTTCAGTAGCATTCAGGTGGCAAAATTGCTTTGGTATTCTGCCTCTTCCTCACATAGACAGTTTTGATTCTATTCTTTCTGGAAATCAGTGAATTTGCTGTTGATATTTGGCAGAAGATGTATTGGACCGTGTAATGTAAAATACACACGCAAGCTGATCGATCTGGATTCTGGAAAGATGTATTAATACAACTACCAGCTGTATCAGATTTATACAGTGAAAGTAGATGGGATCAAAAGAATGTTCTAAATCAAGAGCTAGCTATGAATTTCAACCTGTCTGCCTTTAACAATGAGGATATATTTATTCAGGTGATGTGGAGGACCTTCTGAAAGCTCTTAATTACTGTTTTGTTTGGTTTACAATTTGGTGATTTGAATATGTTGCTAGAACCAAGCCAAGTTCAACAGACAGATAGCAATATGTAGAAGAAAAAATATAGAATAGTCTGTAAGTAATCCAAACAGGAGAATAGTGTATGAAAGAAAGGATGGGTGATTAAGTGGATTCTGTATGCTGGGAAGGAGTGAAGCTTTTCAGTAGTGTGATGTTTGGATCTTTTTGTAGAATCTCCTGGAACTTTTAAGATTATARCAGCAAGTGGAATGTCTTCTCTTGTGTAATTGGCTCCTTGTCTGTTCCCACATGCCTTTTACTGCCCAAGGGCTTGCAGAGCAAAACGGAGCCATATCCTGGTTTCTGCTCCACTGGTTTAGACCTGGGTCAGCTCCAGATACATTAACCTTAAAGCCTTTCCGTTTCTTTCTTGTTCGCTGGTACAAATGATGGCAGCAGGCTGTCTGGACTGCTTGTTTTCACAGTACTCTTGCTCTGTGTTCGGAGGTGATGGAGCCAGAGTTTAGCAAATTTGGCACACGAGCACCTGATCACAGTTTAACTTGGATAATGGGAGTAATCACTGTCCTCTCCTCTTGCTGAAGGAGATCCAGTGACAAAACTTTTTTATGATGTATTTGGATATAGGTTTTTCTATACAAATGGCTGATTTATAGTAAATTACCTTCTCAGTTCTGTGGAGCAGAACCTTAAGTGTCAGAATCAATGTAATAGCTTGAGCACTACGAATTAAAATGTGTCAGGAAGGGGATTTGATTTAAACTTTAGTTTTTTGGGKTTTTTTTTGTCTGGATCTTTTACATACTGTCCAGATAAAATGGATCTCAGTTATTCTGGATAGTATGATATAGCTATTGCATTTCTTACCAGAATTGTTATCCATGCTAGAGTAAAAAGTTAGCACAATTTCTGCATAATTATTAGTTTCTAAAGGTACATCACATTTTCTGCTCTACATCTCTGATTACTTGGATAGATAAACTACAAAAGAAAATTCTAATGTTATCTTTTCAAGATTTTGTAAGAAAAATTTTAACTCCAAAATCAGATACCACTTGGATATGGACATTTTGATTTTTCTTCCACTGCCTTTTCTTCTGAGCTTTCAGATATATATGAGAGCTGAAGATCTCTGATATTTGTTTAAAAATGAAGAAATTAAATGCAGATTTTAATACTTGGTTTATTCTTTCCTTCTCTCCTTCTCATGTGGTTTTGATTTTATGACTGCTTTTAACAGCAAGAAGGCTGCAATTTATTACTAATGAATATATTTTTAATTCTAACAGTGTAAAATACAGTTAACCAGACAGAAGAGAGAGAAAATGTTTGCTTCTGGAAACTCCTGTGTATTGGAAAATACACAGTTGCTAATGAGTCTAGTTATGGTTTTTTTCCTCTTATGAGTTTATCACCACACTTTGATTTAGAGACCTCCTTTGCTCTACCTTAGTGCTTCCAGAATGATACTGCACTAGAGAAAATGTCTGAGATAATTCCTAGAGGAAATGAAGAATTTTGGAAGAGATTGATATGGTGCAAAACACTGTCAGATCTCTTAAGTAATTGAGCATGGAGGTATAATTTGGTTCCTGTCACAAATAGAACAGTGTGTCTGAGAGAACATAAATGAAAGTCGCATTTGCAGAAAGAGCATATGAACTGCATTATTTTCCTACTATTTTGTAAATAAATCTACAAATCTGCTCTGCTGAGATTCTTATTCTGTGCCTGTCTCTGTAGTATTGCGGAGAGCCTTAGTATGAATTAATAGACAAGATAAACTACTTATCTTGGATTTTCTGTATTTTGACTTTTGATCTAAATTGTACCTGGGGGATATCTTGCTGTCTAATGTGGCATAAAGTTTCTAAAGTTTTCAGATAATGTAGTTACATTTTTGAAAATATTTCAAAATGGAGATCAGTTTCTTACTACAGAAACAAGACAATAATAAAATAGATATTTAGTTTGATTTGAAATGTTTAGCGTGAATTACTCCTGGAATTGAACTGTTACTCTTGTTGAGATACCATTTTCACATCTCTTTTCTGGTACTGGGTGGTTAGTGACAATGCAGAAGTCATCTATRTTGCTTGTATTCTGGATGGCAGGACTTGCAAAACCACTATCTGTCATCTTTGAAAGGTCATGGAAATTCTGGGAGCTTTCTCATGCCTATAGAAAGGCGAATATTGCATCCATCTTTGGGCGGAGGGGAAAGGCGTAAGTACTGTCTAGCAACTACAGGCTCATTAGTCTCGCTTTATTCTGTGGGAAAAAACACAGAATGAATCTCTTCGGAGCACATTTTGGGACTCCATGAGGGACAGGCTGGTAGCAGGGAACAGATAAGTCCGCATGGATTTATCCAGGGAAACGATGCCAAGTGGGCAGGGGTTGGCAGAGACGCTGCTGAGCTCGGCACAGCCTGTGTGCAAGGTTGTCCCCTATGCTGAGGCATAAGACAGCGTGAAGGTGACCAGGCCAGCTCTGCAAGTGCCCAGAACAYGAGCACGGAGACCTACCTGCGTGCCCGGAAGGGGAGACCTGCTTTCCTTGAACTGCCACTGTGGCCACCGTTAAACWGTGGCCTATTCCTGTCCCTTCTCAACATGTGGCTCTGGTTGTCTGGTATTTTTCCAGTTGGTTTGATGTTTATCAAGAAGAGATTTAAACAACTCTTGTGATTCTGTACTGTGGTCTGAAATGTCATGATCAGTTGATCAATGACTGTCAATTTCTTTTACATCAAAAACACAAACCGTTATTCAAAAATGGTGAATATGACCTGAGATCTTTGAAACTGGGTTCTAAACAGAAGTTGCTGAGTGATGAAAAATTATTAAGTATGGGTAGYAGATATGCTGTACTTGATAAGTAGGTTTATAATGTTAATGAATCTATGACTTCACTAGTGTTATGTGTGAATCACTGTGTCCTTGGTGTAGAGGGCAAAACCAGCAGGCTTTGGCAGCRGGGAACTGCCTGGGTGCAGAAATGACTAAGGGAGGAGGGAATGGGCAAAGGAAATGGAGAGGAAAAGGAAAATGAGCAAGGTGATGCACAAAGAAACCATTATGTACCAGCCCTAGTCTCCTCAAGAGCCAGACGCCCCTCTAGAGAAATTTAGGGGGCAGATTGAGTCATTCAGTGTTTATTCCTTTTTTTTTTTTTTTCTTTTTTTCTCCAGTACCTTAACTGCTAATCAAAAGTGTGTGTGAACTGACAGAATTTAAACAAGGTAATATTTCCCAAGTGAAGACTGTCGTATCTGTGGCAGTGCCACGTCTGTTATGCTATGAGATACAACACCCGAAAAGCCAACTTGTGATGTGCACATGGAGAAAATGTTGATTAGWTAATTGCACAGTTGTACACAGCTTACAACAGCACTGTAGCCTTTTTGCAAAATCTATCATAACTGAATTTAAAAAACACCCAARACCACAAGAATCACTCTGTATGAATGACATTCTGAAAGTCCGCCTGTCCTGTTTCCAACAGTGCATTCCTAAGAGAAAAAGGTCCAAGAGCAATAGAAGTGTATTGTGATGCTTTCTCAGCCTCGCAGCATTGCAGTCGCATGGTTTCTGCACATCGGTTCATGAAGTGCAGAGTCACCTCTCTGGAACAAGGAGAGAAATACCACAGCAGAGCAGTTTGGTTTCAGTCGCTGATGYCTCAGATAATCCCTTACATAAAATGTTGGTGTTTTGCTTAGAAAGAGCTGGGATTGAAACCTCTTTGCTACTTCTCCCAGAATTCCCCTCTGAAAGCTGCTGCAGCACGAAGTCACTATTTCCAATTTTTTGCTTGTGCCAATCTACCCCTTTACCACCATCACCCTTCAGAATAAGTAGCTTTTTTTCTTCCTGCTTCCCACGTTCTTGTTTTCCTAGGATCCAGCTTTGCCCAGGTTTTGCTTGGAGGAAAATTGAAATTCCGCTCTGAGAGGAATTCCATGTCATGGAATTGTCATGGAATTGTCATGGAATCCTCAGTTCTCGAGGATTATTTTGATACCTCTTCCCATTTCTCTACCTGCTCGGTTTTTTTGGGCTAATATTTCAGGAACTTGAATTAATTCATTGTTTTTTATTTCTGAATTTGTTTATCTCTGTCACAGAATTGTGTAATTCTGTGATTTTGCAGCTGGAATTCTGTTCGTGTTTCCTGAAATTACAATGAGAGCCAATTTGGAGTTGCATGAACCTCTCATTGAACCTATGTAACAGTTTTCTTTTTGCTTGGAGAAAAAGGAGCCRTACAGAAGAAGTACATCAGTTGCCTTCTCAGGCCATGAGGATGTGTTTATAGCATTTAAAACTGAACCCTAATTCTCAAAAGTAATCTTGAGAAAATCAAGGCTGAAGTGTTTCAGGTGTATTTTGAAATAAATGAAGAAATCAATGCAGTAAGATGTTTTATTTATCTAAATTAAATCTTTATCTTAATTATCCAGTTATTCTAGATCTGGTTTATTTTCACATTTTACTAACTTTTGCAAATTCAATCGTTTTTCCTCTTTTTTTTTTTGTTTAATAAGTTTACCTGAAATTTAAAATTCAAGCATCTTAAGACTTTTGTTGCCATCAATATGAAAATAATATTACGCATTGTACAAATATATTGAACATTGGAACAGTAAGCAACTCTTGCGTTTGGAAAAATAATCCTCAGATTATTTATGAAGATAGAGCGAAGGAGGAGAAAACAAAAAACTTTGACGTGTTTGAACTGTTTAATTTTAAAAGTTTCAGATTAAAACCATGTCATTAAAGCATCTTCCCAGCTTTCATCTCTGTGAATCTCATTGTTGAAGTATATTTAAAATTAGCCAGAGAAATTCAGAATTTGTTTCTGCTAATCTGTATGTCTTTGCCTAATGCAGAGCTAGAGGCAGTGGACTGCAGGATTCATACTTGGCTAGATGACTCTTGAATTAAATGGACTGCAAGAGCACAGGTCTTGTGGGTCTGATGGTCGCTTCTGGAATATGTCACAATAGGAGGCATGTCCAGAAAAAAAAAAAAAAAACATTTGGAAACAAGGGATAGAGAGGGTGTAGAGGGCTGGTGAGTGATCAGCACATCCTTCTAACTCTTAAGAGCTTCCATGTGAGTGAGGCTCCAGTCCTGTGGTTTGTGGTTTCTAAGGAAATCACATGAGGATCAATCAAATTACTGAAAAATCAGGGATATGTTTTCTCCAGTGTCTCCGTTGGAGAGTGAGGTTTTGCCAAAGGGCACTTCTCTGTATCACCTGTGACTCCACTTATTTTTTAAATTTCTGAAATTCCCAAATGCTTGATTTGTTTCAAGGACATTGATTTCTGYCCCTTGTCAATTAGAAATTTCAAATCTAGTTTTCTTTATTTTTGGGCTCTTTGTAGGCATTTTGTTATACAGATTATACATGCCCATATATCAGTCTGCAAAATTTTACTTTTAATCCATGTCGTGACTTCCTGAGGGGATGAAGAGTTATCTGCCTTTTCGGGAGCGGAAGCAGATGGAGGGTTTCTTTTCTGCTGGCCAGCACTTATCTGCTCCCTCTGCCTGTTCTGCAGTTTTCCTGGTGCTACCCGTGGACTGCCCACATAGTGTGGGTCRGGGGCTCTCCATGCTGTGTCTGCACAAGTCATTCCGAGGGGCTGCAGGGAACCACGGAGACTCCATCTAGGGTGTTCAGTTTCCCATCTGGTGTGTTTCTGTGGACCTGGCCTTGGYGGATGATGCTCTTTCTTGTCCAACCCAGAATATTCAAGTGTGGGTGGTAGATCAGTCCAGCCCATGACTCCTCCGTCGATGACCAGGTGCCATTAGAGGTCTGTTCAAGTTGTTAAGTGTATGGAGGGGACCTGCAGGTCTGGTTATTGTGCTGTCAGGCCCTAAACCTCCTCTGGAGGTCTTCCAAACCTGCCTGGATGCCRCCCTGTGCCATGTGCTCCCTACTGGAGCAGTGGGGTTGGACTAGATGATCTCTAGAGGTCCCTTMCAACSTTAACCATTCTGGGAAAATTCCTTTCTTTTAGKCTTTGAAGACAAGTTTTTACAATACTGGACAAACATTTAATAATGGATTTCAAATTGAGCAGATCCACTGGRGTCCTCATGGGGGTGTCCCTCATTGCCTGTGAATGCAGGCAACCTTTAGCCTAACTTCTGATAACCTGGACACTCCTCTAACCTTAATCATTAGTAAATCTCCTCTTTCCAACGGGTCTGTTCCTCCATCCCAAGAGGCTACTCACAAGGTAACCAAGCTACTCACAAGGTAACCAAGCTCAGTCAAAGGCTGAGRGAGCTGGGYCTGTTCAGCCTGGAGAAGAGRAGGCTGAGGGGGGACCTGATCAGYGTSTATAAAYACCTCAAGGGAGGCAGTGAGGAGGAGGGGGGCGGCCTCTTTTCARTGGTGGGCAGGGATAGGACTAGAGGAAATGGCTTCAAACTGAAGCATCGGAAGTTCCRCAGGAACTTAAGGAAGCRTTTCTTCAYTGTGWGGGTGACAAAGCACTGGAACAGGCTGCCCAGAGAGGTTGTGGAGTCTCCTTCTTTGGAGATCTTTAAAACCCACTTGGATGCAGCCCTGTGCCACGTGCTCTAGGTGACCCTGCGTGAGCAGGGGGGTTGGACTCGATGACCTCTGAGGTCCCTTCCAACCTTCGGCATTCTATGATTCTATGATTCTATGAAGCCTTGCCTTAATTGTTTAAGAGGACTCTCGGTTCCCAGAATCCATTTGATTCCTCAAGCCGTAAGAATGTCCCATCGCCTCCTGAGAGGTGGCCACAAGTACTCGTTTTCAGTCTCGTCAGGTTGTCCTGAGAATTTTGCCTTTGGCTTCCGCATCTCGGACCCTGACCAGGGAGTGGTACAGACCAAGGTCCAAGGGTTTCTGCCTTGCAATCCTGCTGCTACTACTTCCCTATTGTCTTCGTATACAATTTCCCTGTATGTCCCAATCCTCAGAATGGCGTTAGTAATAACTTTTTAATTTGCTGGGTAGTTGGGGGTCAAGGGACTTGCATTAGGATGGTTTCAAACTGCTGCTCTAATAACTGAAATGCATTTCTTCTCCCCTTCAGCCTTTAGCTGTTTGATCTCATTGTCTTTAGCCCGTCTATCCTACTGCAGCTGCTCGTGTTCCTTTTGATACTCTTGTGCCCTCAGCAGTCAGTGCCCAAAGTAGCACAAGTGCTTCCCTTCCCCTTTCCATCACCTACTTTACCATGACATTCTTTTCTCCTTTCCAGCTCTTTAAGGGGTCATTCCAATGATTTCTGGGCCACTTCTCTCCTGGTATGGATGGCACACATCTTTGTTTCTTTCATATACTCCGTGTCGACTGCGCTGTGTCACAGAGGGCTATCTCTACAGGGAGACAAAGGTGTTTCAGAAATGCCACCCTTGCTTTCAGCCCTGCTGCTGAGGGGAATGTGCGTGCAGCTGGAGACAACCCTAGTCCCAGGGCAGCCAGTGGATTGTGTCTGCAGCACTTACGGGTGCAAATGAGGTAGGCGAGTTCAGTTCAAATCCTCAGCACAACTTATTAACATGTTTTTGTTTTAAAAAAAACTTTCTTAAAGAATGATACAGTATATGGTCAGTCATTTTGTGAGCTCTGCTTAATTAGCTTGCTGGTACACCTGTAACTTTGGACCCTCTTTAATAGATTAAAGTATGAGTCTTTCTGGATACCTCCATGTACATTCAGCTCTGGGGCTGTTTGCTGAGAGCACAGACATTGGGATGGCAGATTTCTGTTCACACCTCAAATAGGCTGGACTATTCACAGTGCATAGAATTTATGAAATAGAAATCTATACCTCAGGAAATTAATTTAGTACAAATTTTTGTTTTATGCTGCCTGATACGGTTCCACTTGAGTCTAGTCCTTTGGGATTACATAGTGGAAAAGCTGGATGGGAACTGATATGTGTTCCTTTTTCCTGGAACAAACTCTCTGGACCTTCCCTCTGCCACTTTCCATGGGAATTAGAAAATAAGTTGCTTAAGGCAAGTGACATTAATTCCTGATCAAACTCAATAAATTTGAATTTGGACATTATTTTGAGGCCAGTGAGCCTGTGACATGATAGATTTTAAAATCCTTTGCCTTGGGATCTATATAGTCCTTTTTAAATGGATCATGAGTAGCTGTTGTTAATGAAACACTTGTGTCTGGAAGATTTTTATACCGTGTGACCCCACTCCATTGTGCTGAGCAGTTACAGGAAAATAATTGTGCCTTTTTCCGTGATTTTTTCAAGCTGTCTTCTTTATGAAAGGCACACTGATACTTAAAGTATTCTGAAATAGATGTCAAAGCCTATAGTCATAGCCACACTTGGAGATCCTACTGAAGCCTAAGGCAGTTTTCCTTGCAAAGCAGCCTCAGGATTATGCAGGACGCATGCCTGGATTAGGAGGATCAGGGGGCACCTTGGCCTGTGTGCCCTCCGAAAGGAATGGGGTTCTGCCCTGTGGAGCAGTGGAGCAGCCGCACTCGGCCTTTGCAGGTGCCATCCCTGCTGTTCAAAGGCATTTACAAAGACTCTGTCTGATCTCATCCTCATTGCCCATTTGCTTCAGTGAGGTGACAGCAAATAAGGCTGTTGAAGCAGCCCTGAACTGTATAAATGGAGGAATTCTGATTTTTTGTAGTGAATACGCCATCAATTTCAAACAGAAAATTTTACCACTTCAGCTTGCTGCCAGCTGTATAAATCACTTGGAGGACATATGGGAAGGTAACTCAACTCACTGTGACATTGCTTCATTAAGCATTTGCTTATTGATAAATATTGATTTCAAGTATAAGTCAGATTTAAACAAAAAATAATAATGCTATTCTTATCATGTTTCTGTAAAAAGGTGCACCAGAATTTGGTGATATGTTTTATAGTTAAATTCACAGTCTCTATAGATATTTTATTCTCCATTAGCAGCAGTATGCCTGAATTAACCTTCAGTGAAAAGATTCACGTGACATATAACGTGCTTGAAAGACGTTTGATTTAATTACTGCTGTTGCATGTGCTTATGTACCAAGTGCACGTTTCGTGTAAATTCTCCCAGGTGCTTATCTTCAGAAGGTTTGATTCAGGGAGACACAGTTTCTGGGTTTATAAACTGAATGGTTAAGTAGAATAGCCCTGATTTAAGCTGTGTGTGTTTCCCTACTGCTAAAACAAAACCAATGAAGGAAGTGCAGTTTACCTATTTTCGTTGCATATGGAAGTTTTATTTCAAAGAAATCTCCTTTCCTCTTTCTCACTCTATTTCGTGTTGCCAGTGCTGTGTCRTTTTGGGAATAGTTGATACAAATTGTGCTTTTTGTTTGTAGAATTCACTAGAAATACGCACTGGTAGGTTTTCACCTTAGTCTAGAAGTCTGATTAATCTTGGTGTCTTGCTTGTTACATGTGAGAAAACCAAAGGATAGATTTAATGTGCCTTGCCTGTTGTCTGGAAATGATTAGATAAAAACCAAGGATTTCTAACAGCCAGATGTGTTCACAGAGCATCTCTGTCTTATGACAGACATGATCAAAATATTACATAGAACAAGCAGTAGAACAAGTTCCCATAAATATTGGTCACAGGTGGAGACTGGCTTGTGGTTTTGTGGGCTTATTGGAGAAAACCGGGCTTTTCTAAGCTTCTTGTAATTACTTGTTTTCTTTTGTTGGACCCCAAGTCTGTTGCCCTTATCGAGTCCTACTCGCAATTCTGCTGTTCTTGGGATACTGAGCTTCACTGCGTGTGATTACTTCAGCCCAGTTATCTCTCACATCTCGATTTCCAACACTACTTCCCCTTCAGTCAGAACAAAACATAAATTAGTCACTTTCCTAGTAACCTTTTAACTTCCTAAAACAACAAATATCCTTATCTTTCCCCAGTAACTGTGTCTTGCTTGGTTTTTCATTGAGTGCCTGGGTTTAAGAAATCTTCTATTGTAGCCTCATACTCTGATTTTTGGGCAGCTGACATGGCTGATTAAGGAAAAAAAAAAAGTCAGCTTGGCCTTAGAATTGTATAATACGCAATTCGCTTTGACTTCTTTCCCATGTTTTTGTTGGGGATTTCAGTTTTCACTTTATTTTAAATTCAGTTCAGGTGATCATTAAGCTTTTCTTGAATTTCAGAATAAATGCTTTGCACCTGATAGATGATATAACTGCCTTACTCTTTCTTCTTTGCTCTGGTTGTCACCTTCTGTGCTACTGTTCCAGTGAGTTATCACGAGGAGTTTTTGTGGTGCTGAACAGGCCATGCTGCAGAACATCTCACATTGTTTTATATTTTTGGAATTCATGGGTGTCTATGGTGTGTGTTGAAACATCTGGATGTCTTTGTTTCTTCTGTGACCCTATTGCTTCCTTGATTCTATCTCTAAGACAAAGTTACAGTAATTTGATTTGAGAGGATTTTTCTCATTAGTTCTCTCAAAAATTGCAGTATTTTTGCTGTTGCTGAGCTAGTACTTGGAGCTGCAGCTCCATCTCTGTGTTTTCTGCATCCCTTTCCCTTGACCCGGATGTCCCAGCTGGGAGGATGACAGCCCTGCTGCTGACCATGCGTGTGCAGCCAAGTGCATCCGCCGCTGCGTGGGCCTTCACACCTGACGGGGAATTGGAGAGGAGCCACCTGTGTCCCTAGCAACTATAGCGATTCCCTGGAAATGGAATTTTTATCTCTATTACGGCCATACGTGGCAATGACGTTAGTGTCCTGTGACTAGGAAGCATGGGGTGGAGGACTCGAAGAGTGGGAGGACAAAGTTAAACTTTCTGAAGGAAATAGCCTTTTAGCATTACAGGACAGAATGTTCCAGGTTTGTTTGGAAACCTGTACTTTCCTCAAATCACATGCTATGTAAGCTTCCCAGACCACTTTTCAGAAAGAGCCTTGGGTAGTGATGGTCTCACAGATGCCATTTAAAATGTCTCTGCTCTTCAGCTGTGTTTCAGAACTACAGGGGAAAATGGCAGAATCACAGAGTGGTTGAGGTTGGAAGGCACCTCTAGAGCTCATCCAGTCCARCCCCCTGCTCCAGCAGGGACAYMCAGAGCAYGKGGCACAGGGCGGCATCCAGGCRGGTTGGGAAGATCTCCAGAGAAGGAGACTCCACAGCCTCCCTGGGCAGCCTGTGCCAGGGCTCCTCTATCTTTATGTCCTGAGTCTCTGCTCTTTAAGTTAACCTCATGCTCGTTGCAGTTTTGTTGTTGCTCTGCTGGTTTGAACTGGAGAGATCTAAGGCATGTCTCAGCATTGATGTGTTTCAGACACGATCATATGCAGAGATCTCTCAACTTATTGCTAACATAAATCCAGAATGGCCTAGGAACTATTTTATCAAATGGAGCTTCTTAGATTTTTTTTCCTGAAATAATGTATTGCCATGGACTAATAACTTCTTGCTGCTTAATACGGAAACATAAACTGCTTAGAAATGGTTCTGAAGCAGCAGATGATTTTCTCTTTTAAGTTGGCTAATATTTATTTCTGAAAGTCCTGTATACTGACTTAATTTTGGTAAACCAAATAACTCACATTGATTTAAATGCCTCTGTGTGGATTTTAATGAAACAGACTAATAGTTTGTTCCTGATATATAAATATGTACCAGTGATTTCCATATTGCATCACAGGTTCTTTACAACATTAATGCATAAAAGACATTCAAAACACAACAATGTTTTGCATAAAAGTAATTCTTAACAAACATGTTGACCTTTGTTAAACAAACTTCTACTTGATTGGTAAAAAAAATTATTGTTAAAACAAAAATCCCGTAATGTGTTAATCGGTTTAATTGAGACGTTGAATAGCTCATCAGGTTTGTACATCAGCTTTATGTCTTTCTTTATTGATCTTTTGACTTCTTTTTGGCATTCCACTAAGGCAGCGCTGCTTGCTGCTTTCTGTGGCAGCTGTGAGTCATCATTAGCTAAAGATCAGCCCTGCAAGGTAATGAGAGTTAGAAGATGAAGATATTTGTCTTCAGCTGTATCAAAAATCTAGATAAATTCTCTATTAAAAAAAAAGCAAGGCAATGCTGTACGGAAGCACTGCCACTGAATAGCGAATGGACTGGCAGAGAGGCGGTTGTTGCGGGAGCAGCCCCTGTTGCCAAGAGCAGCATCAGGGAGCAGGGAGCATCAGCTCTGGCTGCCGCTGCCGGCAGGGGCGGAGAGGAGACAGCCAAGGTGAACGGAGCTTGGAGTGCAAGGACAGGAGAGCTCGTCGTGGAGAAATCCTTCCAGCCCCTGGCATGGTGAGTCTCTGCCTGCACGACTGCGTCTCCCGGAGGATGTGCTGAACACAGCCCTCTCATGGGGGGATTTAATCCTTTGGTAGGGCTCGCTCTCCTTACTCGACCGGTGAAGGAGAGGAGATGCTTCAGAGCAGGGATTCCCTACTGCAGTGTCACAGGGACAGGGCATCCTACTGGCTCCGCCTTGGAAGCTGCAGGGATGTGAAGCTCCTCTGTGCACAGTGTTCTGCCTGAGCTGTAATTCAGAGCYGTGTGGAATCTGGATGTGGTAGTAAAGAAGCAGAGGGTTTTGTCCGTGAAACTTTAAGATCAGCATTTGTTAACAGAAGTATCTACTTTTCTTCARTCTAATGAGGGCTACTGCTTAGAACACGGTTGAATTCTGTTGCTGAGGATGATGCATACTAAGCAGGTTCAAACACAAGATATCTGTCCCTATATTGATAAAACATAGAGGGAAGGTTCTGACAGTCCTTTGTACTAAAAATGTATAATATTTTTTAAGAAGCAATTTATATGCCTTTATTCCCGTGCTTTTTTTTTTTTTTATTTAGTTCCTCAAAATACGAAAAAAGGAAAACAAATATTATTTCAAAACATAGAACATTGCTCATAGTGGGGCAACATCTGCCTGAATTTACATGGGCTGTTGAAGTTGGGAGGGGTAGTTGATGTGTTTCCTTCAGAAGAGTTTCTACACAGGTGTCAGACTCTGCATTTAAGAGCCGAGTTTTAGAGCAGAAGGTACCCAAAAGTGCTAGTGAACTTTATACTGTTAACTTCTTTCTTCTTTATTTTTTTTTTCTATTGACATGTATGTAGCCTTCTTGGAAAGGAAATGATATACTCTTCTTTTAAAAAGTTCATGTTAATTTTAGCACAGCAGAACAGATAGCAAAATGTTTAATTTTGAATGCTGTGTTCAACAGAGCTGCAGCTGATTTTTCTAAAATTTAGGAATAGTTCTGAGATGTGAAAAACATGAGTTGTGATAGTATTGAGCCTGACATCTATGATTCTTATTCCATTAGAGCTGTGGCAAAGCTGTGCTTATGGTGTCTTGAAGCCTAAGARACTTTTATTCTTATTCCTTGGGCTGTTGTCTTTGGTTATTACTTAAGTTCTGGCTGTGTGTGGTCTCAACCGAAGTTCTCTTCATTATTTTTCTTTAACGTTTTCTCTGATTTAGTTATTTGCAATACACATTGATCTTGACTTAACAGATGACTCTGCTTTGTTGTGCCTTGAATTGCACTGATTGGTTTGCTGATTTTTTTGGTGTGTGTTTGTATTCCTGGGGTTTGCTGGATGAGCTCATTAAGATGTTTGTACACATGTTCCTACTACCATAGGCTACAAAGTAAGTCTCTACTTCAGTTTCCCAGCGCGTTTGGTTACCTAAGTTATGGTTGGTGCTGTTATTCTCAAGCCATGTGGAATTAAATATCAGAATATAAACATTATTCATATTTCCTGTGAAACTTMGGGAAGGAAAGGATTTTTCTACACCATTGTGTTCCTTTTCATAACATAGAATTTTTCTGTCATTACAGATCTCCTTTCCTGATTTTGCTATTAGTTTTTTTCCTGTAMTTTGTATCTATTTTGGGCTTGCTCTCCAGTTTGCCAGCACAGGTATTTGCACAGCATGTGTCGTCTTGTCTGCATGAAGCAAAACAATAGGTTTGTTCTCATTTTTGGGACRCTGTGCGGATCTGGGGACCTTGTTTTGCTGCTATTTCTCTGCTTGATGGAAGAATTGAGGCCAGAGTTTGTGTAGTTTGCTATTGCTGACCTTCATTCTAGCTTTTTCATGTTTCCAATTACGACTGCACAGGGTYGCCTCAAGAGAATCATCAGCCTAATCATCAGCTAATGTGTCTGCTCCTCAGTGACTTTGCACAGCCACAAAACTCTTAAGTGGAATTTTGTGCTTGCTCTCAGATTGCCTGGTTTAGATGCTTGCTGTTTATCCCTTAAAGATGTTGGCAGCAAGAAATGGGGTCCAAAAGCCTATTGACAGTCTAATCTGGGCTGTGYGAGAAGAGCCTGTTTTTGCCCTGGGGCTTTTTGTAAGCAGCCCTGGGGAGGAGCGCGCCGCACGCTGCAGGCTCCRTCAGACCAGCTCGGTCAGGCCAGCGGGCACCGAGCGATGGCCCTCCCTGGCCGAGGTTTGAGCCCTGCTTGTGTGGGGATTAGCCCTCTCCTGCCTCGTTATCCAAGAAATCCCAGCTGGAGTGGTAACAGGAAAAAGTCAGATCCTCCCCTGTCCCTCTGTTTTGGTACTGTTTTTAAGGAGTCAGGATATGACCTAATTTGCTTTATTTTTACTCTCAGACCCGTAAGTGCTGAGGCTGTTCTCATGCTTCTTACTAACAGCCTTCTGATGTCGAGTGGTTTGATCAGTATTTTGTTGTCTTTCAGTTTGTTCATTTCCCCTTCCAGACCGATCTGATGTTTTTTTTTTAAGGTATGTATTTGGATTACTGTGGTTGGACCCATTGTTCATTTCCAAACTGTGACTTCTCTCTTAACACAGAGGTGTGTGAGGGGATTGGTACATGGATGCGTGAGCAAAAGTTTGTTCTGGGCTTCTCGATAGCTGAGTAATTAAAATAAGTCAGTTTGTTTTCTAATAGTCTTGTATGGAACATTTCTTTGTTACAGCAGTTACTTTGGAGAATATGCAAATGATATAGCTAAAGTATAGCTAAACTTAGTAGTTTAGTTTCTGTTTTGATAATATTTTACAAATAAATTACATATGAAATGTCTGTACTTATAGTATGAATTCTTGGTAAGCAAGAATATAATCAGTGGTAAACAAATGCCATGTTGACTTCTCATCTGAACATGGATTAATACATCATTCCATGTCTCCTTACAGGCTCACAAACATCATTCAACAATCTTTCTTGCTGAATTATTGCAAAAAAATTATTAAAAAAATTATTGCAAAAAATAATAATAATAAATTCCAGTGGCTAGATGGCTGTGATTCTGTGACAAGCCAGTGTGCAGGGCTGAGAACAAGCAAGGCACAGAGTAACCACGTTGCTGTGGAGCTGCAGTGAACGTCTCCTTCGTGGGTGTTCAGACTGGGTGGTTTAATGGTCCCTTCCTGCCCAGGGAATCACTGGTGCCCACCTTGCAGCAAAGACKGTGTAAGAGGCTTCAGCTCGGAAAGTTGATCTGTTATTAAAGTAAATATTGAAAGTACCTTGCCAACAATAAATCAGGTATTAGACTGGCATAGCCCTATAGAAGTTGGATCTGTTAATAGCCTCTTTGAATGTGGCAACAGGGCGTTGCCGTCTTGGTTAGAAATCACTGAATGCAYGCAAAGAAACGATGAAGCAGTAGAATTTCACTAATCAATTCCAATCTAAAGCAACACTGGATGCATTCAGAAGATTGTTTTTAATAGAATTAGGCTGTTGTTTACATTTTTGAGTGCCGCAGTACACATGTTAGCTCGAGTCTCTAGATGATCTCGAATGCCGAATAATAAAAAAAAAAAAAAAAAAAAAAAAGTATGAGGTATTTGGAAGTGAAAAATGGCATGTCCAAAGGCATGTCCAAATGAACTTCAGAGAAGTTACACGCTCATGTGCCCTCTGTTCCCTGAAGATCTGTATTTTTCTTAGGACTCTTCTTACGATTCTTAATGAGTTTAGGAAAACAGTTTTTGAAGAGTGAAGAATTCTAATATATGCAAAGAAAATAATATTCCTTTGGATTTAGTAATAGACAAGTATCATTAAATATTACTTCTAATTTTGTTTTTCATGGGCAAAGAATTCAAACACAAATATGCAGTGTTATGAAACACTTAAATAAAAATATACCATTGGCAGGGTTTTAAATTCTATATGCCAGATGTTCAGCTAGATTACTTGTAACTATTTGAGTGAGGGATAGCTATTGAATGAGGGATAATTGCAGAAGGCATTATTATGACACAATTTTTGCCATATTAATCTACCTTTCTGTTGAATGTCCCCTCTCTTCCTTTGTCATCACTGTCCCCATTTCACCTCTTTGCATGTCCAGTTTCTGATCCCTTGGGCATTTTTTTTTCCCAAGCTTACATTTGCTCATTTAAACAGATATATTGCATGATTATGCAAGGGATTTGTTCCTAATGTCTRTAGTAAATTTTGGCATTTCAACCACAGCATTAATCAAGATTTATCACAATAATGGGCATTTTCATAGACTCAGGAAAAAAATTCTTTACCATAAGGGTAGTGCAAACCAGAACAGGTTGCCCAAAGAGGCCTTGGAGGATCCCGTTTGTCCTGGGTTTTGGGGCTTGGCTGATGAAACCGCGGATGACCTGGTCAAGTGTGGGCATCAGTTTCGCTTTCAAGCCRCAGTTTGGAATGGGTGATATCCGGGAGTCCCCTCCAGTCAGCTTTTTTTCCTGATTCCTAAAATTTRTAAACACAATTAGGGTATACAAACATACCAGGATATACTAATTGTCCAAATGTTTCATCCTTTTCCCTGGTCTGTTCTAATTTTCCTTCTTTCTTCTGATCTTCCACATCTTCCCACATTTCAGGGGTTGCATCTCACACTCTGTCTGCACTGTGTGAGCACCTGTGGGCAGACTGAATGACTCCATAGCCTTCATGGAGCCTCCTTTTGTACAGCTTAGTTTCATTTGAAAGAAATCTGTTTTGTGCTCTGCAATGTTGCATTGCAACATGAAGTGCAGAATGTGGGCACCATCAGGAGACACCTTGCAAAAATGCTCGGAGTTGAACTACAGTGTAAATGTAGAATCCCAGTTTGGCAAACTGGCTGTTACCAATGTAAATAATGCTCTCTTCACTCTTGCAAGCCTGAGACCTTTTTGTATGTGTGTGTCTTTTTTCTTTTCTATTTCCTTTTCACCATTTTTTTGTCTTCTGGAGTCTGTGGCTAATCAGTTTCAAGTGAGAAATTCAGACACTTTCATGGAGCCTGAAGATCTTCATAGATCTAAAGAGAATTTTATATTTTCCCAGGATAGACTGTGATTCGTGAAGTGCTGTAATGAAAAAGCTTGTGTGCCTTTCTGAACTCTGTTTTCAAAATGAATTCCTTTAGCTTGCAGTGATTTAATTGCAGAACTTTTGTGTATCTGAGCTCCAGGTGGTTTATGCAGTGGTTCAGGCAAGCACGAGAACCTGGGGGCTCATAATGATTTGTGCCTTTAGGGAGGTCAGGCGTCCTGGTCACGGTGGTTCTCTAAAACATTTGCACAGCCAAGAGCTTAAATGGTCTGGCGAGGCTGTGTGTTTTGTTGCCCAGCAGTGGCCGGTCATGTGGTTGACACCGCCAAGTTCTGCACTAAGGCGATAATCTTGAGTTAATCCTGTAGCCTGCAGGCTACCAAGCCTGGAGCCTGTGGGCTGCACCGCTGAAGAAAAAACACATAGTTGGTCATAGTACTTTAACCACTTCCATATACATGTATGTATATTTTTATAATATATATTTGTTATATATAAAAACATTTTATATATATGTGTAATAACCACTTTCATATAAAATCTAACAATTTATCAGTGACACCCTACTTTCATTTTAAAATAACGCTTCCAAGMGAGATCAAACCCTCATTATTTTTCATCCTGAACTTGAAAATCCTCCAAGATGGTGCTGCATGTACTGCAGAGGAAGAAAAATGCAATTAGCATGTGCATAAATTGCAAAGGCTAAATATTTGAAGAGAGATCAGAACAATTCACTTGCATGGAGYAGAACAGACAAGAGAGCAGCATGCCTTTTAATTTGATTCAAATGTCRCTAGAGAGTAGAGGTTTACAGTGTAAATACCACATTTAAGCTTAGATATCGAAAGAGAAAGCCTTAGTGTATTGTGGGAAGCATGATCCTTGAAAATGATTAAGATAAAGGAAAATGACTCTAAATTTACCACACTCCAGGATTTATCTGTTTTATCTAGATTTCATGCAACAATTAAAAGGCATCTTATTTTCTGTTTTCAGAGCATAATAAAAGAAAATTATAAGGACTTTGAGTTTGCAGAGAAGCATCATGCATGTTTTCAAAGTACATGGTCTTGAAAACAGTTTCTGTATATAACCGAAAAGAGATAYTGGCCCTGAAATTGTTAACAGGCAAAAAGGGTAAAAAGGTTGGTAGATGARTACTTAGATATTGTAATGATTTTATATATTAACATATTTCAGGATTGAACATTCTTCCAGTAAATTTACCCATGTGAAAATGTGTGTTACTTCGTAATTAACCATTTTAGTTGCTGCATTTCTTTGCTGTATGTGCGCTACTTTAATGTGCTAATAATGTAAAAAAAATTGCTAAGAGTAGGAATACATAATAGAAATATTTTCAGTTGAGTGTATTCTCATAATTAAGTATTGATATGTGAAAAAGAGAAGAAAATAGTATTAAAAAAGGCCTGCCTCCTTGTGTGTGTTTAGGAAATCTGTTATTTTTGTTCTGTTTCCTGTATGACTGCATGTCTAAATGTTGTTGCACTGAAGTCTTTTTTGCTATTGTCTATGTTTGTGTTATTGGTGATTGGTTTACATTGCAGTTTTAGATGCAAATGTTGCATAAGGATGTGAAAGAAACATCTGAGTGACTCCTCTCCTTTTTGTTTCTTTCTGAACTCGTTCATGTATCATTGTTTTCTTGCAAGATCATTTTCTTAGGCAGTAGAACCTGGCAAGTGCACGGAATGCTTTACATTTTTGGCAGCATGCATCTGCTTTTAGTTTTCTTGGTCTGGCTGCCTGTGTGTGACCCGTTTAACGTGGTTAGCATATTCTTCCTTACTATTATTATTTTAAAGTGTGTGATCCTGTGGCTGCAAAGAGGCATCCCTCCACCTCCCGGCCAGCCCTTTGCCAGGGACTTGTGAGGGAGCTGCGGCTCCAAGGGGCGTTTGGGAGGCCCCRGACTGTATTCCCTGCGATTAGCAAAGCCCTGCATCCCAGCTCCAAGCGGGAGAGCGGAGCAGCCCCTGCGGCTCCCTCTGGCAAAGCTGTGAGCAAGATCAAGGTGAGGTATACCAGTTTTCAGCCTTCAGGAACTTAATGAGCTGTCTGCCATTTTGCACATTATTTTTTCTTGTGGTTTTTTTTTTTTCTTTTTTTATGTGGACTGACTCAGCAGCTAGGCCTTGAAAGGAAAGAATTAGAAGAATCTGTACATGCTTTTAGAAATTGATGGCTGGATGTGTAAATAGCTGTAAAAATCGCATTGAAGACCAGAATGGTAACAGAAAACACAAGAGAAAAGACAACTCTGTGTGTAGGAGGGAGAATAAAGTTAAATTTAATCTCCTGTAACCTGCATCTATCTTTTTCTGCTTCYTCCTCCTTTGCATCTGTTGTTTTGTTCTGTGTGTGTGTGTGTGGTTTTTTTTCCCTGGGAATAAAGGATATATAGATATTTCTCTAGCAACATTGAGCAGTATTTGGGAGTATTTAAGCCTGAAATCAGTAGGATTATTTTCTGYTTATTGGTAAATTGCTTTTTTGTTTTTAGCTGTGATTATGCTGATAAATAAGGTCTTTTTGTTAATGGGCTGCTTTGTAAGTGGTTTGGAAGGCTTCAGTATATTCCTTCAGCTTTTCTTAATGAGGGTTTGAAAGCCTGCAGCTCTGACATTCTCTTGCTTAAGTATCTTATTGCTGTGGATGGAAATGGGTTTGGCTCTGACACCGTCCCTAAGGAAGGAGGGAAACCACCTAATATTTAAAATATGCTTCTCARTAGTGTAATGCAGGCCCATGTCGAGCCCTTGAAGAGAGCTTCAGATGTGGCAGCTGGAAAGTGTTAATTCATTTGGTTTGAAGGGTGGAGAGGTAAAGATACACTGATTAGATAAGGTATGAGGTGGCAGAGTGCTATATCATTAACATGATTGAGTACTCTGGAGTTCTATACTTAACACAGCTCCCTGTCCTCTGCATCCTGCCTGATCTTAATAGCATCTCTGCACCGTGAATGCATCCCCTTCAAACCTTTCCAGGAAAGCAAAGTACAGATGTTTGAAATTGAAACAGAAATTGAGAAAGGGGCTCTTGTTTTTGACAATGAATTGTGTAGGTTTGGTTGGTGGTGTTTTCTACATCTTATTTAAATTTTAATAGTATCTCCTGTTATATTGGCAAAAACTTAATTCCACCTTAATTCAGGTGTGATTCTTTAGTGTTTTTGAAATAAAATGAGTCAAAGGTCTGTTCTTTGCATGCTGTCTGGAGTATGGGCAGCTTCCCCTGAAGGTGGAAAGGAAGACCTCCTGTCTCTAAGTTCTTGAGCACCTGAACACATCCTTTTTGCTGAGCACATGATGCACAATCTAACTGAAAAATTGCAGCAGTTTCAGCACTTTTTTCTGTGTGTTTTTGCTAGTCTGTTTCAATGCTCTTGTGTTTGGTTAGGAAGCAGGAGGCTCTCAGATCAAGAGGTGGTGCTGATTTCTCTTTAAAGCAGCTAGAATTGCTGCAGATGCGTTTAAGAAGCAAAAAAAATGTTGCTTGGTTGTCCCAGAGGCTCTCTTAAGCCTGCATATACCTATATATCTATTACCATAACCTTTTTTATTTTTTATTTTTTATTTTTTTGCTTTGAAACAAGACTTCTAGAAAGAGTGCTGTGTAACCTGCTTCTCTCAGCTGAAAGAAGCCAATTAATCTAGCAGAATAATTGGCTGGGCTTTCCTCTCCACACTTTAGTTTGGTTTTCGTAAAAGCTTCATGTTTACTGAAGAGCTTTCTCTCATGTTCCAGAAGAGCCTTCTGCTGTCTCAGCACCACCCCAGTGTTTCTCTGTTCCTGACACAACCTGTGAGTTACATTGAAGAATTACAAAATGTATAGCTCAGCTACCCATAAAGCTCTGTTTCCCATGCAAAATGGGTAGCCCTCGATGAGAACCCTCATGGCRTCATTTCAGGGTGTTAGGAGAGGAGGACTAAGTGGGTCAGAAGTTTTACTAGGCTGGAGAGTGTTTTGGGTCTGATTCTTGGCTGATGGCTCATGCGTGGCACTCGTACCCAAAAGTAGCAGCTGTGGGGAGTGCAGCGAGGCCAAGCGAGGATGCAGCCCGCGGAGCTCATCTCAGSCAGGACAGATGGGAGCGGGAGCCTTGGATGAGGCTCCTGTTTGTAGGTGGAGGAGAAAAGTCCAAGGGCCTCCTGGACCTCCTGGCTCCTGCTAGCGCCCCGAGTGGGGTCTGAGGAGCTATTACTCATCCTGAGGTTGTTTTGCCATGACCTGCAATTTACTGGTTCATTTCTTCTTTAATCTCTGCCCACTGTCCTTGTTCTGTGTTGCACTGTTAATGTCCCCTGAAAGGAGATGGAAGGGGTCTTCGACTTGTTTTGAGCAGGTTAGTGCTAATCCTTCTTTATATAAATGGAGACAAATACATGTAGTTCCCATTATTATAAAAATGTCCCTGGTGAAAAGATAACATCATTTCCATTCAGCGCTCATCGCTGGAGAGTCAGCATTTTCCACTGTGTGCCCTGAGACAGTTCTGCTTTTTCCCTTTTGCGCAGAGGAGAAAGCATTGCAAGCAACCATATGGTGAGATACATTTTTAGTAACTGCATATCTAATACAGGCTGAAGCTAGGCTCACATTGTAATACTGATCTTAAATGTTGTTATGCTTTGACCCTGCTTGTATTCTGTTTTAACTTAACTTCTTTTGAAGCAGAATTTATTAATAGCAGTGATTTAAATCCTGGAACACCAATTCTGATGAATAAAGCTGTAGATTATCTGGGAGCTAACTGAAGACTCAATCCATAGTACATTCAGAAATAAAACCAGCAGTAACATACCAGAGATTAACAACAGAAAGCTTTAAAAATAAAAAATAGATAAATGAGACATTTTTTCATATGCTAGCAGCTGTAACGTTTGTGATATTTATGGTGCTTATACTTTAACCGTGCAGCTTGGTGAAACTGAACACATTTATTCCCTCAACAACTTCCAATTTGGAATTTGCAGGTTTTTAAGTATAAATCATSCTGAATCTAGTGTATAAATGTGTTGTTAAATTTAGCTGCAGAGGTTGTCTCTAGAGGCGGCCTCTCGGTGTTCCTGCTGGGACCTCTTTGGTCCGTGCCTACTCTTTGGCASTGACCACCACCGTTCCACCGGCAGCAGGTGGCAGGCCTCAGCTGCCCCGGCATGGTTTTTTCCCAGATAAAGCCCTATCCCAGAACCTGGGGTTTGGTCGGTCTGGGAAGGGGCTGCTCCCTCTGTGTGTGAAGCCAGGTGCCTTGGGACATCCGGGAGGCAGTGACCTCCTCCCTGGACCCCTCAGTCGCCGTCACTGGCGGCATCAGCCTGAGGAGCCCTGCAGAGCACCTGCTGCTCGGGTCGGAAGCCGGACTGCAGATACGAGGGGAGCTGGGGCCTCGCACCACACATGGTTGGGGAGCAGGTGGTGCACGTAACGCTACAGGTGTTTATTGCTAGCAAAACTTGGGGTTCCTTTACATAACCCCGGTGAAGGGTTGTCTCGGCCCCTTGCTCTTGGTCTCGGGCAGGACTGGGCAGGAACTGGTGGAGCTGGGGATTTTAATCCTTCATCTGTTACCTTGGCCTCACTCTTGGTTGCATGCTGGTTGTGTATCAGCCATTCAATGTGCTSAGGTCCAATGGAACTGAAAGTTGGTTTCTTTTCCAGTGTTGGATTTAACAGTTATCTTTTTAGTAACTATCGCTCTTCTGAATTTTGCCATGGGAGTCWAAACTGGCAAAATACTGCCTTTTATCTGTTCTAAATAAGTATTAAAAAGTCGTCGAGTGCATGGTGAGGTGGATTGAGAACTGGCTGGATGGCAGAGCTCAGAGGGTCCTGATAAATGGGGCCGAGTCCAGCTGGAGGCCTGTGGTCAGTGGTGTCCCCAAGGGGTCAGTACTGGGCCCAGAACTGTTCCACTTGTTCRTCAGTGACCTGGACGAGGGCACTTAGGCACCCTGAGTAAGTTTGTGGAYGATCCCAAGCTGGGTGGAATGGCCGACACTCCGGAGGGCTGTGCTGCMATCCAGAGGCTGGAGAGTTGGGCAGAGAGGAACCTCGTGAGGTTCAACAAGGACAAGTGCAGGGTCCTGCCCCTGGGCAGGAATAACCCCAGGCACCAGSACAGATTAGGGGCTGACCTGCTGGAGAGCAGCTCCGCAGAGAGGGACCTGGGAGTCCTGGTGGACACCAAGTTAGCCATGAGGCAGCAGTGCCCTCGTGGCCAAGAAGGCCAATGGGCTCCTGGCTGCATGAGGASGATGTTGGCAGCAGGGGCAGGGAGGGGATCCTGCCCCTGTGCTCAGCTCTGGGGAGGCCAAACCTGGAGYRSTGGGGRCAGCTCTGGGCTCCCCAGGACARGAGGGACGTGGAGCTTCTAGAGAGGGTCCAGYRGAGAGCGACAAAGATGATTAAGGGACTGGAGCATCTCTYRTRTGAGGAGAGRCTGAGTGAGCTGGGCCTGTTCAGCTTGGAGAAGAGAAGGCTGAGAGGGGATCTGATTAACATGTGTAAGTTCAGGAAGGGAGAATGCAGGGAGGAAGAGGACAAGCTATTTTCGTTGGTGGCCAGCGATAGGACAAGAGGAAATGGGCATAAGCTGGAGCACAGGCAGTTCCATCTCCATGTGAGGAAGAACTTCTTTGCTGTGAGGGTGCCAGAGCCCTGGCACAGGCTGCCCAGGGAGGCTGTGGAGTCTCCTTCTYTGGAGGTCTTCCAAACCCGCCTGGATGCCGCCCTGTGCCCCGTGCTCTGGGTGTCCCTGCTGGAGCAGGGGGTTGGACTAGGTGATCTCTAGAGGTCCCTTCCAACCTTGAACGAGAGAGAATCTTTCTTAAGAACCTCAGCTTTGTTGAGGGGAAGGAGCTTGGAAATAGTAGATACTTCTGCAGTCCTTTAACAATCTGACAACTGATTTAAAGTACCTGGAGATACAAAACTGAAGATGCAGTCAAGTAACATAAATTAAGGAAAATATTTGGCAATTATAAATATTGTGCTGAAAATGGTTTTTACCATGGCATTGTGACTAGTGGAGTAAAAGACTTTGCAGCAGATATGAAAAGCAGAATACACTTTTTAATGTGTGTAACATCTTCATATTTTTACAAGGATACTGGGGTCCCACAAGCCTTCTTAAGAGAATTCCATCTGCACAGAAGTTTTGTGTGTGCAGCTTTTCTTCCTCGGCAGTATGAAACAATGGGAGGAGGATGAGGAGATTAGTGTCTTTTTCCRGGTGTTGTTTTTACCTGATTGACAAGATACATATATAATTTTCTTCTTTTTTCCCCCTTGAAACTATTTAAAGTGAATCTACTTGTCACACAGAAATGAAAGCAATCAGGTTTCCCAAACTGGGGAATTCAATTTGAAAAAGAACTGTCTAAAACAGTACAAGGAGGTTTCAGTCTAATAGTCTAATAAGGCATTGCACATATAGTTGAAGTCTTGCCACTGGACATCAGAGGGTTTACCCATTTTTTGAAGAGGTAAAAAAGGATTGAAAGATGCATCTCAGAGACACATATTTGCTAAAAGAATATATTTTGTTTTTCTGAAGGGTAAGATGTAAGCATATGCCTTTTAGAAATAAGTGTTTGTGTACAAGTCCAGTGAAATGCTGGTGTGGAGCTGGCGGGCAAAGTGAAATTCCTGCGTGTTCTATGAAATTTCATTGGCAGCCCTGGCAAGGAGACCTGTGCTGGTGGTCTGACATCTCTGCAAAATTAGGGGCAACAGATGACTTGCAAATTAAAAGATTAACTGGAATGTTGCTTATGGCATGCAGCTTGTTTTAAGAAGGTAACTGTATATAAGCCTATTTAGAGTGTGGTCTTTTATCCCAGAAAGTCAATAGCGGGGCCATAGAAATACAGTACACTGTGTTCCATGTTTTAAACACATATTTGGAATTAACAAATTGTTAACATTCRGAATTAACAAATTGTTAACATTCTGCCTGCATGTGTGATAAAGTAAAGGATTATAGATCCAGATTTGGGAATGCGGCTAACTAAAAATCTGAGACTGAACACTTATATTTTCACCTTTTCTTGTTGCATTTGGTGTCATAGCTGTCACGCACTGGGCTTGAATGCTGAAAGCTTTCCCTTTCATTGGGTTAAAAGGGTTTTATTTGAAGATTTTTGTTGGTTTAGTATAAATCAGTGGAGAAAATATCCTCAAGCTGTGTGTGGGTTTTTTTGTTTTCCCATTGCYTTAAAAATATTAGAGATACATTTTCTTTACCACCATGAAGGTAGTTTAACCTTCAGCAACGAGCTAGTTGCACTAGTAATCAACCTCTGATTTGTCTGATTTGGAGACAGGCTCATCCATCAAATTCTGCGTGCAAAGCTAGGAGTGCTTGAAAAGCACTTTCCAGTATTTGATTACCGGAGCCCAGCTGCTGCTCTGGGTAGTTAATGTGACAGTATTACATCTTTCAGACGGGAGCTATGTCTTTATTTCCAGGGTCAGATGACCTTTCTTGCTTATATTCTCTTCGGCCAATGGCATTTTACATAGGACATTGATTTTTGTTTGCTTGCTTTAGATGAGGTGCTGTTGGAAGGCCTGATGAAAATAACTGGGAAGACCTTGTATCTCTTTGAGGGGAATGCTGCTGAGAGAAGAAAGGTTTTGTTTTTTAATTGTCTTCTGGCTACTGCCTTCTGGCCAAAAGAAAAGTGCTTTGAACCCTCCCACACCTGTCCATTAGGCATTACTTTATAATAATGCCTAATGGACTGATTTTAAACAGTTATGTATTTAGTTCAGAAGCTTGACTTTTGACAGAAAGTTATTGGGGATGAGGTAGCCRAAGGACCTTTCTTCAGATTCACAGTTTTATAAGCAGATTATCTTCATTATTGACATTTAAAATTTGAAAGAACTTTTTCCATATATGTTTGTTGCAAATTAAAAAAAAAATAGATTGAAATTATTGGAAAGTGAGCAAACAAAAGATGAACTTYTTCAGTAAAAGCCTTTAAAGCATTTTTCTTCTTTTCTCCTCACCTAGTGGGAGGGGGAACACGAACATTTTCARATACCATTATTTGAAGTTATTCTTCAGATGAGGACAGTATCACAAGTAAAACAGTTTTTACTGTGAAAGTTTTCATTTTGCAAAATGTTAAAGGCTTTCAAGTGGTCTGTATCTCTTTATTTTTTTCTCATAGCTGTACTTGTCAATCACACTCCGTCTCTTACATGCCAGCTAGTGTGTTGCAGTTGATCTTGTGTTACGAATTCCAGAATCGGATCATGTATTTTCAGATGTTGTTTTATCTTTGATTGTAGTAAATACTGTAGCATTTGCTAATTTTTTTTGAGTTGAGGTACAGAAAGYGTTGAGTTGAGGTACAGAAATGCAGTTGAATTTTGCCTTTCTTGCCAAAAATGTTTGCCATCATCCTACAGTTGTGTGGAGCTTTGTTTCTTTCTACCTTTCTCTATGAGTGACCAGTGACACCTAGGTAAGAGTCAAGGGCTACAGTGAGTGTGACAATTGAAATGCAAAATTTTTCAACAATGGTCAGTTTTGGTCTAATTCTGTGTCTATTCAAAGCAATGGAAATTTTGCAATTGGCTTTAGTTGAATCAAGGAATCTTACTTTGAATTGATTTTTCTATTTTAATCTGTTCTTAAGATTGAAAGCTCTCCGATGCTGCTGTTCTTTTTTTTTCCTTATATTATATGGTTGTCATCTGACTTGAGAGTTGGAATCTTTGGAGTGTTGGAATGTTTAGAGTGTCCAAAAAAACTCAGGAAAGAATGGATGGAATTTGTATTTTTATGTGTATGCTATAAGCACCGAACCAAATTCCATCAATTTTTTCCTGATTTTTCTGAAATCTGTGTTGGAAGAGGCATTACCTTGTTACTGAAGAATTCTCATAGAAGGAAATATGAATTTTCTTATAATTTCTTTGAAATTAGAATTTAAAGTAGCTTTTTCTGTTCACCTTTACAATCKAAGTTTCTGTATGGTATCTTTCCCTGTTTAGTTGATGGGGTTTATGTGATTTACTTCAATTATTTGGTTACAACTACTATACCTTGATGAGTTATAACTTTTCTAYTCCTGTGAATGCGGAAAGAGCACATCTTAGAGGTTAAACACAGCAAACTACATTTACACGACCTAAGTGTATATCATTTCTGGCAGTGAAATGATCCATCTGGAATAGGGGGCAAAATTTATAATCTATTTTAAAAGCCCAAAACATTATTTTTTGCACAGGTAAGAAAAGCATTTGTTGAGCTGGAAGCCGCCCACTAGGACATAGCACACATACTGCCTACCTGCACATGCCAGCTTGTCAAAAGCTGTGGTGGAGGTCACCTGAAATTACTTTGTTTCCACAAGAAAATATTCCCAGTGCCATTCTGCACAGAGCAAATTTAGTTAGCAAGGTATTATCTAAATCTCCCTGCGTGCGTTCACTAAATCTATTTCAAGTCCTATTTACATGTTAATTTTTCTTGATTGATATTTAGTATATAGGGTCTCATAGTTCCTTCAGGTTATAAATCTTTCAGCGGGTACCTTTTCTCTTAATATTTAATTATAACCACAGACTAAAGCAGTATTTTATTCATGGGTATGTGGTTTGACTTGGAACACATAAGATGCCCTTGTCTTTATGAAACTGTGTTTTTAAAATATGGRATAAAGTTCAAAATGGCTGAAATAGGTAAAAATGAAACCTTCTGTGTTAGATGTGCTTAGTTGCTCTGAGAAACTTGTAGAGGCTAACCTAGATTCTTGTGTTGTTTTTTCCTGTTTCCGTGGCCTGCACAATTATAATCTTTGGCTACATATTACTTATCTGCTCTGTAGTAACTTTGTGATCTTTGGAGATTTTTACTCAGTAAGGCCAGCAGGTCTGGCCCTTCTCAAAGGGCAGGGTCACACTTGTGGGTATTGGTGTTGCCTATTCCATGTTCTAGGGAAGGCGTTTGGTGCAGGAGTGTGTATCAGAGGCATCACCTTCGATGTCTCCCAATAAGGATATTGGATCTCGCTGTCAGGTGCTTCCCCAGGAGCTGTTCTGAGATGGTTCTGCCACCAAGAATTTATCCATAAAATTGTGACCGGGATAGTGGGTGGTTGGTGTTAGTGGGGGTTATTAGCATGGAAGGTTGTGTTGCTCTGTGGGCTGTCCTCTGATTTTACAGCTCGTGAAGCTCTAAGTTTATTTTCTGGGGTAGCAAGAATGCCTGTTGTATCTTCTGTTCATGGACTTTAAGAGTGACTTCAGTGTTTTTTTTTCTCTCATTCCAGCTGTGATAGACAAAATGTCCATAGCATAATTGGCCAGCCCACCAGTCCTTGCCATGAACCATTTGGTTGGCCCGTCGGAGGGGGAGGTAAGTGAAGAGGCATCCAACGGAGCTGTGAACGAGTCTGTGGAGGCCGATCTGGCGCACTCGGGGCTGGAGGAGGAGCAGCGCTATGCGCCTCGCCGCCCGGGGCGCACGGAGAGCAGCCGCGTGGGCCCGGCCGCCCAGGAGGAGGAGGGCATGCTAGGGATGCTGGCGAGGTCGGCCAGCACGGAGAGCGGGTTCCACAACCACACGGATACTGCTGAAGGAGACGTCATTGCCACAGTGGAGGACAGCTACGACACAGACAGGGTTCAGGAGAATGAGGATGAGAGCGCGTATGCGGTGCAGTATAGGCCGGAGTCTGAGGAGTACACGGAGAATGCCGAGGCCGAGCACGGCGAGGCCGTGCACAACCGAGCGCTGCCCAACCACCTGCACTTCCACTCCATAGAGCACGAGGAAGCCATGAACGCGGCCTACTCRGGGTACGTGTACACGCATCGGCTCTTCCACCGGGGGGAAGATGAGCAGTACGCCGAGCCTTACGCCGACTACGGGCTGCAGGAGCACGTGTATGAGGAGATAGGGGACGCGCCAGAGCTGGATGCGAGGGATGGGCTCAGGCTCTATGAGCGGGAAAGGGAGGAGGTGGACAATTACCGCAAGGAAGCGCTTGGTGCCCGCCTTCACCATTACGACGAGCGGTCGGACGGAGAGTCTGACAGCCCCGAGAAGGAGGCTGAGTTTGCGCCCTACCCCAGGATGGATAGYTACGAGCAAGAGGAGGACATTGATCAGATTGTGGCGGAGGTGAAGCAGAGCATGAGCTCCCAGAGCCTGGACAAGGCAGCTGAAGACATGCCGGAGGCAGAGCAGAGTTTGGAGCACGCTCTTACTCCTGGGCAGGAAAGCAATGGCCAGCTCCCTGCTGGCCCCCGAGTCACATCCAACTCAGGAGAACCCGTGCAGAGGTACAGCAAGGAAAAGCGAGATGCCATTTCACTGGCCATCAAGGACATCAAAGAGGCTATCGAGGAAGTGAAGACCAGGACCATCCGATCTCCATACACCCCGGATGAACCCAAGGAGCCTATCTGGGTGATGAGGCAGGACATCAGCCCCACGAGGGACAGTGACGACCAGAGGCCGCTAGATGGAGATGTGAGTACACCGCGCTCTCTGCTCCTGTCCATGTCTGTCTGTAGCTTTGGTTGTCACCTACGAGGTCGTGCAGGAATGGGGGTTGTTCGTTTAATGAACAAATGTGATTCTGGACACGGTAGTGTTTTTAAATTCATGCTAAAGAAGACAGGTAAGAACTAAACATTAAGCACTGTCTGTTAAACAGATTTTCCTTCATGAGACTCTGATGRCCTCAGCTGACCTCAATTAATTTGTATAACAATCTGATTTGCAAAAGTCTTGGCTTTTTATTTTCTGGAACAGATGCTGTTACAGTATTTTCTAACAACCACTGTGTAGTTAGAATAGCTAAGAAACAACTTGTCACCGCTAGTCTAGCATTGAGTGTGCCTGTTAATTTTAAGTTTTGTTTTCTGTCGGGTAAGTTTCTGCTAGAAATCTGTCAGTATTATTTATGATTTCTATAAAGATGGTATAACAGATTCAGATTCTAGGGAAAAGATTAATGTATTTTTTATTTCCAGGCTGTAAAGGTGTTCTTTCCTGTGACCCAAGCAYTGAAGGTCACTGTCTAGAGATTTAGAGTATTAGCATTTCTTAAATACTCTTGGCACAAGGCTTAACTGGATCAGAATCAGTTCAGTTTTTCATTCTGTTGCTGAGAAGTCAGAATTAAGAACTTTTTAACACCAGTGTAGCATTAAGTAGCAGGTGTTATTTATTTGCAGTGCTAGGTGCGTGGGGGATCTTTCCTGCCAGCATGCACACCGTAGGCTACGTTAACCAATGCTTGTATTTCTCATGTGCATATGCATTAAATTTCCTGGAATGATCACACATAATCATTCTGTCTCCTGGAACTAATTGCCACACGCCTCCCTTGTGTGYGGGCACCTCCCATCCCTTTGGGGGTCTCTGGTGAACTTTCAAGATCTACGATGCTCACTCTTTCCATGAACTCTGGTCCTGTTGCCCACCTTCAGCCAGTTTCTTGCAGATTCCGTGGTTCTTATCTTCCTCTTCAGCCGGTGTTTGCTGTTTTGTCCGTACTTTCTCACGATGTACCAGCAACAGCAGCGGAAGTTGTGTCCCTGGATGCATTCTTCTCTGGGGCTTCCCATAACAATTCCAGCTGCTGTTGTTGGCCTGTCATAGCCATCTCTATGTGAAATTTTGTGGCTTTTCTTTATTCCTAATACAATAAACTCATAAATAATTTTAATTAAGAAATTTTTAAATTTCTTAATGTGAAAGGTCTGGTAAGCCAAAGTTAGTGGACCAAATCTGCTATAGTGGAAATAATAGTGGAAAAAAATAGTGGAAAATCTGCTAATAGATGAGTTAGTGGACCAAAGTCATCTATTAGCAGATCCATCCTGTTGCTTCAAGGAGAACTGTGCTGTAAACATCTGTTCCCTCATCTTTATTGCTGTACAAGTTGTTTTTCTTCAGAAAAACACTAAATGATAGAAGTTTGATTAATCTTGGCTTTTTAAGCTGTGTTATTTTAACCTTCCAGCCACCCCTCAGAACTATTYAAGATAACCTCAATGTCAGCAAAGCAAATTAAGATAACAACGAAAGATCCCATGCAGTATAGAAATATGAATTTTTGTTCTTCAAGTATATTAAAAAATAAGTAGTATTTTACAAGTATGAAGAGACTGTGGAGCATGTAGTATGAATTGCTTAAGAAAAAAAATAGCAAACTAGCCTAGACTGGAGGCTTACAGATTTTTTTCCTTGAAAATTGTCAGTAATGTGCATATTTATTCCCTCATGTTTTACAAATAAAATCTGTTATAGGCTTGATTGGCAGTCAAGTGCAAAGCTTAAGCAACTGGCCATTCTGTAGAAGAAAACTTGTTATTTTGAATGCAGCTTCTTTTTGGATTGAATTTCCAACAGCCTTGATTAATTCCTTCTTTTTCAAATATGAACTGTGTTACTCTGTTTCCTGTAAATTTTAGCCACTGTATTTTCTGTGCTTCTAAATGATGTCTTCAGGAGAATCATATTTCTTGCTGCTTAGAACTCTTAGTAGCAGTAATGCTACTGGGGATCTTTGAAGCTCTGAGTCATCCCTGAAAGAGCTCCAGATACTCTCCAAAACCTGCACCTTGCAGAACTGATTTTGTAAGATGTCCCAGTTTTGATTTTGCACCAAAAAGTTAATTTCTCAGTGAGTGTTTTTCATGGCCTCTCACACAGAAGCCTCACAGAGATTTTCRGTGCTGGCAGTAATTGGTGCAGTGATGTTAATGACAGTAAGCATAGTTTAGTGCAAAGATGCTTTAGTGCGAAGGTGGTTGTAGACATACAGACCATCTGCATTCTCGAATGGAGGAAAAAAAAGTTAAGCAAGTAGTATAGATTGTGTGTGGCAGATTAAAGTGTGAATGCGGTAGAAGAAATATGGTATTTGAAATTGGAAAAGTTTCTGGTGTTCACTGAAGATGAGGTTTGTATTTGCACTACTGGAATCTTTATTAAGAAATCAACTTATACAGGTCTGAACAGACTACTTTCTTTAACAAAGCATTCCTAGAATTGCTTAGCAGTAAATTGGATAAAACTGGGTTGTGTTGGCTATGAGCAAGAGGGATCAATTAGAATAAAAATACAGTTGAAGCTATTTATAAGGAAAGGGAAAAAAAAAAAAAGAAAAGTTTTTCAGTGTAAGCAGTATATACCAGAGACATAATTCAGCCTAGTTTGTAAACTTGATAATGAAATAAGAAAGATTAAGAGAGGTGTTGTTCTRACTTCAAACAGCTTTTTCCTCCTGCAGAAGCATCAAGGAGAAAGTGATGCAACTTGAGTACTTTTATTAGCTTTAGCATATTACCAGTCTGTCCTGAAAATTATTTCCATGTTGTTTTTAAACAAAACTCTTTTGCTTTAAGGAGTAGTACTTGGAAATATCAGTGATCAATTTTGTGTTGTTAATCATATAATACTGAAACTGGTAAGAGTTTTTTAGGTCTAAATAGCAGTTGCTATTTGTTTACCTAGGAATCTTCAAAAGAGAATGATTCAACCAGGGAGTCAGAAGAATGACTTGCAGTTGAGAGTCATTAAATATGACAGTATCTTTTCTGACATTTTTTCGTGAGAAAGTGACTGTCATTCCTTAGTACTGAGCATTTTCTGGTAGATTAATCTGGTGGATTAATTCTGGTATATTTAATCTACCATTTTAATCTGGTAGATTAAAACCAGGATATTTGTTGGAAGACCAGCCTGAAGGATCCAGCAGAAGCTAAACAGTTGAAATAACCACCCTGCAGAAGGGTCTATAATAATAGATTAGATATAATAATATTTGGAAAGATTATGCAACGAACATGAAAGTAAGAAAGATATAGATCAGGTGGGGAATGCCCTTTTTTTTTGAGAAGCCTCATTTCCAAGTTCATTCAGTCATTCCTATGTATTTCTCCCCAAAATCGAAGTTTTGTTTGCATATGAAAAGGATATTGCTAGCATCCCATAGATGATTCCACTGTAGTAAAATGTTGGAGTCCTCTGATGTAGAAAGTAAGTAAGGGACTTATGTGAATAAATAAATAATGCATCCAAGTACCTGCTTAATATTTAACAATGTAGAGTACGTGCTGTCATGTGCCCTTTGCAGTCTTACTGAATGATGCATATTTTCACTGGAGTGAGAAAGGCTTTGAATCTTCTGACATTTAGTTTATGGGCAGATATTTGATAAAAGCTGTCCATGACCTTATAATAAATACAGTTGATGGCATTTTTGTTTGTTTGTTTTTGATTTTTTGATTGTTTTTGTTYGTTAGAAATTTCTCAGTCAAATGATTTTTAAGGCAGTTGGCCTGTATTTCCAAAATCTGTTTATCAAAAATCCCTTCCAAACACAGTACCAGTGAGAGCCATACAGCTGCCAGCAGTGAGACAAGAGGAAACTGCCTCTTGATGGAAAAGAGGGGCTGCAGTTGGGTTAGGTATCCTGGGCATGAACCTGGGGAGATCCTGCACAATTCCTGCAGAGCAAAGCTCGACATCAGAGACCCTCGTGGAGCTTCTGGTGCCGGCACCTGCAGATACCCTGCAGGTATGAGAGGCTCCCTGAGAAGCATCTCTTCCCCGTTCACAGGCCCCTCCCGGGATGTTCCCTTTTTAAGTGGCTCTGGTCCCACTTAGACAGAACCTTCCCTGGCAGACTCTTCCTCAGAAACCAGGTATTGTRGGTGTGTGGAGCCAAGCACAGAAACACATGTGTTTAGGGGCCTAAACAGGGGACATGTGCARTGTTTTGGCAAATCACTGAAGTCTGAGTGCTTTTTGCTAGAAGGGACAAGAGTTGTTATGCGTTGGGTGTCTCAAAATTGTGGAGTATTCTAGTGTATAATCTGCATGAAAGGTCTAAACAGCATTAAAAGGTCACAGAGCTTTGTGAAGAGCCTTTTTAGGATGTGGAAATGGAGATCTACTGAGAAAAGYAGTGGAAGGCAAAGAAGCTTAAGGTTTTCTTTTTTTATTTGTTTTCTGGGGGGAAGATGGGGGAGGCTAGGGTTTAAAGAGCGTTTCCTTCCTCCCTTGACCGGAGAAGAGAGGCAAACAGCCAACTTCRCCCTTGATGAAAATAGGTCACTCAAAATAAGGTCTTGAAACTTAGTACTAGGAATGGAGACCATCATCCTCTAAACTAGATCACCCGTCAAAAAGCTCATGGATGTGAAATSCAGGTGTTGACCCTCCAGGACATATTTTATTGCTGTGTAAGACTTGTGTTTTGCAGAACCCCATCACTGGTGTCCATGGTCTTCCTTTGCAGACAAAGGAAGGGCAGAGGGAGTATTAGAATGATAACTAATATAAAGCTAAACCACATACATGGGTGGCTTGGACTTCTGAAGCAGAGGCTGATTGCTGAAGACAGGCCCTTCACGTAGAGGGGAACTGACCTGCAGAGTTTTGCTTCTCTGCCCTTTCGGGTAGAATRTATTTTATTTCAGTCTTTTAAGTTCTCAGTTGCAGAGTTTTCTCAGTTCTTATAACTCCAGAATGGTAGTGTCTYCATGGAGATGACTTTGTTTCACTTTTTCCACAGCAGAAGTAATTTATTATTAATAAGGCAATAGAGAAGTCTGTTTTAAATAATTAAGCAGGTTTCAGTAATAGATGAACAAAAGCAGGGGGGAGAGAAAGAAAACGAATGAAATAAAGATGAGCATCTATTAATAGGATATTGTTTTCTTTTTCTRAACAGATTTTAAAATTCCTAATTGGACGCACAGAATACAGGTCAACTTTCTGTCATCTGCATTAATCTRCAGTCTTAAAGTATATGGCAAACCAGTTTATAAAAATATATATATTTATCACTAGGGCAAAAAGCTTTATACAGATTTGTCAACCATGCAGGAGAAAGGATATATTTACCAAGTAATGTATCTGAAGACAAAAACCATCCCCAGAAGAGTTATGGATATTTAAATTAGAGTGAAGATTGGATTCATGACTCCTTGAATTGTTTTGTTTTCAGTATATTTTAAATAATTTACTGAAAGATGAAAGCACGTTTGCATTATTTTTTGGTGCCATTGAAAACTAGAGCAGTAGTGCTGAAGTTCTGAAGTCTGGAAAACACCAGTGTGCTCTGTGCTAATCTTGTCAGGCTGACACGTGAAATGCTGCATTCGAAATGGGGATACAAGAGAAAGAGCCAGTGCTGAGCCGTTTTCCGGGAATGCTGCTGTGTGGCCCCGCATGGAGCCCTGTGCAAGCGCGGGATGGATCCTGCCGCTTGGTGCCGGCGTCTGTGGGGCGTCTCGCGGGCGGTGGGCATGCGGACCCAGCTTTTAATCACAGAAGCATCTGCTCGCAGAGCCCCTCTCCATGGGGTTCCCAGGGCTGCTGCGGTCTTGTGTGGCCAGAGGGTCTCTCTCAAACAGGCAAAACTAAGGGCTGTGTTGTAAAAGCAGCAGTTACAGCTTGATTAAACCGTTACGGGTCAGATCTATACTCATGAGTATTATTTTTCTTTTTTTTTTTTATATTACTTTGAGGTCTAGGAGTGTGAATAGTATCTTTCTGTAAAGGCTTTGGCAGAGGACATGAATGTCTTGGGGCAGAATCCCTGTTTTCATAACTTTGATCAGTTTTGCTGCAGGATTACAGGCCAGCGTTGATGCGCAGACACTTGTGTGTGGAGTGTTTATTTAAAAAATGCTACTTTATTCAAAGCTTTTGCATTGTACAACACTCTTGTGGCCAGTCAAATCTCTCAGACAAGGTGGTCRGTCACTATCTGGGTGTTGGTAGGTGCTTCCAGAGGGTCAGGGGAAACCCCAAACTGCTGCTGTTCTCACACAGAGCTGGCCCTGCATGACCAAAGCAGCCAGGAGTCATTGCTGTAGAGCACCTTGAGCTATGCACCACACACAGCCCAGCATCTTAACCATACAAACAATGGTTATGCATGACATTACCTGCAGGAATGATTCTAGTGACCATTTTCAAGTATCTTACCTGTGAGCAGTTTGGTATTTTTTGCAGAAGAAACTGCCAGGGGAGGGTCAGCACCTGAAGCAACCACCAGTGTCTGGCCATTGACCAGAGGTGCAATAGGAACTACCTGCTGGAAGCGCCGGGACTCCCTAAGACTCCTCCATGGGGACCCCCTGCAGCAGCTGCTCAGATGTTTTCCTGTGGGGCGGTAAGGCCATCAGTCAGCCCCTGTCCCGACAGTGCAGATAGCAGCCAGGCAGCGCCTGGAGCATCCGGGATATTTATGAACAGTGAGTGCACTGCACCACGATTTCAAATACACAACAAACCCAAGTGCTGTCCTTACATCACAATTATAAATTAAAATTCACAGATCATGCCATATACACGTTTGTGTGTCAGCTTATTCAGAACCTCTATTTTAATACCACACTTACYTTAATGCACCCTTTAACTTCCATGGTCCAACATCCATGAACATATGCTGATAGTCTTGCTGTAGTTTTTAGTGAGCAGGGTGCCAGCTGTTCAAATCACTACGTATGCTCTGCARCAACATTATTGGCAGCCTTGGCAAACAGACTTTAACTCCTGCCAAATAGCAATCATTTTAGCTAGTGGTAAGTAAGAGCAGAAGGTAGGTTGCTTGTATCAAGGGATTTATGATCTTCTGTATAACAATTCTGCTTACAAACCTCATTTTATTCGGTATTAGAAACTTCCCAAGAGAATCTTTTCATATTTGATATGCAACATATTTTTTTTCTTTAACTTGAGCTAGCTGTTCATTAAGCACAAAAAGAAGTGAAACCATTTCTCTTTCTTGGTACTTTCATTTCCTATGCTTGAAATATGACAGTAGACAAAGATTTAACTTGAAATACGGAATCACAGAGTGGTTGAGTTTGGAAGGGACCTCCAGAGATCCTCTAGTCCAACCCCCCTGCTCCAGCAGGGACACCAGGGTCATATCCAAGTGGGTTTGGAAGATCTCCAGAGAAGGAGASTCCACAGCCTCCCTGGGCAGCCTGTGCCAGGGCTCTGKCACCCTCACAGTGAAGAAGTTCTTCCTCACATGGAGATGGAACTGCCTGTGTTTCAGCTTGTACCCATTGCCCCTTGTCCTGTCACTGGCCACCACTGAGAAGAGCTTGGCCCCTTCCTATATTCTCCCCTCAGATACTTATACATACTTACCATAAATGTAAACAGGTGTTGCAGGTCACAGACTTCTGACCTGCAGATTATGGACTTGAATTCGCATAGCTCTTGGTCCTCAAAGAGCTACTTTTTCTGCTGGATCCTTACTGAGGAAACGTGAACAAGACCATATTGCTTTAGTATCAGTTGTGTTTGTCTGCATGTGGTTTTAAGYGGCTAGCTGGGCAGACCTGGATAGCTGAGGTGCAACACGATGCTCTYACCTCTCTGTTCATGAGCTCTGCCAAAAGCCCCACGGCGCCTCAGCAGGGAGAGGTTCTGCAGAGGAGCGAGTTGCGTGTTAGTAGGAATCAACGAGGCTGCAAGCGAGATGGAGAATTTTTGGATGTACCAAGTTGAGTATCGTAGGAGAAATGTAAGTAGATCTTCAGAGAGGAGAAATGAATTTGCTAGTACTTTTTATGGCACTTGCCTTAAAAGAAAGAAAGAAAAGCAATTCTTGTATTTATTGTATTTTTTTAAAGAAAATAGGATTTTGTTGGGTAGTAACTTCATTCATTTATTGTTTTTGTCCGGAAGGAATTTTTGTTAGTATTTTACARCTCTTTTGTTTACAGACAATGAAGCAGCACCGGACCTTTGTTTGTTTTAGACTTTATTTTGTAGTGTTTGGAGGAGCTGTGCAAGTTGTTTATCCACTWTTTTTAAACAAAGTATTTTTTGCTGCTGTTGTAAAAGCTACTTTTGGATTTTGACCACATCTTTGCCTGTATATTTCATGTTGTATCTCTTAGTTCACATTTTCATGCAGAAGAAAATTGGCTGTTTATTCCYGAAGACTGAACTGTCGTATACGACTATTTGTGGGAATAGCTGTAGTTTCATGTTATGTAGCAAGCTGTAGGCAGTATGGTGCTTGTTTGGGGTGTTCCTGATTGGGTCAGAATGCTTTTTAATGAAATTTTTAGCAGACATTCAAACAATATGTAGAAAGCTGCTCTGTGAACGTTGTGTGGTTCTTAACATTGCTGTGTAAATGGAGATAGTACAGATATTTGTAAAGMTCCTGTTACAGGATTAACTGTTAACGGATTTTAAAAGATGCATAATTTATAAATCTCAGGAGCTAATGTAAACAAGAACGTTATTATTATTGCTGTTACTCTCTCAGTGTGTGGAGACGAGAGCTAGCATTGGGTATTGAAAGATTACATGCTTTGCTTCTTTGTTGTCGATTTAAAACTTAGAATATGCTGATGCCGTAGGCGGGTGGTACTATGCACCTTTATGTAAACCTAACATTATAGTATTATGTAACCAGTGGGAGTGGAAGTGCTAGMGGAATTGCTCTTTGTGCAGCCGAGCCAGTGTGGAGCGGTAACTCCTGGAAGTTGGCAGCAGGTCCGGGAGCCCCTTAGCTCCCACAGGGCTCCCACGAGGGTGCCAGGGCTCTAACCAGCAACCCTTCAGTTTGGCAACACGAGCAGGTGGCTATTCCTGTTTTCCTCAGCTAATTCCTTCCTTTTTTTTTTTTTTTTTTTTTTCTTTAGCCTCTATTAGTATACTCTATTAAATACAATTCTAATACTTAAAATGCAGTGAAGATTGGTCTTGTAAAAGACTGAAAGTGTAGGGAAAAAAAAGATTTTTTCTTTCTTGTTTGTTTCAGCTTAGGGAAAGAGCTGGCATGAAGACATAGCAGGAAGGAGCTCCTGGATTAGAACTGGCGCCAGCTCAGAGCCCCAGAAGTACTAGCTGGCTTAGAGAAGAGCCGTGTTGTGTAATTGCTTTTGGAACCAGATGAACACAGTTTCCCTGTTACMGTCATTGATGAACTGTTGAGTTGGCAAAACTGGGATAAAGCTTCCTACGTCAGAGGAGACTGAAGTGTTGTAGGGGTGCTGAGTTGAAAGCCCAGCTTGCATAACTAAATGCTAGAACTTCCTTTGAAAATTCAGTGTGTGACTGGTATATTGACATGTTTTGKGAGTAGCCCTGGAAGATCTGCTTCTGGAGCACCTGCTGGGTTGAGGCTTTGTGCTGTTTGACATCCTGACATCCTTCATTAGCTCCATGCCTTGTGTCATGTTTGTCCTACAGTTCTCCCTGTGCTTGACTTTGCATTCTGAGGGTGGCTTTTCCATGTTAGCAGCATTCATTATGGATCAGCCATTCATTATGAATCAGCTGATACTCAATAGGCTTCCCATTCTGGCTTGCCAGCATAGCTACTGATGGATCACACAGAGAGAGAAGTTTCATGATACTTGTTTTCCATGCTGTTCACTTCGTATTTTGCAGAGCCGTGGCGGGGGATAACCTTTCTTAACTTTTACCCAGTCAAGGAAAGGTTATTACTGAAGGGCACCTAATTATAAGAGAAGGGAGGACGGTCTTCTTGGTAATAAGTCACTGGGAAAGTGATTTGAAAGACACTGTTTCCCTGTTGAAATTGTCCTTTGGAAAACCATAAAAATGAGAAAATCTGTTCCAGGGAATCTGTGAAACAGTAAGAATAATGTTTTCCGTGCTTGTATAGTGACATGGGGGTAGCATCTATAGAAAACCTGCAGCCTACCTCTACTCAGATTAATTTAATTTACCAGTCCAGGTTAGTTGTGTTCATACCTGAGAAAATCAGTTTGAGTTCATTCTCCTTCTTGGACAGTTGAGACTAAATAAACTTCAGCTGAATCCATGTTTTCTGGTCATGGTCAATTTACTTCTCTGTCATTGCAGCTTAGTTCTGTCTCAGTGAYTTTATCTTTTCCGGTCTGGAATGTCAGAGTTCTGGAGGTTGCTCTGCATTGCTTGCAGCTTCCACTAAGGTCGGGATAATTTGTCTGCATGCAAGTGGTCTTGTGCAAGTGAAAATGCTGCAGCTGCAGCTTAACAGGGTGGATGACAGTGAAGTGCAAGCGCTTGGCGCAGTGCTGGAGTCTCCATCCAAAAATGCACTTTTATGACACACTTTTTGAGTGAGTGGTGCTTGTCACTGCCTGTAGACTTTATTTTTATGTCCTGCTTGCTTCTGTATGCTGCTGGTAAGAAACATAAGGTTTATTTTCTTAGGTTTCATTTTAAAGTCCAGTGAGATACAGTAAGAAATATGATACTTATGATACAGAAATGGAGGTTAGAACATTTCAACAAGTATATGTCCGATTTTTGTTTTGTCTTTTTTTTTCTCATGTGTTACTTCCATTGTGAAATTTTACAAAAATATGAGAGAAGAATTGCTACCTTGGTCCCCCAGTTTATTGTTGAATTTTATTTTCTTGCCATATCTAGTCTCCATCTCCAGATTCCGCTTCACCCCGAGGTGCTGAATCATCAAGCAGGCAGCATCACCAGGATGCCTGCAGCACAACAGAGCCCTCCACTAATAAAGAGGTAGAGTGAAATCTTTTCTGAAAGTCAAGTCTTTTTCTTGCTGTTCATGCCTTTTTGTTGTTGTTGCCCCTTTGTGTCTGCAATTCCTTCTCTCCTAACCTAAGCTGTAACAAACTGAAAAACAGTTTGCAGTTCCTTCCCTTTGTGCTTGCCTGGCTCTCTGAGTCTCTAACATGCCAAAGGCTTTAAGTTTATCATCGTGTTTCTGATTCTACCTTTGGCTGCCACAAGGTTCTCTTAACAGGCTGGGGAGATACTGACTCACTGAAGAACAGCCAGCATGACCTCTGAATCAGAGGCAAATSAAAGGAGCTCTTTCTAAAATCTTGTAGAATGTCTGTAGAATTCAGCATGATGAATAACCTTGCTTAAGTGAAAACTCAGTTGTGCAGCATTTTTGCTGACAAACTGACCTGCTGGAAGAGCTGAGTGATTTGGTTCCGACACTTGTTGACAGTCAGGATCTCAGATACTGTTCCATAATTTTTGATTTTGATGAATCCATAATTTTTGATTCTCAAAATCAAATAATTTCTTTAATACTCATCTGAGAGTTTTTCACCCTGCRAAGTACCTCAAAACAAGATGAGGTTGTTTAAATGGAACTATCGTAGTGTGAAAAGGAAATATTTTTTCATTAAAAAAATAAATATTTAGAGCAGTGTAGTCTGKCTGGCTCTATAAGCATAAAAATCTGCAAGTATCTGTGGTTTTTTTCCTTTTTAAGCTTTAACAAAGATAATGTGAAGAAGAATCTTGAAAAACATCAGTCACAGTAGCTAACAATATGCCATCTTGTTACTGATAGCAACAAAGGAATTATCTTCCACCAAGGCAAAGACTACTATACCTAGAAATACTGTTAAAATTAAAACACTAAGGAGTACTGAATTTTTTAAATCTTCTGTTATAATCAAAGGGTAGAAAAGCTTTAAACATATATATATATATGTTTAAATATATATATATATGTTTAAATATATATATATATTTGTGCCAGTTTATGTTTGCATTTAGGAGATGATGGAGGCTTTCAAAAGACCTAAAACAAGAAATTCTTAATTTCTACTGTGCCAAAGCCTTCAGCAGTGGCTTGTGCCTGTACATATTTGTCTGCAATATTCTGACCTTGCTCTAACATTTTATTGTCTTTACTTTCTCACTTCATGTGTATTCCACCTGTTAGATATCATCAAATGTACTCGAAGGAGAATATCAAGATGCTTCTAATTTCAGTAAGACGTTTACACAGTGGGGTCTATATGGCCATTTACTTCCCTCAGATAAGGCCTTACTAGTGCTCTGCTCTAGTGCCTCGCTTGCAAAAGTAACGATGATGAAGCAGCCTGATTATTTTTGGGAACAGCTTTTAGTTCTTAATAAAAACATTTCTTAAAGTATAGATGTTATAACACTTGTCTGAAAGGCAAGCAAATTAGCAAGAGTAATAAAATATTAATGGCCTAAGTGTTTAATTATTCATGGATGTGTAAAATTAGAAGGTATAGATTTCATTTCTTTTTCACTAACTTTACATTGCTATTACTGTGGTCTTAGCAGAATGTCTTTTGATGTGGGTAATAAAAAATCTGATTTGTACATAGAGCTTTTGCAATAGAAGCATATATTGCTGTTAATTAAGTTGTTTCTTGACGGGGTTTTGTATGAACTAGTCAAATTGTTGAGTAGTTGTCAGACCTGTAATTACAAACTTTGGGCAAGCTTCAGCATTTCTGTTTAAAAAWAAWAAWAATAATAATATTTTGGAAAAGTCATACCAGTGGGTAATTTTCTCAAGCATGCAGTGGATTTGTTCTCTTGGGCTGTCAACAGTCCCATTTTCCCAACATCCCATTTCYTCAGAGCCAAAGACCAGCAGCAAATGGACACCATTGATGGAGTTTGTATAGGAGGTCCAGTAAAAATGGTCACTGCAGACAGAAGAGCTGTAGAGCAGCTTCTCCCAATTAGAAAATAATTGTGTCCTCACAGCAGCTGAGTTCCGTTAAATGCTTTGGAAGTGGGAGATAACAGTTTAATGACAACTTTATTTGTGCTAGTAAAATCTCTGATGGAGAACTTTCCTTGTTGCATACTCCATCTTAGTCATTCTCACAAGGAACAGTAGCTGTTCTAGGCTGTGCAGACCCTTCTCCTTGTGTCATGCATATTTTGTTTTTTTTCTGCTATATTGGCTTTATTTTATAGCAAGACTTGAGTAATTGGTTGAAATGTATTACTTGTTTTATTCAAGTAATAATAAATGAAGAAGCCTCATGGGGTTAATCCCTTAACCTGCTGCACAACTGTGATCTTGTTAATTTTCCAATTTTCTCTGCTAACACATGGAACCTAGTAAGTTGTGCACCTTATAAGAAAATAATTTAGCATATATGTAGATGTGTAAATTCAGCTGGAATTTGTCTAACACAGTGGACGTTATCCTGATCTTACTCACATCCTATCTTGATACGATCATACAATTGAGTCTTCTCAATTAAGCTATAGTTTTCAGATTTTGATATTATCCACAGAGTTTTTCACAGAAAGCGACATTTGGAAATAAGGTACTGCTTTAGTCTTTAATTTTACAAGATAAATGACAGTGGGTTTTTTAATTAGTTTACTTTTTATGAAATTGAGACTCTTATGAAATCAGATTCTTTACTGGATACAATAAGGAAAATACAAATGCCCTTGCAGTTTTCACTGTCCAAGTCAAGTGTGAGTCTATGTATCTTTTTATGCAAACATAATTGGTGGAGTAGTGTTACTAAATTCATTTATTCCACAAAGTAGTGAGATATTCCATAAAGTTAGTGCTTAACCTGCTGAAATCTGGAAGATTATGTGTAGACTATATTGACAGGAGTGATACACTTAAGATCAGATTAATTTTAAAAAAAAATAAGATTGTGGTTAATGATTAAACCACTGGGCTGGTGGTTTCAGTCAGGAATAATAAGGCTATGGAGTCATACACCCCTTAGTGTGTCTGTATGTAATCGGAAAATCCAGTGTCTATAAGATAGGACGGATTTTTCTGTGTACATCTTGGTTAGTAAGAAGAGATCAGTAGAGAGGAAATAAACTACTGAACACCAGCTAGTAGCTGAAAACTGAGTATAGCTTATTGCCTGGTGAACATGCTAATGCAAGGCATTGTGCTTAGGAATAATAGTCTCTAATGGCTAGTCAGAGTAATAGAATTCTTAGTAAACTGTGGTCTTACTTGGCTAATAACTTTGACTAATCTTTTTAGCATGAAATTTTTTTAATGCATATTGGTGCATGCTTTGTTCTGTTTGAAATCCTCTTTGTCTTAATTGCAGTCCAGAAAAAGCTTGGCTTCATTTCCAACCTATGTTGAAGGTAAGATATAGAACTTCTAAATATTTTATTATATGTCCAAAGAACTGTGGAATTTACAACGTGTAAAATTTTGTTGAATAGAAAACTTTCAGGATTGGATGATCTGAGTTAAACTGAATCTGATCTGAAGCTTAAACTAAGCCCTGCTAGATTCTTTTGGAGGTTCAGAAATACACATCTTTTATTTTTCAGTATTGCATTCATAGTTTCTATCCCAATTCTGATGGCTTTTCTTGGTTGGTGGATCCGTTTTGTCAGTATCACTTAGAACACCACTAAAACATTTTTTTTTCTTTTTAATGAAGTTTCCACAGCACATGAGAATGTGTGTGAACCATGGGCTATTGTTCTGACAAGGTTGTGCAAGATGACTGTAATGATTTCTCCAGCATTCAAATTTAATTCCCTGGCCTGCGAGAAGAAGTCTTCCTGGCTTTACAAGTACTGACCCTCTGATTAAATAGAGCTGCCTGTCTCGGAGTCACTTATACTCTTGCTAAACTTACTCAGAACAATGTGCAAAGCAGGTTTTCTGCTACATGAGCTTTTGTTAGCTTTTGCATGATTTACCTCCTCTGTATACAAAGAAACTGCATGCTCTAATAATCATTTTATTATGAGAGCATGACAGAAAGAGAAAATTCAAAGATTGCTTTGCTTTTCTTTCCAGACAGCAGTAGCTGCATGAAAGTCTTGTCTTTAATTGGGGCAAGCCTAGTTGAGGAAGTTTCACCAACCTTCTCCGTATGGAGGGGTGTTGTTCCTGGAAAACAGAGAGATTCGTCTGTCTGCCCTACTTGCTGTGGCTAATAAGCAAGTGACCAAGTTGTTGTTGGATGTTTTTAAATCTCACCCTTTCAGCTCTCTGTATGACTCTGAGTGTGTCTAAACTGTGTCATGTTTAGACTAGTCAAAATTAGGAGGCTGTTGGCAGGGATGAGGGGACAAGTGCAYACCCACATGTCTACACAGGAGCAGGAGCTCTCAGAGGTTGTTCTCCCCAGGGGTGATGCCTGCCTCAGCAGAGAATGAGCTATCGTGAGTGACAGGTTTGATTAGGAATTACAGCTTCTGACCGAGAAATGTCGAGAGCATTTGCTCAGTGTTTTGTGCCCCTGAAAGAACTGGCTGCCCTGTCATTGTGCTAAACCTCAGTAGGAGGTTTGCAGCCGTCAGGCGCAGGCAATAGTGGTCGGGGTGCTGCTGCTGTGCCATGGTTCAGTGTGATTTCTTCAGTGCTTTCTTCCCTCTGTTACAGTTCCTGGACCTTGTGATCCTGAAGACTTAATTGATGGAATCATTTTTGCTGCCAATTACCTTGGCTCTACTCAACTCCTTTCAGATAAAACTCCCTCCAAGAATGTGAGAATGATGCAGGCTCAGGAAGCTGTCAGCAGGATCAAGGTGAGGAATGACTCCTACTTCTCACACTGGTGTCTAACAGTGGTAGATATTAACTTTTTAAATATGCAGTCCTCTCATGTTGGGTTATCTGCTTTTTTTTAGAAAGGCTGAGTGCCCTATCTTGCTTCTGCAAATACCGGTTCTATGCTGCATGATGATAAGGAATCATTTTAATTCCTTACTATGCTATTTATTTCTTTTACTATAATCTAAAATCTAAAGCGAGTGCTGGTCTAATTTTTATGCTACCTAGGTGCTAAGAGAAATAACAGGTTTAGAAGAAAGCTCATGCTGTGGTTGCTTCTGGTATGGTATTAGGTCAAAGCTGTGGTCTTTTTGGCCATCGTTCCTGACCTCATTTCAGCTATGACTTGATTAAAAAAGGTGTGGAGGTGCATGGAGAAAAATTTATTTTTCATATAATCAGATATATTCATTACAYTTCCTTGAAAACAGAAATACTCACTAATTTCTGTGTAGGACAGGTATGTCAATAGATAGTAAGATCTATGAATGAAATATTGCAGAGTACAGAGGATGCTGCATGGTTAAGATAAATTCCCTTAACCCCGATACAGTGCTGCATGGTAGACTCCATTTCATGTAGCTTCTGCTAATTCAGCTACCCAATATAATCTCATAATGTGAAAGCTTTCATGAGATTATTTACATGTTCTTTTTTGCACAATTTATTTTGGGCTGCAATTTATACTCCATGTGTACAATAGTGTAAAGAGAGAGAGGGAAGGAGATGACATTTTATTATTATTAACTGAGCTCAGTTAATAGCTCTGGATGTTAAGGTCTCCTGATGCTTCCTACAGTCTTTGTTCCTTCCCATATATTTCGTGACAGGTGCCTGCTTCAGTCTGTGCATGAACTTTTAGAAGGATGCTCCTGCTAGAACCACTTAGACACTTCAGGAGTTGTTATTTTCCCCATATTCAGTTATGCCTAAGTTCTCATAGCTGTGTCTCTGAAAATCACCATCTCTCTAGCACTAGAGGAGGCACCAGAGGGGAGGTATGTTTGGCAGGGAAGTAACCTATCTGTTACAGGTAAATCTTGCCCTGCCTTTTTAGGAATCTGATAAAATTTAGTAAGCCTTTTTGGAAACAGTGATCTGTGTGTGTTCCTGGTGACGGTGGTTTTGGTTCCCACCTTTAAAACGATTTTTGCAGTTATTAAGACTTAAGAAATCTTATTGAGAGCTTTGTGTGCAATATTCCACTTTTACAGCTGAGAGTTTCCCTTACAGTGTCTGCTCCTTTGTTACTCTGGTGCAAGACTGTGCCTGTCTGTGTTTATTAGTCTCCACATCTCCTTTCTTGTTGCATGGATGCGTGATAGAGGAGTTGCCTGATTTGAATGCAGATGAAATGAAAGAGAAGGGAGAGAAATAAGGTAAGGACTGGATCTAGGAGAGAGGTATGGCTGGAAGGTGAAAGGAACAGTTAGGATCAGCTRTGTTATTGAACTGGTGGTGGGAGCTGGGAGGCTTAGGCAAGTTGGCCTGGAGGCTGAGTGTCTAGGAGGCGTGTGTGAGAGGCAAAGACTAAGGAAGGTGAAAAAGAGAAAAGTGATAAAGAAAATTGGGACAAAACCTCATARCTTTAGAACTGACTTGGTGAGGCAGAGCAACATAAAATCTTAGGTATGAAATATGTTTTTAAAATTTCATTAACAGAATATACTCTCCAAGGGCTCTGTTATGGCCCAGCACTGCTTTGTCTCAACAGATGTTGTTTTTTCAGTGCATTTCACCCGTCAAAGTGGTATTTTATGTACCAAAAACAAAGAACAGGTATGCACATACTTTGGTTGTAAATTTGTTCAGAATGAAGACCTATGTGGTTGCATACTGGCCTGGTGACACTCTGGCTTGTGAACTTGAATTTTCTGAAGCTAGGAGTAAACTTCAGAAGTTTGACTGCTTACTGCTTGGCAGATACTGCTTTTCAGCTTCTAGGAGAACTTCAGGAAATGTAAATAGCCCCAGGCCTTAGGATCTCTGGTTTGTTAGATTTGGTTTTGGCTACTTCTGTTAGTTATTTTCATGAAAACCAAACTTACTTAGTGATGACTTCATGATGACAGATGGAGTTCCTCCTGCCAGATGCATCATTGCTCAGGAGAGCATTTAGCCCAGACGTGTAGAAAATGCTGCCCTCAGAGCACTGATGACACTGGTGTCCTACTCGTGTTGATTTATGGAGTGTATAATGTGTTGTGTGAGAACATTTCTCTGTGGTTAAAGATAACAGAGCTACGAATGAAGGTGGATTATTTAAAAACACACAAACATGAAATTAAGAACATGGGGGAAAAAGGAAGAAGTTGCAGTTTAAGACCTGCTGTTACACATACCTTCCATTTAAATCAACATGTACTGTTAGCTTCATGCATCTSCATGTTCTAGTAGATTCAGTCTGCGCACAAATTCAGTCATTTAGAGTCTGAACTGGTTTTAAAAATATTTCTCTGTACTTTTCTTTACCTGAGCATCTCCCTGAGTATCTCTTCAGTTAAAGGCAGAAAAAGGACTTGTAGMTTTTTTTTTCTTAGGGATTTTCTCTATGGAATCCAGTCAAGCAAAGTTAAAACATAGAATTATTTTAATGCATTCATCAAACTTTTTTGACTAAATATTCCTCTAAAGATGTTTCTTCATTGTTTTCTGACTGTAGTCTTCTTTTGCTCAAATAGCAAGGAGATTTACATCTCTCCATATATTATTGACTGTTAAACTTGTAACAGGTTAGAAAAGTTAATGTTCACAGTTACAGTTCACAACTGACCTATGCAGATTTGTTGCTGAGTTTTGCATATAAAATAACATTTTATTTTTCATCAACAAGTTTGAACAGTTTTAATTGTTGATTTAATTACTGAAATAATTCAAGATAGAATAGATACATGAAAATCTTGCATATTATTTTTATAAAGATCATCTGGGATTCTTTCATCTGYAGTATATTTTTCTAGAAGGTAAAAGGGATTTGTGTATTTAATCYATCCCTCTAGCCTAAGTGAAAGTTTGCTGTTTTTTTTTTCTTTTTTTGTTTAGGAAATAGTAATATTTTGGAAATAACAAGTACATGCATAGTCACATTTCACTTACTGTCATTTAGCTTRTATTAAATGTTTGGACTCTGTGTATTTAAAAAATAGCATTTCATTTATATTAGGTTGTTTCTGTATTTGTAAGAACACTTAATAAAGATCTTTTGACTTAAGCTAGCAAAAATAACATTTGAGAAGAGGATATGTCTTATGTTGTCTCTCTTGTAGAATTATCCTAACTAATTTCGAGGACCAAACTTCTTTCATGACCTTTCTGTGCAGCACCTATCACTTCTTAAAACTGGCACGTCAGTTTTGTGAAATTATTTAAAAATCATTCTCCAAGAAGTTAAAATAAAATTAAGGCTGCTCCACTGAATCAGGAGAAAATTCTGAAGAAAATGCTAATCGAGGTGTTTTGGATTGTCTTGGATTGTGCACTGTAGACCTCTGCCTCCAGGAATCTTTCCTCCTTTGTCATTTGAAGCAGTGCTGATTCTCTTTTGTGAGGTCTGTCACCGTGGAGTTCGTACAAGAGAAGGGTTTAATGCTCTACCTCAGCATTTTCTCTGCCCAGCATATGCCAGGCAGTTGTATTCAAGATAAGTACATTATTTCTGAGCACCAGTGTAAATTAATTTAATGCAGCATGAGACAGTTCTAATTTGTTTTGCACGTGGTTGCTGTCACCAGGCTATAGCACATTTCTCAGTTTGAAAACGTTTATCCAGAACTGGTCTGAAAGTGTTTGTTCATACTGATAAATAAGTAGCACAGTCTTAATATTAATAATTAAATATTAATTGCTGCTTTCAGACTTATATAAACTAAAACTGATAGATTTAAGTTGTAAGCATTAAACATCTGATATGWCTGTGATTCAGGCTTTCTTTTTGTTCATCCTAAACACAATTAGTCATGAATCCTTATCTGTGAAATCTGTCATAAGACTTTTGTCAACACAAGAGCACCTGTTAATTTACTGAGCCAAGAGGCAGTATAAAGGAATATCTGCCTGCTTGGTGAGTATTGTATTTCTTCAGTAAGCTGGTTCATAAGTTCAGCGCATCTTTGGTTTGTATTGCACTTGAATTATTGATTGCAAGACTTTAAGAATGATATTTATTGGTGTTATTATTGCTGTCACAGTAGTAGCACAAAGTTACTAATTTAATGCAAGGGAGTGGATTATTTCTAGATATAAAATAATTAAACTGCTAAGTGATAGGAGACAGAAGTCTGTGAAAGTATCTACTGTTTGTTATGACCACATGTGATAGGAACCTTCATGCAGCTRCCACAGGGAAGCTTCCCATCCGGATGCAGGGTGCTGACATTGTCAAGGGTATATTTGCATGAAAGAGAAGGAAAAGGAGGGCAAAAGGATTCAGTCAGTTATTTTCAGTTGTTCTGTTTCTCCAGCAACGAACAGCACAGTAGGGAGGATTATTTTTTAAGCTTACTTTACATGTATGGGAGCATTTTGCAACTTGAATTTAAATGCTTTACTACTGAACAAAAATATTTGAGGATTATTTGAGGATTAAAATACCTTTTACTTGGTGTTTCTGAGCCCCTCCTGTGTGCAATAAATGTGTGATATGAATGAAAGGAAGCACCTTTAAAAAAGAAAAAGAAAAAATGACCTTTGTTCGGTTAGATTAACATTTAAATGCCGTTTGTGTTCTTGCCCTTTGTATTCTTGGTAGTGCAATTGTGCAATTTCTTACCATTTTTTAAACTGTGAAACTTTGTTTTAAACCAAAAGAAAGAGGAGAAATTTATCTAAGCAGGGACTAAATTAGAGTAGCTAGTACTCTGCACGCCCTGGCATTAGTGTGCTGGTCCCTGCTTGACTTGTAAGTTCTTCTCTAACTGTTCTCCTGTCTCTGTTTATTTCATGCTAAGCAGATGGCCCAGAAATTAGCCAAAAGCAGGAAGAAGGTGCAGTACAAACTTCATCAGCTTGATGTTATGCCTTTTTTGTTTGTTTGTTTGTTTGTTTGTTTTCTAGGAGGGATTTTTCCTTTATTTTTGTTTTATTCTTTTACTTTCTGCATCCAGCAAGTTTTTGTTTAGATTTATTTCTGAGCTGCCAAGCAAGTTGACATTTCTCAGAAATGAGTTGCCTGACTGGCAATTATTTTGTTGTCGTTGCTTATCATTAGCCATTTCATGTTAGAAATGGGGCAAAGATTGGATTTATCAAACGATTAGAGGCAGTATCCAAAATATGTACTAAAGAAACAGCACTGACATGACAAAGGTTTCAACTCTGTAAAACAGTGGATTGGATTGAATAATAAGGTCTTTTTTTTTAATCCCTCAGTGAGGAGTATTTTGCTTGATTGATAGGTGTATTGTATTGCTGGATGCAAAAAAGAAAAAAAAGTTTACATATATACACAATAATATGCTGAGATTGACCAGTTTTAGTAATAATTTTTGTTTATGGAGTTTTAAGCCTTTTAACAATTTTTAGCTGTATTTGTTTTAAATTATAAGCATTTGCTTTCTGTTAACAAAGGTATCATTTCTCGAGTGGGTTAGTGCTTGAATAGTATGTTTTCTGACTATGAAGACCTTCTTACCAGAACTGCATTATAGATTGATTAAAGCGTACCCACCTGTGGTACATGTTTTTCCTTGGGTCTGAATAATCACTGTTAAACCATATAGAAACTCCTCAGGCAAGAGGTACCTGTAGTCTTTTGCATGGCTTGTGTGAAAAACRTACCTTAAAGTGAGATTCATAATGTGAGAAATATCATTTGATTTTCACAGAATCTTTATGCAGTTCATATTGCAGTGAGGTATAACTTYGCTGGATCAGAGAAATGATTAGACAGGCTTTTATGGAATTAACAATTTTTCAAATAATATCTAATTAACTTTCATATATATCTATATAATTTCCATATCTTTGTGTTTATCTTTAGCTTTTGCAAGCTAATACCGTATTTTGGGTTGTTGTTCTGGTGACTGTGTCTTAGYGTGTCCCTGTTGGTGATCTAGCATCATTTTAAGGCTTTTATCTAATAGCTTGTTAACGCTGATCCGTTTATTCGCAGGCTCCAGAAGGTGAATCTCAGCCCATGACTGAAGTGGACCTGTTCATTTCTACACAGCGAATAAAAGTATTGAATGCAGACACACAGGTATACATGAAGAAGCCAGTGTCTGTGTTGTAGTAACAGTCTGTTAGACCCTCAGCTACCTGTGAAAATGTGGCTTTCCAAAATGTGATGGTTATTTCCCGCCAGGATTTCCTAGTAAGAAATCCATGCTCAACCATACCCTACATGTATTACTCATTTTTAACCATAAGAGCTTACCGCAGTCAGCATACTTCTTATGAGAAGCTAAGTTTACAGAATATTCTAGGCAGCCTGGTATGGTAGCATGGCAAGGATAGGTTGGGCATAAAGTAGTATAAAACACGAGGCTGTGATAATTTGAAGTTCATAATTCTGCATGTTGGTCCCATATGTGCTCTGCACCTTCAGGTTCTGAATTTGAAATCTTGCATTCTTTTCCAGAGATAATGTAATTTTAATTTGTGAAACTTGCACTGCGGTTTGCTTCTGGAACGTGGAATTTCTCTTGGCACCTCCACTTGTGCWTGAAGCTTTGTACGGACCTTACTAACAAGGGTCTCACAATTACCGTGAGGGTGTTTGTCTAGCACCAGGAGCGCAGTAAGAGCTTCCTGGAAATAGCTGATGATGTTGGCTTTTCTGCTGCCTAGGAAACCATGATGGATCATCCCCTGCGGACCATTTCCTACATCGCAGACATAGGGAATATAGTTGTCCTGATGGCGCGTAGACGAATGCCGCGCTCCAACTCCCAGGACAACGTGGAGGCATCTCACCCTTCCCAGGATGGAAAGAGGCAGTACAAAATGATTTGCCACGTCTTTGAGTCCGAGGATGTAAGGAATTACTCTTGTCTCATGGKTGTCTGGGGGGAGAAATGTAAGCGCATTTTGACACAGTCCATCACTAGTGCTCTGTTTATCTGTTAACTGAAAAAAAATACTTCATTTAAGCAGAGGAACTTGTGTTTTGCATCTTGTTGATATTTTATTCACAGAATTGTTATTTATAGAAAAGCTTCCCTATTTTAAGTGCTTACAATACCAGTGGCAATGAGGGGCAGGCCTGCAACTTTCATAGACTAKCTCAGAAATTCTGCCTGTTAGAATGACCGTCTATCAAATACACTTTTTTTGATGTAACTTTGTTATGTAACTAATGGAAGCCCAAGTATCTATGGCAGAAAAATGCCACACAATGTTGTCTAATAATTTAGGAAGAAAGCAAATCTAATTTAGCTCTCAGCCCTTCAAATAACAAGTTATAGGCTGTTTCCATGGAAAATGTCATTAATGTTAGCCACGTGGTTCAATTGAATCATATAGCCCAAACTACAGACGAGGAGGTAATTTCTATTTATTTCTGCTTCCTGTGCCTAGCATATATGAGCTTACCTCATGTGCCTCATACAAGGTGAAGAAAAGAGTTGTTTTTCACTTCAGTGGGAGTTGAACTAGTTAACAGAAGTTAAAACTAAATCACTATTTACTTTGTAACTGCTCGTCTACCTTTATAGTCTGTGGAGTATGAGGGAGGACTTTCAGATAGGAAGGTTCCCTAGAATATARACAGGAGATTTTATGTAATAGGGACCCTATTCTGAATTTACSCTCAGGTAGCTTCTCTGGTGGCAAATACCAGAACCTATATTGCTGATTGCCCACTGCAGAGACCAAGAGCACTGATAAAAGTTCTACCAAACTTTGACAGAGAATATAAGAAATGATGGGGTTTCAAAACTTTTTTTTAAGTGCAAATAAGCAAGTTCTGGAAAATCCCCCAAGAAACTAGTGTGCAAGTGCAGTTAGTGATTTGGAARGCATGCTGTCATTTGATAAGCTGCCCAGATTCAGGCTGTTTTTCAGGCTAATTCCTGTATTTCCGGTCACAAATGTTAGCTATCACTGAATTCTTTTACTGGCCTGTTGAAAAAGTAGAGATTATATTGTCAGATGCCAGCAGTAGCGTCTGCTTTTCTTTGAGCCTGTGATATCTTAACTATGATCCCGGATCTTTTTCCTAGGCTGTTCTTAATTCCATGGCTGGCTGGAATCTGTTTCCATTTGGGGATCACTGGAGTTGCTTTAGTTGTTTAGTTGGATSAGGTTGTACTCGTGTCAGATGTGATCCTCCCTGTGCCAGTAGATACTGGCCTGGAAAGTACGTGCCTGTTGTTCCAAAGAAAACATCATTCAATAGCGTGAAAATATGCTAAGAAATCCTGGTGATTATGTCAGATGTCCTTGAACCATGACGTAGCTCACAAATAGCTTGCAAAAATTGTCTCAAAAATCCAGATGACTAGGAAAAAATAGTCAGGAGGAATAGAGTGTAAACATCATAGTAGCTGTTAGCAGCAAAGAGGTTGCAGCTCCAAAGATCCCGGACCTCCAGTGGAGCAGTACAGACTGCACACGCTACAAATTCGTATGTTTCACTGTCRTTTATTTGGCATCTGGGGTGGTGGGATATCTAGAAGAATTTACTTGGTCGCTGCCTCATAAACCATGAGCTGTCCAGTCATTGTTGGCCAAAGTGCCTTCCTGCTTGTGATGGTCCTTGCATGAGGAGCTTTCATGGCATGCAACAGTTTTGTGTGTCTACATTGGAGCTGAACTCTTTTCCAAGAAAAGTGTCTCGGTGTTTATGCGTGATCGTACAGTCTGTACCTGTCTCCTCTCTTAGCTTGGTGAGCTGAGGAGCTGTACTTCTGTTTTCCTGCTCTCTTGTTCTTGATGTCAAAAACAGGTTAATCTGAGCGTTGCCAAAAATAATGACAGGCCAGGCATAGGCCTCTGCAGTGCCAACAATCGTGCTCTTCTCATCAGCAGGTTTAGTGCTAGCTTGAGTTGYTCTAAGGTAGCTGCCAGCTCTGTTTCAGGGCTGGGAACCCTTCCTTCCTTGTGAGTCCCACTGGATGTTGCAGGTAGCGGGCAGCCATGGAAAGGCACCTTGTTCCCCGGCTGCTGCCGCATGGAAGCGCCCGGCTCCGGGTGGCTCTCGGCAGCTCCGGCCCTTGCGCCACAGCCCTTGTCCCCAACTTCTGTCCCGCAGGAGGAATTTGTGGGGATTTGGTGCCGGGAAGGTGCTGGGAGGGTGCAGGTACATGCCACGTTGGATGGGCTGGGGAGGAAAAGCGGCACGGAGCTGGCAGAGCCAGYGGTGCTATGGGGAGAGGGCAGGGAACACGGTGTCAGGCTGAGGATGGCTCGAACACGAGGAGCTGTGATCGAGCACTGCCATCCCTCCAGCACATTGCATTTATTTTTTATAAGGGTTGCAGTAACTCGTGGGAAGGAACCATTTTACAGTGTGGCTGTAAGYGAAAGTGTCCACAGGCAAGATCCTGAGAGCACCTGATTTCCCTTTTTTGTCCTCCTTTTCTCTGCTCCGGGATGTGCTACAGGCGCAGCTGATTGCACAGTCCATAGGTCAGGCGTTCAGTGTGGCCTACCAGGAGTTCCTGAGGGCWAACGGAATCAACCCGGAGGACCTCAGCCAGAAGGAGTACAGCGACCTGCTCAACACCCAGGACATGTACAATGACGACCTCATCCACTTCTCCAAGTCTGAAAACTGCAAAGATGTATGTCCTGTTTTGTCAGAACAGAGTTTGCCCTACCAGCTGCAGGTCCATGCTGGCAGAAATTAGAAAACCATTAGTGCTTCTCGTAAATGACTCGATGAGAACAAAATATCCTTCCCAGTAGGACAGCCTGTGGGCAGTTCTGTTTCGAAGGGAAACAGTGAATCCAGAATTTACCAGCAGTGAAATAATTTGCCATCTGTTTGTGTTCTCTTTACCAAGCAGTTTTGAGACATACAGGACACTGCATGTTATTGAAACTAACTTAAAACAGACTGCTAAAAGTATTCAAAAAAAAAAAAAAAAAAGTATGGAGGCAGTATTTGATACAGTGTTTGATTCCTGCTTTAAGAATTGTATATGTTGAAGGAAATTAGTAAAGATGACCCAGGTCACCATTGCATCACGCAGGTCATAAAAGATTCATAAAAGATACTGGTGTTTTTGTGGGGAGGACTGTTGAAACTTCCTTCTCACATTGTTCAAATTGTTTGAAATACTTTATTCTTACAATGCAGGTTTACATTGAGAAGCAAAAGGGAGAAATCCTTGGTGTGGTTATCGTGGAGTCTGGCTGGGGATCCATCCTGCCCACGGTKATCATAGCCAACATGATGCACGGAGGGCCCGCGGAGAAGTCCGGGAAGCTCAACATAGGGGACCAGATCATGTCCATCAACGGGACCAGCCTCGTGGGGCTGCCCCTCTCAACCTGCCAGAGCATCATCAAGGTAGGCTGGGCAGCTCTGCAGGACACACGATTCAAAAGTGCTACAGCATAACAGTAAGTAGAAAGCATAGAACTGTATGTTTYCTCATTTCTACCAAGTTTTTGGCTAGCACTCCCCATTTCATTTGTTACCGTGAGTGTATTYACAGAAGAACAGGGCAAACCAGGCAGTGCTGCCTGTTATTCTGAGTCCCAGGAAGGGAGCTATGGCATTTAATTGCATAGGTAAGGATTCTGTGCAGAACTTCGGGCCCCAGGACAGTATTTGGTTCAAAAGGAATATATCACTATAAATGCCTGGAGACACTTAAAACTTTACATGACAAATGGAGACCCAAATGACCAGCATTGCCSTAAGCCATTTTTGCTGTTTAAATGCCTCTTAGGATCTAACTCAAAGGGAACTGAGTCTTTTTGTCCTTCGTTTTCTTTTTTTGGTACAGTTGTTGAAACTTTTAAACTTAATCTTGAAGAAAAAGGAGCCTATTTATGATCTGCAAAAGCTACCTGAGCTAGGTGGAAGTGAAATGTTCCTCTTAATTTGTCTRAACAGTGTGTTTTATCGGAAGATTTCTCTTCTTTGTCACAAGAGTATGTGATTGCAAAAAGCAAGCAGGTCAGCTGGAACTAAAGAATGCCTGAGGTAGCTGCAGCTGAGAAGGGAATGGGTATGTAGACATCAAAGCTTCCAGAAAGGGGGAGTTTCCCTAGGAAATGCCGTAGGTAAAACTAAAATGAATCCTCGGATGTCTGCTGAAGTAATCCTGCAGAGCCCCTTCACGTGGTAGCATGTAGACATGCAGGGTCACACTATACAAAAGTCCCCTTATTTCTAGGAATATACCTATGAAATTTTATTTTTGCTAATTCCTGCTATGTAGTTGTATTCTGCAATACCTGTTTTTTATTTTGTATTACTTTGTGAATTACAGAATTACATAGGTTTGTGTTTGTCCATGGCTGGTGTCCTAATGCCCGAGATAAGACGTCTGCTCGGAAGACGTCTGCCTTTCTCGTACCCAGGGATGCCGCTGCTGTGCCCTGAGGAGTAACAGAGGCACAAACCTGAGCCTGCCCTTTTAGATCCAGCGAGTGCAAAGGAAACTCTGGAAGGGCAGGACACTAAAGCCGTGGCAGAAAAGGGCAGTCTCTTTTCTATGTGTGAGAAGAGAGGAAAAATTAATCATATTAAATATCTCCTTGCCAGCTTTGGTGGAACCAAGCTGGCTGCAAATTTAGGCTCTTCATGTGTTTTTGCTTTGCTGTCCTTCTTTCCCATCCCACATCAGTTTTATTTCAGAAACTGTGGTGAGTTTTGCTGCTCTGTGCCTTTTAGAGCCTTTCCAGGTAGACTTTTGTTGTGAAATGATGAAACATTTCTGTGCTTTCTTAAAACAAAAACAAAGACAACTTTGCTGTCTCCAGCTTCTAGAGACCCTTGTAGACCCTTCTGGAGACTCCTTCCTCGCAGGTGCTTGTGGCTGCTGCCAGAGGAGCTGCTGTTTATCTCGTCTTTCCAAAGAAAAGCTGGGGTTTGGAGCTGTTCATACCCCTGCTCCYGGATGACGCTCCAAGGAGGCAGCCTAGTACGAGCACATTCAAAAGTCACAGAAGGATCTCAGGGTTTCAGATGTTTAGCATGTTGCAAAGACTCCCATGAAGAGAGTTCCYTGCATTTGAAGTACTCCAAGTACTTCAAATAAGATTATTTTTATGTTATAGATGCAAGCTCTGCTACTAATTTACCATAACGCAATTGTAGACTGGCAGAGCTAAGAAGCCGCCTTCCATATGTGATGCTTATTCCCTAACTGCATTATGCTACTAGTTAGGTCTCTTTCCAGAGGCATCTGCTGGGGTCTGCTGTTGTAAACAGACTCCAGGCCGATCCACATGATCTAATTAGCCATTTTTAAAAAATATATACTTTATCCAAAATTTAAAAAAAAAAAAAAATGGGGACATGCGACTTTTTCCCCCTCTTTTTCTCTGCCTTTTCTTAGGAATGTGGAAAGATAGACCATGTGTTCTTCAGGAGAATGAGGGCATGGGTGCCATCCATGCAAGGGCAAGGCGCCTGGCAGGGGCCCGTCCTGCTGCTCCCAGGGCTCAAGGGCCCTGCCTGCCTGGGCCGGCCGAGCCGGGGCGCGACGGGGGGCAGCACCGGGGGCCAGCCCCGTCCCCAGGGGCGGCTCCGGGGGCCAGCCCCGTCCCCAGGGGCAGCACCGGGGGCCAGCCCCGTCCCCAGGGGCGGCTCCGGGGGCCAGCCCCGTCCCCAGGGGCGGCTCCGGGGGGCAGCGCCGTCCCCAGGGGCGGCTCCGGGGGCCAGCCCCGTCCCCAGGGGCGGCTCCGGGGGGCAGCGCCGTCCCCAGGGGCGGCTCCGGGGGCCAGCCCCGTCCCCAGGGGCGGCTCCGGGGGGCAGCGCCGTCCCCAGGGGCGGCTCCGGGGGCCAGCCCCGTCCCCAGGGGCGGCTCCGGGGGGCAGCGCCGTCCCCAGGGGCGGCTCCGGGGGCCAGCCCCGTCCCCAGGGGCGGCTCCGGGGGGCAGCCCCGTCCCCAGGGGCGGCTCCGGCCGAGCGGCTTTGCCGCGGTGGCCGCCAGGGCAGGGCTGGGGCGGCCGCGCGCTGCAGGTGCCGGCCTGGGTGCTCGAGCCACCCGCGGGGTCCGTGGCCGGCTTTGGGCCGCCCTGTCAGTCAGGGACCCCGGGCACAACGGCGGATGGTCGGCGCAGCAGAGGAGCTGCGGGGCAGGCGGCACAGGGGGCACGAGGCCGCCCGACGGGACACGGGCACCGCGCAGTGTCGGGTCCCCTCGGCGCGGCCGTGGCTCCGGAATGGGCACGGGCAGCATCACGGCCGTGGCTCCGCGCACGGCRCCGCCACCTCCCCCATGGCAGCTGTACCGGCCTTGGCCACCTCGCCGCTGCGGACACCCCTGCCATATGCCATGTGCCGTGGCATCCCCATGCACGGTTCCTGTCCTGAAATCAGGGAATTGCCTTCAGGGTRCCAGGTTTCTTAGAACAGCTGTCAGCTTCTTGGTAAGCAGAATTTGACGCCGAGTTGTTTGTTTCACTGAATATCCCCCTGCTCGTGTCTGGTACTCAGTGCTCCTGTTCCTTTGGGATGCACACATAAAGCACGGCACATTCGGGGCTGTTCCCATACCAGTACTGCAGCAGTCGTGTTTTCCAGAGCCCCTGTTACATGTTGCACCCTGTCTTTGMCAGCGTTTCTCAGGGATTTGTTTTTACAGGGTTTGAAAAACCAGGCCCGGGTTAAGCTGAACATAGTGAGATGTCCTCCAGTAACCACCGTCTTGATCAGGAGACCAGACCTCCGATACCAGCTGGGCTTCAGTGTGCAGAACGGGATCGTAAGTCACCTCCAGACCACCTGGGGAAGCCGTAACAGAGTGAAACCTCTTGCTGGTGTGTGACAAAGTGGGAGGGGAAGAACCTGCCGTTCCCTTCCTCACTGCAGGGAGGACTCGGCACACGTGTTGAGCCCAGCGTGCGAGAGCTGGGCTGCTTGGAGCTGCTCTGCTCTGCTCCCCTTGCAGCTGGGGAGTCTCAAAGGAGCAGAAAGGCTGCTTCAGGTTAGAGCAGGAACTGCAGCTGAGGCTGGTTTACGTCTATATCATATCTCTAACAAATACATTGCAGGACCTTGAAAGAAAGATGCTGTCCCTGATTCTCTTTTAAGGGAAGGCATCTGCATCCTGAACATTGTTAAGCTGTGACCCTTCTTGGGCTCTTAAAACTGCCAGACCACAACACGAGTGCAGCACAGCTCCAACAGCCTCTGCTCGCGGTTGTTTTTGCTCTTGGGCGAGAAGGTGCCATCTCTGTCCCTAACAACATTTACCTTGAATGAGCAATCCATTATTTCTTAGACTTTGTTACAAGGACATATGCTTAAATGCTGAGTGACAGTTTGCAGGCAAAGGTAAATGAACTGAAGTGTGCTGCATATTCAGACTTTGATAAATTTGTCCTGTGCTCTGCAGATCTGTAGCCTTATGCGAGGAGGAATAGCAGAGCGGGGCGGCGTGCGTGTCGGCCACAGGATCATCGAAATCAACGGGCAGAGTGTGGTTGCAACACCCCACGAGAAGATTGTGCACATCCTCTCCAACGCTGTTGGCGAGGTAAGAGGTGTCACGTGTGTCACCACTGGTACCTCTCGTGGGCCGTTGCTGTTCAAATTTAAATAGCAGAAGTGAAACTCCAGGACAGCACACCATTTCCTTTATTATTTGCTCATAGTTCTCATGTATTTTAGAAACACCCTCATAACAATAKTAAGTGCCCGCAGCTGTAGATGACTGGCTGATGCTCCATATTCATGAATGGCCACRTGTGATGGACAGGGGTATGGAAGCTGTCAGGCTTCACCTTTTCCTCGTGCCCCACAAGACCGTGGCAGGGCCCGGCCAGCAGCTCTGTGCGGGGAGCGCAGACTGACCTGCCTTGTTCTCCGCAGATCCACATGAAGACGATGCCGGCCGCCATGTACCGGCTGCTGACGGCTCAGGAGCAGCCTGTTTACATCTGAAGGCCGGCACCTCTCCAAGTGCATGGAGGAGCCTTCTCCTCGCCAGTGCTTGTGTCTCTAGTGCTGCATTTCTGTGTCTGCAGAGACCTTTTCTTCTTTCTCACACACACGTGTCCTCCCTCTCCCTTGCTTCCTTCCTCCCTCCTTCCCTTTTCTCCCTTTCCCCACTATTTCCCRGCTTATGGGGAAGGGGGAAGATACATCTGTGGGACTGTTTTGGTTGCATTCCTTTTTCAAGTGAAGCTTTATGCAGATCCACATGCAGAAATAGGCAAATAACAGCAGCAGTGCTCACAGCTGGGTTCACGAAAAGGGTTAACTGTGTTTTATGCTACATAGTTTTATTTCTGTGGCTATAATTGATGACATGAGTAAGTGTTGCTGAAGGAAAGCTGACTTTACCAAATAGATACAGTGATAGTGTCTTTGTAGAGCTGTCTTGGACACCACGCGTGTTCCTTTGCTTCTCTTCCACTATTTCCCTACCAGCGCTGAGCTCAGTGTTAACCATTATTAATTGTAGGGAAAGCAGGATTCTGAAAGGGTAAGTTTCACCGTGGGTGAAGGATCACGTGCTCATGAAGAACGAGAAGGTGCTGCTGTGGTGACACCACCTGCCCAAACGCAGCACCTTTCAGTTCCCCTCAGCCATCAGTTCTTCGGGATAACAGAGCTCCAGGCAGTATCCGGGACCTGCTGGAATGCGCTGCAGTTTCCTTGCTCACACCAAGTCCTTTGGGGAGGTGTTTCCTACAGCTGCCCCTCCTCACCCCCGCTTTCTGTCTCCTCGTTTTCTTCTACTTTGTTCCTAAATGCAACAGGTCTTTTATAGTCCCCCGCCTATTTTGGAAGTTAAATGAAATGGGGCTGGGGGAAGGACCTTTAAATACCTACAAGGAAGATAGTGGGGGGCTGTCCTGAGTAGCTACACTTTTTCTAGGCTCTTGCTTCCAGATTTGTGCACACAGAGAAGTGTGCCGGTGTACATAGACATTTTTAAAACTTGCTTGCTATTTATGAAGTTTGAATATAAGAGATCTGCATACCATTCTGAGTAATTTTGTTCTCTGAGCCAGTTTTAACATATATATTTGTCCAAAGATCCGTCTAATTGTATCAGCATTTTCTTTAGTTAATGACATAGATAACAGTGGAAGAGGTAAGGTGGAATAAATTTATTTATTTTGCTATATGTTAATTTTTTCTATATATATGATACTTAAAGGATATTTGTGTGTACTATATGCACTTGTTTGAAGACAATATACTATGGGGATATGTAAAATTTAGCATTTGATAGGCCTCTAACTTTCATGCCATAAGTAGATTTTTTTTTTCTTTTTTAAAAAAGCAGAAGTTTTTCTTCCAAGCAAGACGAAATCATCTCCTTCTCTGTGGTTACATTTCACCAGGACTGAATACTGATGTTTTCACCAGAACTGAGTCACGCATTAGGCCAGGATAATGCCTTGAGATAGATAGATATATATATATATATATACACACACACATATGTATGCATATATATGTATGTGTATGTTTATATATTTCCCTAATGGACAGTTTCTGGGGTGTCTGGCCAYGATAGGGAGGCTCAGTGGGATGTGAGTGGGGGACACAGACACGTGCAGCCCCTGCAGCCCCTGCCCTGCGTGGGGCGATGCTCGTGGTGGCCGCGGGAGGGCCGAGCCGCGCGCAGCGAGGCAGCAATCCCTAGGGAATGCTAGGGATTGCTAGGGAATCCGTAGGGAATGCCCGGAGATGACGGACACGGCGCCGGCCTGTCTCCGTGGGTGAGAGCCACTGCGTGCTCGCCTGTCGCCGGGGTGCATTCCTGGCTTGTGGAAATCATGGGAATCCATGGGCTAATCAGGGTGARCGAATGAACTCTGCATCTCAGTGGGCAGTAAATATTTAAAGGAGATGATGGAATAGTGCGCACGCTGTTGTAGTAAGTGAAGCTGTTTTAGTGTGATATTAATGTAGAATGACTTGATTTACTGCAGTTCTTGTTGTTAGATAATTTAATTCCAATCTTGGAATGGCAGATTGCACAAGAGAGTGATATTAGTATTTAAGGTTAGTAGTTACCTCTGCTACCAGACTGATGCGGATAGATAGTGAATGACCTGTATGTTGTTTAACTGTAGGCATTGGTTTATGAGGATCATTTGATTTTTTTTTTTTTTTGAGAACTTTCTATATATAGTAATATATGTAAATATGATATATAACCGTGTACAATTCAGAGGACTATATACAGTGCAGCCTTTACGTAAGTTGCCTGAGGAAGCTCAGCAGGCTCTCGAGGACGCAGCTCTCGCACTTCTGGCTCCTGCTATGTTTACGCCCTCGGCTTCTCTCGTTGCGTTTGTCGCTCTGTCCAACTCGTGCAGCAGGGTCTTCCGCTCACTCCACAGAGTGACCAGGGAGCCCTAAACATGCAAAAATACTTGGGGATGCAAAAATACATGGGGATGATACAACTGCGTCTTTGAAAACAAGGCCATTACCTCGGCAGTGAAGCGTACGCTTCGTACTGGCACGTCAGTGCTTAACCAGTTCTCTCACGGTAGGTGACAAATAGGTGCCTAGAGCTCAGTGAGCGGGAGCGCGCGGGCTCCGAGCCCAGCCAGGCCCTGCGTGTCCCGGCCGCGCCGTCGGAGCGGGATTTCTCCAACCCGGAGACGTGCTGTGCGCCGGAGGTGCGCGGGGCGCACGCGCTCCGGAGCACGGCTCCCACCTCGGCTTGCGGGCGGAAGGAGTCTCAGGAGCAGGGAGCTCACAGGGAGAGTTGGCATTTCTCAGACTAGTGCAGCCTTTTGTTAGATTTTATGTGTGTGAATTCTTTATGGATTCCAAGAACAAACTGCTGCTTTACATTCCTTCTTCAGTGACTGCCCTGAAATTCTTCTTTCCTTCCTCCCTGCTTCATACATTCTAATGAACTCTTCAATGTTTACATTAAGGATGAAATATCCTTTACACTTTTTTATTGACAAATTTCATGCTTTTTTTTTTTTTTTAATCTTGTTCAAATTTATTGGGATTTCCAGAATTGTTTGCTGTTTTTTTGTTTGTTTTCTAAATTAAATAATAAGTTTCTGAAGATGGCAATGTGGTTGAGATCTCTTGTACATACTTAGCACAGTACCTAGAGTATGAAGTTGTACTATTGTTCTGTAAAGAGGGTGAATAGAAATTATTGTAAAGCGTTGGGAAAAGTATAGTATTGTATTTGTAACAATATTGTTCTTTGTAAACACTTAACTCAATGATCTCTCTATATAAATATAAATATATATAAAAAATATATGTGAGCCTGGAATGTTGATACTGCACATCTACTGAATGTAATTCCGCTGATGTTTTTTGCCACGGGTCTCTGACCTCTCTAATAAAGCTGCAGTGGTTTGGTTGGGGGGGGAGCGGAGGAGGAATTGTTTTTTYGGTTGTCGTTGTTGGGGGGAGGGGGCTCTGGCCAGCTGTTCTGTTGTGGTGTATTTACTGTGCTACATTCCTTTATTTAACAGAGCGCTAATGTCTGTAAGATTTGCAACAATAAAATTCAAAACAAAAATACCTCAGATGAGGCTGAGCGTTTGCTGGCACTAGCCTGGGATTTGCCTTGCCGACACTGAATGCATGAATGCTTGGAAGGTATTTCTCTCTTTGTCACTTAGTTTGGAGTAACAGTACACATATGTTTGCAAATGTGAACCAGTGCTATTAACTTTATTCTTAAAACAGCATTATTTTCAGGTAATAAATGAAAGAGCTGCTCYTAAATGAAACTTACTCTGTATCTTAGGTTGCATTCCAGTTTTTGCTGTGTTAACTATCACCATGTTTGAGTCTTCCACAAATATATTATTTAAAGACACCTTCGGTATGACGGAAAAGTCATTTCATTGCTTCATTAAGATTAATTATCATCTTAAACACACCTTTTTCATAAATGAGATTTTACTAAAAGTACTTTWTGTCATACTACCATTTCTGGATTTGTTATTTTCCTCGGAAGGTCATCAGTATGATTTATTCTGAAAGACCTGGCAGAGTCTGAGAGCRCTGCTGGTGAAGGGAGTCTTCTCGCTGGTTCCTAAAGCTGTCTGCAAGGCAAATGAGACTGCATTTGGAAATGGAGTGGAGGGAAGGCATTTATCTTTTGAACATAAGGTAGCTCATAAAGCTGGTAGGACAAAGCAAAGAAAAAATGAAGAGAAGGTGCAAGTGGGAGACTGGTTCTCATCAGAGAGATCTGCGTAATTTTTCTTTTTATGCGAGGATGCAGGGGGAGGACACAAGTAAATGAAAATAACTTTGTTTTAGCCAAGGGCTGCACTGGCATCTGCCATTCACAGCCTGCGAGGAGCTTGTGTGCGAAGCTCCTCGTGTACAGAAGTTCCTTGCTAATGAAGACCTGTGTTACGCTAGTGGCACAGTATGATGTTGTGAKGATTAGTTAGCTGCTAAGCATCTTGTACCTTTTGAAAGCGGTGCATGGTTTAGAGCAGCAGGAATAGTATTAAATGTGCTTAGGTCCTTTTTCTYGTCTCTCGCTAAGATTCCAGTTATGACTGGAATGAGGGGGAGCCTTGGCTCCGTTGCCACTTCTGCATCTGGGTATCTCAGGGCTTTAGGCTAAAAAACTTACTACATCTTCTTGGATTATTGGTGACTCCGTTATTTTCCCCAGGGCTTGCAGTATTTTTGTTCTGTGTAGTCTGTCTGGTATCTTGTAAAGCCATTAGCTTGCGAGAGAATTATTTTGTGGTAACTTGTTTCCCGTCTTGCAGTGTTTGCTGTTGTGCGGTCACTGTGCCGGAGAACACCCATCCATAGCCAGGTGCCAGGAAGGGGCTGCGGAGTTAGCCCGTGGTGCTGGCGGGCAGGACGCACCACACACAGAGTTAAGGCCCCTCGAGGTGTCGAGACCGTGACTGCAGTGCGAAGCCAGCAGGGCAGTCGAGTCGCTGGCAGAGAAGGGAGCCTGTCTAGGGAAGCCGCCTGGGCGCTGTCCAGGAAACGCGGCATTCCGGCGCTGCCGTGTGCAGGGAGGAGCTGCAGGCAGGGAGCCCGTGTGGCTGCAGGCTGCAGGCTGCACGCGGAGAGCAGGACGCGGAGAGCAGGACGCGGAGGGCAGGACGCGGAGGGCAGGACGCGGAGAGCAGGACGCGGAGGGCAGGACGCGGAGGGCAGGACGCGGAGGGCAGGACGCGGAGAGCAGGACGCGGAGGGCAGGACGCGGAGGGCAGGACGCGGAGGGCAGGACGCGCCTCGCTGGCTGACTGAAAGGGCCGTGAGCCGCCGGCGCTCGCTCCAAAGCTGCGCCCAGCTCCCTGGCTGGCAGCTTTCGCTGCCATCTGGCTTTTCCTCTTGTCTTCTAAAGCATGAGTGACTGGTTCAGCAGGCTTGTTTTTTACAGCTCCCCAGGGGAACTGCTTACCTAGGCAATAGCTTGATTCCTGTGTTTTGTAAGTAATTGTGTTTTACTTGTCCTGGAGTGATTACTCTRTCAATTTGAAGTTAATTGCTACAATAAGCAAATAGTTTATTGAATACAGTTTTTACTTTTTCCTTTTACCTGAAGCATTTACCTGCCTTACCTACCTAACACATAACTCAGAAGTGACAGGGAGCTATACTGGATGTTAAGCCAAAAACCAGTCTTGACCTGTTAAAAGCTACTGGAGCAGTTTGCACTGCAAACCAGGGGGCATAATTCTTTTTTTTTTTTTTTTTTTTTTTTTTTAACAGCCTAGTTTTAGAGGGGGAATAATAAACTAAGAAAAGAAAGTTAATCTTTTTGAAGATCAGAAAGAACTCCTACTTAAAAAGAYGCGTGTAAAAGGAATCTGTTAACAGTAATGGAGTTCAAAAAACAAACAGAGCTGAGGAAGGAGCTACCACAGTGGAGCAGCAGGTTCTGGGATGTTCTGTTTTGCATTTGTTTTGCTTTGTCCCTCCCCTTTGTCCCTCAAGACAAGATTAAAAAAAAAAAAGAAAAAAAACAGTGCCTTACCGGACACGGAAGAAAAATCCACCAGTTTCAGAGTGCAGAGAAACATTTTATTTTACTCAGGTTATCATCTTTCATGCATCAAAYTGCATGAACGGTTTTTCCTTCAGAGCAAGCTTAATCAAAATCACTTTAAAGCTTTATCTTTTTCAGTAGGAAAGCTGTTTAATAGTTGTTAGATGAAGCTTTATCTCTAAAGCAACAGGAATACACTGTAGCCTTCTGCAAATCAGCAGGATGGTTACGGGCAGTTTCGGGAGCAGTCACAGTGTGCCTGATCCCTGCCTTTGGAAGCACTGCAGTGTATTCCCAGGTAGCAGCATACATACAGAACTGAGTTGGACAAACGAGCTGCAGCTTGAGGCACCTGGCTCGTGCACTGACCTGCAGCCAGGGAGCCGCAGCCCTYGGGGGGCTTTGGCCAAAGCCACGTCAAGTAGCAGGAGACCTGCCTGTTTGGAGATGACTGTGTGAATGGTAACTGCTTTCAGCACGGATGGCTGCTGATACKTAAGAAGCACCTCTGCTAGGAAAAAAAAAACTGCTAAAAATCAAGCAAGCAACAGCACAGAAGCACAGGCCCTGCCTCTGGCCTGTGTTCTTCAGTGAGATGCAGACTGCACCCAGGCAGAACTATTCTCGACCCACCTCCCATAAGTGAAGGCACCGAATCCTGCACCCTGTCTCTGGAAAAGGAGTATCAAAATCAACTGCATGTTACATGGTGAGATTAAAAAGGTGCAAAGGAACAGTACTGTATCGCCACATGGTAACTGCATCTGAACAGCCCATGTTAAAGGCCACCTTGGAAACTGTAAGAGGTTTTGTAGAGTGAGTTTCCTCTCGAGAGTCTGAGCAGGAGGGCACAAAAAAATGCATTAGTGACACATTTTTCTACCTACTTGTCAGAAATGACGTTCCTGTTCGCAGGTCTGTCATGTCTGACACTAATGCTCTACGGTGAAACAGAAATCAACTCACAGCACAGTTTCCCTTACAACTCCAATAAGACTGTGCGGCCGCTCCTGTTCGAGACCCTGGACCCTTCTCTCTGCTACGTGACTTTCAGCTGGTGTAAAAGTGCTCAGGTCACCACAGCTCTCCAGGTGCAGCAACCCAGGCTGGTGTCTGAAAGGCAGCATATGGGCCCTCCATGGCACTGCTCGCTGGGCAGGGGTCATCACCTTTAAAAGGAAAAAAAGTAAAATCAGGTTCTTCTTTTTCCCCCCCCCATTGCATCAGCTTCCTGCCCAAAACATAAAGGCTAGCCTGACTATTGTCTATATAAAAAAACCAAAATCTAAGTGATGCCCTGTTAATTTGGGACACATGACTGGTATTTGCTAAAGAGGTCTGTGAAAAGCAGTCCTGTGGGGAAGGACACGGAGTGCTGCTTTGTCTCGCCGTCTCTTTCCACGAGGCTGCACATGAATACGTTCACCCCCAGCCTGGCTGTGTCAGTGACTGTTTAGTAGGAATCCAAATGCTGCTTCCTGCAAAAGCCACTGCAGGAACAAGCTTCAGCTAGAGTGAAAACCTGCTCCAAGGCAAATAATAAAGATTTAAGAAACTCCTAGGATGAGTGTTTCAGCCATGTAGGTCAAATTAGTTAYGCTTACATTGATGGCAGCAGTGCAAAATCTCTGTTTCCAGAACCCGAATTATAATTTTGGGGTTTTCTGTGAGAACTTAAAGCAAACACAGACGTTCTAGCAAATGACTTGTAACCACACCGAATCACCTCATCTTTCCAACTGCTCTGTATGTCATACAGACATTTAGACAAAGTTTATACTATCTAAACTTTTAAATATTGATTCCATTTAATGAAAGCACATTATTTTATTACCCTTTTTTTTTCCCTTTAGCAATAAGACTAATATTTGTTCTGGCTACCTACCATAAAAAAAAAAGTTTTTTGTGGATTTTTAAATGAAAATTTTACTGTTTTCATCTGTTCTTTACAGCTTACAATTATAAAAGTTTTGTAATAATCTCCTCCTTATCCCCCTTATATATGCGCAATACTGCCTTTTTTTTTTTTTTTTCCCCTTTTTTCCTTTGCATTCATGATTGCACCACACAGGACTATCTCCTTCAATTCTGAGGATACATGCTGTTCAGTCTTCTGAAAAACTTTGCCTGACCTTTGGGACTTCATGGCTCTTGTGCATTCCCAGATGTGAATGTACACAGATACTCATGAAATTAAACTGGGCTCAGGCATTTGGAGCTGGCGCGTGTCTAGAAATGTGCCCTCCAGAGCAAGGACAGCTTTGGTTTGCACATCACATCAAGCTACCTGCTCAAGAAAGCAGGTAATACAGCTACCTGCTCAAGAAAGGTGGCACTGGTGATGGCTTCTGCCATGTGCTCTTCGTCCGATTTCAGCACGGCCTTGATGCTCTCCAGCAGCTCGTGCACGTCGGGGGTCACGCTGCACGAGGCCTGCCCCAGGAAGCGAGCCACAAGCACCTTGGTGTCCATGTAGGACCTATAGTCTATCAGAGAGCGGGGTCTTGCCCTTGGCGCCCTGGCTCTCAAACCCCTCCGCAAAGTGACCRTGTCAAGGCCTGGTTTTAATTCAGTCTGAGTTGCAGCCTCACAGCTTAGCACTGGACCTAAAAACAAAGATCAAAATAAGTATTTCAGTTGAGAAGTACTGATAAACACATCCAAAGAGATTCCAGAACTGATCTAGCAATGATCTGCTGCACAGTTTGACCAATAAAACTTCACAATCATGATGGCAGTTATTAATCAGTCTGTACTGAATTTACTTATTGGAGAAAAAAAAATCTTCATATTGTATGTCAGAAAAAGTCTGGAGGAACATTTTGGTGAAAGTGAAGTTTTGCCATTTGTGTACATCAGTTTCCTTYTGCTTCTCATCAGAATGACTGATTGCAGCTGAAACAAGCAGGTAGCATTAACATTGGCATAAAGTAACACAATAAGTAAGCTGAATACAATTTGCTATTTTTACAATCTTACTGTATAACTAACATTCAGTTATTATCTGTGTAAAGAGTACTGAGTACAAGCTAGGTRGAAATAATTTCTTCTCAAATTATAAATAATTGATATTAAATAATTAATATTTAAAACTTATTTTCTTTCTGAAGAAAGAAATCAATTCAGAATGTCTTGGTGGGAGGGCTAAGCCAGAGGTGGCAGGGAGTCCTTGAGGGAGCTCTGCAGGGTTGGCATTAGGCCAAGCACAACATCAGGAGCACCAAACTTTCCCGGCGGGGGAACAAAATTGAACCAACTTCTCTTGCAAAAGGAGCTGACTTCCATTTCTGCAGTAGCTGCCTAGTTCACTTTCACCTCCACTGCTGAACAGACCTTATCTATATCTCCGTTACACACTGAGCCGCAGGGCCCAACTGCTTCYGATGGAGGGACTCTGCCTTCCCCAACACCCTGCTCTGTTTTCACGGCTATGAGTGGGCTCTGCTCTACTTAGCTACTCCTTCAGCAGCAGATTCTCGGCGGTCCTGATGGGAGGTTGACAGAAGGAAAGCRAAACAACAAAACGGGAAACGACTCCATGGAACAGTAAGTGATAATCCATATAGGCATATTCTCAGTATTCAAAACAAATGGTTATTACTCACATGCCTCCTCTCCACTCACTTTTTGCGTGCTACAAAAGTACCGCCAACTACTGTGGGCCTTGCAGAGCCCTCTAGTAAGATGGCAGGTTCTGACTAAGACTGTCAGCAAAATGATGCAGCCACACCRTCAGTTTCAACACAGCAAAGCGTCGTTGGCCCCTCCAGAGCACTATGACAGACATCACTGGGTGCCCATCTGGGTGTTTCCTTGGCTTAGTTTTTGTTGCTTGCTTGTTTTGTTTTCCACACCTAAGCTGATTTTAATTGTTTGCATCAACGCATGTACCTGAGTGTTTTTAGAAGTTACCACAGAATATCCCAAGTTTCATCTCTTAGAATTATAAAGTTATAGACTAGTTATGGCTGGAAAAGACCTTCCTCATTATCCCTCCTCTCCCAAAAAAAAGTAATACTGAAGACAGACCCTGTGAAAGCCTGAAGAGAAGGTGGGCTAAGATGGGAAGAGAAGGATGAGATGAATCATAAAGTTTGGTTTAATATAACTTTTTTGTTGGATAGAATGGTTGATTCAGTCACATGGTAGGATTATGGTGCTACCCTTTCTGATAATGTCCTTGTTAGAATTCATTAGACAGAAGCTTTGCTATAGAAAGACCAAGTCACCTTGAGGCATTAAGCAGTGCAGGACAGGGTCACTTTTGCATCGCTTCCGCAGGGGATGGAAGGCTCTCCTGGCTGCAGGCATTGTGTGTTCATTTGAAGGTGAAAGGCTCACTCTGCTGGAAGACTTAGGAATTTCTTCGCCTGAGTAAAGGTAATATAAAAGTCAGAGTAAAGCAGACCATAAAATAAAGATTTGCTTGAATTCTTTTTAACCTGTTTCATCTTTCCTGCATTCCTCCAGTTAAATATTTCTCCTCTTCCTTAAAGAAGTCATAGAATCATASAATTATTATGGTTCGAAAATAACCTTCTAGATCATCGAGTCCCATCACAAGCCCTTCAACATCCTGCCTGATGAACCATATCCCTAACTGCCTCCTCTACACRTTTCTTGACCACTGCCAGGGATGGTGACTCCATCACTTCCCTGGGCAGCCTGTCCCAAGGCTTCACCGCTCCTTCTGTGYAGAAATTCTTCCTCRTGTCTGACYTGAACCTCCCCTGGGACAACTTGAGGCTATTCCCTCTGGTCCTATCTRTAGTTATTCTGGAAAAGAGCTCAACCTCCACCTCCTTTCAGGTAGTTATCRAGCACTCTAAGGTCTCCCCTGAGCCTGCTCTTCTCCGAACTGAATAACCCATCGCCCTCAGCTGCTCCTCATAAGGTCTGAGCTCCAGCCCCTGCACCAGCTTCGTTGCCCTTCTCTGGACTCTCTCCAGCACCTCCATGTCCTCCTTGTAGTGAGGGGCCCAAAGCTGAGCTCAGGGTTCGAGGTGCGGCCTCCCCAGTGCCAAGTACAGGGGGACGATCCCTTCCCTGGACCTGCTGGCTGCTCTATTCCTGGTACAAGCCAGGATGGTGGCAGTGACATTTTGTCAACTGAAACAATGRTAGAGGTGATTCCATTTTACTGGTGAAACTATTTTCCTTAAGCCTATTTTTGTACTTACGTGTGATGGCGGCTGATGTTGTATAAGGAAAGAAAAAGCAAGAACAAAAAATTAATGTAAATGGTATATTATACAGAACATTAAAATGAACTTACTCTGATATGATTCTAGTATACTTGCTCATTTTCTGTGTCCTTCCATAAACATAAATAAAGTAAGACACTGTTCAGAGCTTTTTCTTTGCCTAAATTCTTTGCTTTGGCATTCAGAAAAAGCAGTATTCATTTTTGTAATTAAAATGCTTACTTTCTCATTGAATCTGAATTTAGCAGCCATGTTAAGATTTAAATTGCTCTTTACAAACCATTCAGAGCAGAAGAAATGGAGAGAGAAAGCTTGGAGAGAAATGGGGAGAAAGAGAGAAAGTTTACAAGATAGAGAGGAGGGGGTACTTTATCACATGAGCTCAGGCCTGCATATTTATGTCTCTGAAAATGTTTTTTAAATACAACATTTCTCATACTTTTTTTTTCTTTTTAAAGAGATTTTCATTCACCATAGTTAGCACTTCTGTAATCTTATTTTCCTGTTTTTTGTTTTTTTAACCTTAAGGACTTATCAGTAAGCTAGTGTTTGACACCCTTTTTCAGTTTGTAGTCAAAGCACACAGAGAAAGAAATGGTAATTTTGTCTATAAAAAGATTCTGAGATTAAACTTTGCCCTATCAGTCTTCTGATAGACTTTGTCTTCTTATTTTCTTTCTGGTCATTAGAAGACTCTAAATGTTTGTTTTCAGAGTTTCAGGCAATCTGATTTCCTTACTAAGGAAGTTTAAAAAAAATGTTTCTTGATTAAATACGGCTTTATGAAAATAATCTTTTTTTTTTTTTTTTCTCTCCTGCCATTACTTGATAGGGCCACTTCAACCAGTGAAGCAATGACCTTTATTTTCTTGTATTACATTTTTAGTATCTGTCTTTACTCCCTGTGTCCTTACGTTGTGAACGCTGCGCAGGGTAGGCACACATTCACAGAGCCATCTGCTGCACCAAGGGCAATCTGCATTGAAAGGGCAGGTTAACGTGAAGATTACAGTAGATGAGATGATTTTCCTCTTCGCCATGGACGTATTGGAAAAACTGCCTCTCGCTTACCTGCGAGCCAACTACGTTTTAACTGCAGGTGTACACAACAACAAGGAGAAGGGCTAGGCTGAATACAGCTCTGGAAGATAACAAGGTTTTCTGAAAAGAATGTTGAACTGAGTTTGGTCTGGCCTCTGCTTGTGGTCTTGCCATACGCTGTATGCAGACACCCATTAAAAATTCTTCCAGTGCAGGCTGGATAACAGAAGAAGCCCCATATATATCAACACTTAATTCTGATTCTTACTATATCAGCAACATAATGTCCACAGGCACCAATGTGTACATAAAACAAAACAAGAGCGCTGGAACTGGACACTATTTCTCACAAAAAGAAAATAAGTTTACATCTTATTATTTGCAAGATATTTTGCAAGTCCATACATTTTATCTTACAAGCAAATAACTTTTCTGAATTTTAGAGATTGATCCTACYATTCCAAAGTAATCATGATTCTGTATCTCTAACATGCAACATGGAGGCTGTTTTAGAAAGAAATGCTGCTGCTGCTGTATGAAATCATTTGGATTGCGTAGAACTCTTTAAAAAAATTGTAAATGATCTTTTACCTTGAGGGGCCTGCCTATCACTTGTGTTCACAGAATCAATAGCAACTTCTACCACAGCTACTTGTAGTGCGTCTTCCTAGAATAAAATCAAAAAGTACACAGAAAAAGGTGACTGATTTTTTAAGAACCGTAACATACACTTTACAAAGTGAACAGCTTTGCTTTATTGCAAAACAACTGCTACTCATTTAAATACACTAAGGGTAGTGAATTTTAGAATTCAGTGTCCATCACCATCAGCCAATTTTTTATCCTATTGAATACTTTCTGGAAAAAAACAGTGAACAGAAATAAAGGAAAAATCCTGATGCTGTCCCACATGGGAGGCACATAGGGACAAGATAGAGGTAAAAAGGTGTTGATGCAACAGTCCTACAGAGCAACCAGGAAATAGTGTCCTCTACTGCATGTTTTGTTGTATTTCCCACGGTCAGATAAAATTTTCCCTAGGCATCTTTCACAACACACAACTACGAAAAACATCTTAACTGAAAGGGGAGTTATTAACTGAAATCTTCAGTGCCATTTTTCGTGATCCCAGATATTTAACCAAATGCATTCTCCTGCTGTTCTTAAGTGAAAAAAATGAAAATGAAAAAATTTGATGGACATTTACTGTGTCTTGAGGGAACCATATCCTTTCAGCAAAAAAAACAAAATAATGGTTCTGGACTCTACCTGCTCACAGCTGTTCTGGCTCGCCACAGCCTCATAAGGAGGAGGTGGATCCAGGGGGCAGAACACTTCAATTCCTTTAATTCTAGCTCCATAAATATGTGGTAATGGAATCACGTCAGATCCAAGCATCCTAGGATAAACAACAAGTACAATTACTCTGTCAGTACAAATTTCACCTGCAGAAATACATAATCAATCAGCTACAGGGTCCCACTGGCTTTCCTGTGCCAACTCAGACTTTGAGATTTCAATCAAAGCTAATGAATTTGTCAATAGCTGTAAGAGAATTTTTGCAGAACAAGTCAGGAAATGGCTCCTCAGAAGGTGCCTCTTCAAAGAGCTCACCAAGATTTTACAAAACATCTTGAGGCAGCACTTCACCTGGGAACCCATTTTGGATTTATTGTGCAAAGAGTCGGGAATGGCACAGTTCAAACATGGATGGGATTTCCAGATAGGTCTGACTTTTTTGCCTCTATCTTYTTCATACATCCCACTACATGAAAAACAACTGAAATTCAAGATATTTCTGATATTATGTTTTACATTCAGATACTGCTGCATAGCTATCAACAAACCCAAACTAAGTCCACTTTTGTGATATTTTGAGTATTACAGTTAATTTTCAGAACAGTATAAGATGAATGTATTTTACTGTTAATCTTACTTTCTGGTTTTTAATATAGAGCTCTCTGCAACCTTAAATACAGCAGAAATCCTGAAGGGCTTTTTCCATATATCATTTTCCTTTTAGTAAGTAGCTCTGAAAGAGGGAAAAATAGTCCAGTCTCTGGTGAAACTCATTTTGGAAAACTGGACAACACTTTCATCTTACATCATTTAACACTGGAACAAAGTGCTGTGACTGACAAGGGGGCCACCAAAGGGAGTTTTCTGACAAAATTTTCAGTGAAGTGTTTGATCCAGACTGCACAAGTCTTTACCTACTTTTCATCAAGCTCCAACTACTCCTCACCTTCTCCATTTCTACCAAGGTTACAGAAACTTACATTTCAAGTTCCATTTAAAGCTGTTCTGGAAAGGAGCCAATACCTGAGCAGGTACTGGCTTTGTACTGAGCAGAAGAACCTCAATCAAGACACAGAATCCACAGGCCTTGCTCTCCAGATCCAACTAAAGCTCCCATCCATCCCTAACTGTGGATCTTCTACAAAGAAAAGCAGCCATGAGAGCAAGTCCCTTCTTCCAGAGTTCGGGGCTTCACTAAACGCTGGCTAGAGGAAGATGAAAATCTTCTTTATGCAAGCTGAGAGGAAAATGTAAAGGGAATGGAAATGCCTATGGAAGCTCATTTTAGAGGGAAAGGAATGCAACATGCAAAAGAAGAACCGGGAAAGATTTTTGATCAAGATCAAGGAAGGGAGATAATTCAGGAAGAAGTATAAGGCAAACAAAATGAAAGATCTGGATAATAATTTTAAAATTGGAGGGAGTAAGTCATGTTTTAACTTTAGCTCAGCTATTTCACCAGTCCCTAGACTCCCCAGATTCTTCAGAAAAACAGAGATTGGTATTTCATTGGCCCCACCTCTTCGCAGTATTCAAGTATTCCACTTACGTGCTGAATCTGTTTACATAMAGGCTACACAACTACACATTTCTTGAGCCTTAGAGTTTTATTTTGTTTTTAAATATGCCTGATCTAATCACACCTTAAAATTTAAAATTGCACCCAAGAACTGTAACTTATTAAATTTTATTAGAGAACACTCAACCAAAAAAACATTCCTTTAATATAAAAGTTGTTCCAGAATGCGTTTGTCAGTCTGTTCTTTACTTTTTAATTTCCACTTGCCCTTTCTATGTAAGCAAGAGAAATTCATGCATTAGTCATGGAAATTAAATTGAGAAAGAGTGGGCAGTATTCATCTAACCTTTCCTCTAGACAGTTATTCCAACTCCACCAAATTAAATCCTCCCCATTATTTTCCCTTTCCAGCAATTGTAGCACAGGGTTAGGACTTAGGTTCTGAGATTTTAGCTCATGATATCAAAATTCAGTCACTGCAGGTAGAAAATATTTACAGAGTACATAGCCAGTGTTGTTTTTCAGGACTCATTAGGTTCAAAAAACAAGCAGGTGTGCAGGAACAAGAAATATTCTGCATCTTTCTGAGATGATGATATGGGAAGCAAATGAACAGCAGTTCAAGTTTSTTCAGGGAACTCCATAGTGTATTCCATGGTGTAGACAGCGTAGGATGCTTCCAGACCGTGGTAAGATGCTATGCTGCCTGTGCCGGTTGGGACAACAGAGGGAAGAAGCCCATCCTTGTCATCCCCTACCTATCTTCTATGGACACCGCTGAGCAGCAGTGCCAGGACTTTGGCCCCTCAGAATCTTTAAAGGTTCAACAGCAGTAAACACATGTGATGGCTGTGAAACACCTGTCTGAGTGGCATGGGCCTAATCTGAGGAACATGCTGTATTGCTGGATACATGATTTGAATTAACTTCACATTTTAGCAAATGCTTAAATTCTTCTAATCCCCAGCTAATATTTCAAATTGAACTGAGACAGAATTGCTAGACCCAGGCAATTGGTTTGGTGCCCAGACTGGAGTCTCCTTGCAAACCCATATGCCAATAACACTTTTTTTTTCCCATGTGGAATCTCTTCTGTAACCATACACGCTGTTCTGCCAGTTAAGAAGCAAAAAAAAAAAACAACCCAAAAACTTACTATTATAAAATAATAAGATAGAGATAGGAGTTAAGTGGACATTAGTAACACTAGTTTGTTGCATCTATCACTGAATAATACAAAGATTTTCCATGAATAATGGACAAACTGTCCATGCTCGTATATGCTTCTGGCCCTGCAGTTGGGAGAATGAAGGAGAACACTGGCCCATGCCAAACACGTCCTTGGCACATCCTTTGCTCACTGTAATGCTTCCTTTCTCCTAAGCATATATCTGCTTTCTAATCTGCCCAGATGCACTTTGCAGACRGGTAGTCCTGTGGCTCTGAGCCCTAGTGCAGCTCTGAATACTCCCTGTTGCAGAGACGTTTGGATGCTGCAGTCACAGCAGTACAGCACGGAAAGGCATGGGCAGAGGTCGACACTCAGGGCATAGACCAGAGAGGGAGGGGAGTGAGATGTGCGGGGAGATTGGAAGAGAAAAGGCCAGGTCACATGTAAGTCACTCAGTTGGACACTGTGGATCCATTCTAGGGTGAGTCATATTTCCTCATCTGCCAAGAACGGAAATTAAGTCCATCTGTTGCTTTCAACTTCTCCCTTGCTATGTCCTACCCTGGCCACTTTAAAACAAGTGACTTGACTTTGGAATTACATTGCCTTCATTTACATATTTTAATGCTGCAGAAGTCAAGGTGGTTATCCATTATTATCCTAAAGAAGCCTTAAATACTGCGTACAGCCCCCACTGTGCTGAAAATAGACGAAGAGAAATACCATGGTCAGGAAGGTAACCATCGAGAATGACATGCCAGGCAAAGAACGACAGACCCATTTTAAAACAGGGTAACTGTAATAAACATATTTGAACAAATAGCTAATGTTCAAAAAAACACTGTCTTCATAAATAGCATGTTAAAAGCTTGAAGCAAGACTCAAATAGGGTAGTTGTAACAAAGCTTGGTATTCAAGCTCAGTCTTCTGAGTTTTAGATCACTTTGCTCACTCTAAAACTATTTCTATACGATGTTATCATTTCCTGGGTAAACACACAACAGAAGCTGTAATTAACTGCAGGTCATACACAGTACTCCTGATGAAAAAAAAAAAAAAAAGAAAAGAAAAGAAAACAGTTCTGCATTCTTCGAGCATGCAGAAAGCAGTAGTTATAAACACAGTTCTACAATAAAAAGATTACTTAAGCATTACAATATTTTAACCAAAGACTGTCCACAGGTGTTCACAGCAGGACAATGCAGACTCACCTAAGTCATACCCTAATAAGCAAAGCTCATTTTCAAATTACTGTGAACACTGCATAACCACTCCGTATACTTTCAAAAGGACAAAACCTAGAACTCAACAATGAATTGCAGGAAATCTCAGTAGTGCAAAATAATAGTTTCATTCTTAACGGTCAAACTACAAGTTTTTTAACCTGCTTCCCAAAAAACAAAATCTGAGCTTATATTTTAATGTTCCATGAGGCAGTTACACCAAATAAAGCAATATCTCCCATAGAAGAATTTTCTTCTTACTCAGAAGAAAATACACAAAACCATTATTTCGTCCTTCTCCAAATCCTTCTTCCTTAAAGTTCATTTCTGTCATAATGAATTCAAAGGGGAGAAAATTTCAGTGACATGTGACTATCCCCTTTTCTGATTCTGAAATTTTAATTTCTTCCTTGTTACCTTGTATTTCTCCTCTACCCTAGAGCTATAATTTGAGAAGATTGTCAGCAACAGCAAGTATGAATTTAGTCTGACTGCTCACASTGTGGCTAAGCCTTCTCAAGTACTAAGACGAGGGTAGTGATTACCTGGCCCAACAGAACTATAAAAACACACCCTTTAATCAGCTCTCACTGACTGAAGCGGGGAAGTGGTATTGTTCTGGCAGTAGAGGCCTTTGGAACAGAAGAACCAGACTGCTATTTAGGATCCTCAGCTGTCAAAGCTTTGCCAAGAAGTTAGGCCTGAGGTTCAGTTTTCACCCTTTCACAGTCTTGACGGCATCATACAAATTCCTAGCCATGTGATGCTGTGGTATTTGTCTTACTCAGGATCAGTTTCTATTAAATCTAAGGTGTATAAGGACTATACCTGTCAGATGTACTGTATTTTCACTGTCTCTGGTAAAGACATTTGTCTTTCACAAAGTTTTTTTTGTTTTGGTTTATTTTTAAGTAGAGAATATTTTTCAGTTAATTACACTGAAACTTGTCTTAAGTTAAGGTGTCTTAAATTAAGTGTTCCCAAAGACTCAAGAATAAAGGAAGAGCTTTACCTGTGAGTCATTCTGGGAGTACAAGAATAAAATGTTGCAAAGTATGAAGGAGGTGGCACAGGTGGTATGAAATCTTCAGGATCTGAAATGTGACCTTGTTCTTCAGTTTCTTCCATGGAAACATGAGATTCATCCTAATCAAATACAACCTCCRTTAACAAAGCTTCTACCTATAACAGAAAGCACTAACACAATTGTTCAATTTTGTTAGCACTACGTTTTTTGTTAGGCAGTGCACTGCACTCACTTACTGCACAGGTTCTTCTAGTTGCAAATATCTGCAAATAACGAAGAGCAGCTGCTACCAAGCAAACGGTGGTGGTGAGTGCATTCAGGGCACAGAGTGCAAAGAGAACTTTCTGAAAAACATGGAAATTATGAAAATTAGAAGATTAAATGAAGCCATTTGTTACTATCAAAGGAAAAAAAAAAAAGAAAAATACACGGATCTATAACAATTAGTTTTTAATTATGTACATGATGCAGTACTCTGGATAGATCGTTTCTAATATTTGAACAACTTGTAATACTTTTCATTGCCTTATTGTGAGTCCAGATACAGATACAGAAAGGTTTGAGATACTATGGYTGTGATTTATAGCCCGTCTACTCATCCATGAAATATACCCTTTCTGTAGGAAACACAGATGTGGAATAAATACCATTAAAGGAAATGCTACAACACTTCTATATTTGAAAATGATGTCACCCGGAAGCTTTATTTTAGATGTTCATAATGCAAAAAGGATTGAGCACAAATTCACAACGAAGTAAAATAATTTGTTATGGTAAAACCAGCAATATTTTCAGCACTGCACTTTTGCACAAGAGGGGACATTATCAAAGTGACCTTTCCGCGCAGTACATGCAAGGTACCTTAAGAAGAAGATGAACAGCACTGCATGACTTCATTGGGTATAGTTTCAGTGCATTATCCTTTTCTGTGCATTTTGTTGGATGAAATTCTTCACAGCAGAAACAAATCTTGTTTTCACCTGTGTCCAACTTCAAAAAAAAAAGTTTATTAGCTGTTTTATGCAAAACTTTCCGCTGCACCATAAAGAACTAATGCTTCATACTGTATCTTTGACTCCAAAATAGACCAAATCAAAGACTTCTTATAAAATTAAATTTTTACAATTTTCTATGCCAGTGACTTACACATTACACAACTGTATTCAACATACTTCTTATCTGCAAATCAATGTTACTGATAATTTCAGGACATTTGAATAGAACACTTCTAATCAAAATTGCACCAATTACTGAACAATCTTAGTATTCAAACACCTCTAATTTCAGAGAAACTTGAAAATTCTTTCTTTGACTGATGCATAAACCATTCTGTATTTGGAATACATTATTCTCTTTGAGTGAACCATGGGCATATTTTCGAACTTCTAAGGTTAGAATGACACCCACCACTATAATTTCATCCCAATCAAATCAGTAATGATTATGCTTGCACGCCATCACTATTTGCATTTTTTTCATAAATAGCATCTTAGTTATCTTAGTTTTCAGGTAAAAATTCAACATTTTGGATATCTAGAGTTACTGCTATTTGTTCAGAAACTCCATAGTCAGTGTCACACCTTGTACTCACCAGGTTAGGAAACAGTTTACAATTCTGGGAACACTTTTTGGATTTGTCCTGTCTTTCCAAGCACAGATGACTACTGATGTTCTATGAACATCTAATAATCTTATCTGAATTAAAATTAACAATTTTCAATGCTGCTTCAATATATTCAGATATTGGGCCAATCTTGACAGTCAAGTCCTTGCAAACCTTGGATGCTCCCTGCTCCTTTAATCCTTAAAGCTCTTCAAATCCATGCCAAAAACATGATCATCCTTATTACTGAATAATCTTCTATCCTTAAATTTAATTTAAAATATTCCATTGTTTCCGGCTCATGATAAGACATTTTTCAACCTCATCAGATACCAGGAAAAATCTTTTGTCTTCTGCCCTTCCTTGTGTGTGTTCTTTGTAACCATTAGAAATATTCTGACAATCTAGTATGCTTTGATCTTCCTTATTTTTTCTCATAGTTCTTGCTTTATGATATGAACATGATTCTTTTAAACCAGATGTATACCCCAGGAGAAAAGAAGAATCCCACTCATAGACTACACTTACAGAGCAGTTTTATAGTTAACAGTACCTGTTCAAGCTTTTTATTCAACAGGCTTATCTTTTTGGGGAATGATATAAAACTTTCACAGTGGTTCTGTAACTGATTGTTGTTTAAAAATCAGTGTATAATATCACCAAGAGGGTTTCTCTGAAGATATATTTGCAGTTCCTTCCTTCATGACCCCATAAAATTGATTAAGGAGCCTCACAGAGAATCACATCTGTAATCAGACCCTGAAAACAGAGCTCAACCACCAGTGATATCAAACAAAACTTTTTCTAGACTAAGCAAGGTCTTCTAAAAAATAATAAATACCTTCACAACATAGCATTTGAGATCTTTCATTCTGGGAGGTCAACAGCTTATAAAGGCCCCACTTCAAAAAAGTAAGTTTACAGAGACAGATAATAGAAGTATTGTTATGGATTTCAGTGAATCTCTTCACAATTTTTAAGTGACCCTACAGTTGAATCAGTTTTCTTTTTTCCCACCATACCGTAGCTGTTTTTCAATCTCTTGTCATCCACTGCTTTTATCCTTGCATATAGCACTTTTTGTGATCCTAGCTTGGTGAGCTTATGTGGCATGTTGTCAAGAAATACGTGTGAGTTACCATATGTGCTCACCAAATCACATCTGGGTACACTGGACACAAACTGGGCACCTTGGCATCCTAGTATAAATCCAGCCAGGTTCAGAAGAACACAGACAACAGACAGCAGAACAAACAGGTTAACCTGAAACAGCAAAACAAAATTAACAGCACTGAGAACAGGATGATGAAACGGTCTCAAGGACCCTGTAACAATGCAAGTCAAACTCCTGTGTCAGGGATAACAGTTCCTTTCTGTGTGATTTTCAAAACACTCTTAACTTAGTAAATTATTACCTTCTTATCTTGCAAAACATATTGGAAGCAAATATATGCAATTTTGAAAAGTATAGATTTTCCAGCCCCTACAAAATGTGAGATGGAGATTACTTTTTTCCCTCCTGTTCCAGACCACTTCAAAATGTATGAATATTCTAGGAATATTTTTTCCTTTCTACCAAATTTCAAAAGCATTGTCCAAACCATCCAGCTATCCTATAATGTCAGAATCACAATGAAGGGGAAGACATGTCAATAGGTGGAAAACACTATTTGCAAACAGAAACTTTGCATTGTATACCACTGATTTCCACTGTATGCGCTACCTTTCCACCCAGCACATCTTTCAACACCTCTAGATCAGTAATAAACCTAAAAGGAAACATCTTAGGACATGCATTTGATCTGCAGCATAAACTACTGAAAATTATTTGCCACAATACAGCGATGGCAGAGCCCTTTTTTACAAGATTATATTTTATCCTGACTACTAGACATAAAACAACTCCATTCATAAATTAAACAATACTTTCAGTTTTAGAAATATCTGAAAGAGCTACAATGGCAGAAATGATAAAATATTCGAAATTCAAGACAAGCAGAATCAGTAGGTAAAAACTCCTATCTTAATCGAGAGTCTTACATCCTAGAAGTTAGGCCTATATGAGAGTTAGAATAGGATTTTAAACACATGCAAAAACTTCTACTGCCATATGTGCAAAATTTTTCTGTACTTTATGAGAAAATTATAAGTGAGAATAGTACTTTGAGATAAATAAATACAACAGGTTCCCATCCTGACACATTTAAAATTTCAAGCACACAATCCCACAAAGCAAGTAAGAGGCCTTCATATCCGAAGAGTCCTTGGCTATCTGTTCACTCCAGTTCCTTTGCATCGAAATTAAAAATGCAAGAGAACACAAAAAACAGAAAAAGGAGGACTGCATGAGGAACAGGCTTAGTTATCATCCAGCTAATTTTTACAAAAGATTCCTCAGCAAGAGGTTCATAAAGACAAAGACAGCAATAGCTTTTCAAATGATTTTGGCTAAGGTATCATACTTTACTACTTATATACCTGGACTATAAATAAATCAGAACTGTTACACCAATTATGACCCTGTTTACTGAAGTTCAGGAAAACAAAATCAATCCTAAATGGCCGACAGCCAAAGAGCATTACTGTGTACAGTATTTTCAGTGCTTGAAGTCCATTCCCTAAATTACAACATCCCATTACAAGCAGACATTAGAGAGGGTGACTATGATATTATCATATTACATGATATTATAAAGCAGGCTTTAACCTCAAAAAAAAAAATATTAACAGAGCTATCAGTACTCCTCTGAAAAGTAAGAGGACTCCTTTGTATCAGATACACTGAAAACAATATTAAGAGGAGCAGTATGTTTTCACACAGCTTTGTAAACATCATAAAATGACAGACAATAATTTTTAACATTAGTATGGATTTTAGAAACCATTCTTTTCATATAAATACAGAAGTTAATCTTTTTTTGAAATGACTCTGTTGCTCAGCACTTAGATGAATCAATACCACTTTTTATGATCTTTATTGAGAGTATCTCAGTTACCTTTCAGATAAAATTACTTCTAGAAAATTGAGGAGGAGATGAACATGAAAATTTCATGCAGAGGTTACTTTTCCTTTGTGTTCAACCAAGGACATTATCAATCTTAAACTAGTCAGCTTTATAAATTACTTTGAAGTTGATTCAATGTAAAACATTTTCATAATTCAAATCTCAAGAACCTAGATGAAGGAAAACAAAAGGTTTTCTTTCAGTGATAAAGATAATGATGTACTGAGCAACGAAGTTACTTTACCAAAATCATAAGACAAGGCTGATTGGAGAGGAGATTTGGGGAACAGAAGCAAATTCATATATTATTTTTCTTCCTTTGGTATGGAAATTACTGTAGAAACAAGAACAGTCCAGGATACTCCATTATAAAAAGAAATAATTTCAGCACTCCTAACAGTGTACAAAATCTTGGCTAAAAAATATACAGATTTCCTAAAGAAACAAGTGAAATCTAAAGAAGAAAAAGTAATATTTTTCTTACACAGTTGCAAAAGCAAGATGGTAATTTGTGTATCACCGATATTCTAATAAACAGTGTACAAAAATGAACCCTTGGTCTGCCTTCTGTTATATATATGGTCTATTTGCAGAACCTATTACCCAGAAAATCCCCGTGGAAAATCCCCGTGGAAAGTAAGAAACTAAAAACAAGTCTTCCATATAAAATCTGCAAATAGACATTAGCATGACCAGAACTATCACATTTACTAACACAAGAAAATAACTTTTTAGCAGAATTTGTAAGAAGTCAAAATCCTTTTTCCTTCTGCTCCTTTACTGAACAGTATTTTTGGCCACCACTTTCACAAGGATTCCAACAACACAGTCAAAGCATGTTAGCACAGACTACAACACAACCATTAAAGCAGTGAATGTGTCTTTGAGAAGCACCCTTATATGAATAAATATCCTAGAGATTAATCCACATTTCTTTACAGACAACACCAGARGTGTTGACAGAATAGCAGGCAGGACTTAGGCTCAGACATCGTGATGACTCCTGCATCACTTATTTCATCAGTTCTATGATGAAACTATGACAAAAACCTTACTTCAAATTTACTTTTTCATTAGACATATGACATATAGGTTATGGCAAAGATAAAAAGCAAAGAAAGAGAGGTGGGAGAATCTTTTAACATAGACTTGGAGATTCAGATCATGGTTCACAATTTTATAGCAAAGTATCTTTTAATTGCTTAAAATGAAATATGTATGAACTATCTGGTCAAAAAATAAGCAAAAAAAAAAAAAAACCCCAAAACAAAACAAAAGCCTCTGCAGAATCTAGGCTAATGTCAGTGCTCAAGGAAAGAAATGTTATAAACCTCACCATACAGTCCAGGGACAATTATCCAAACAGAAGAAAATTCCTAATTTCTATATGAGACAAGGCTCTTGGAAGCTATAATGTCATAATTTACACATCATGCTTTTCTCACAGTTTTACTTCAGAAAATATATTCTCCTTCATACAAATCTCAATGCCTTCTCCACAACTATCCACCTACAAGGGAAAATGAGTAAGAATACTTTCTATCACAGTGAATGAAGATTCCACCCATACGTAAGCCAGGGGAAACTGGCTTGGTATAAAAAAAAAAGCCTGTGTATGGAAGACATTAATAAAGACAAACATGCTATTTTAAAAGCAAAACCAGAGGTAATTGGTCTTAAGTTAGTTGACTAAAATAGAAACAAGACAAATTATGGCATCGGTTTGGCCCACTGCCCTTAAATCTTTCCAGCATTAGATATGCAAGCAGTGCAGGCAGCTGCAGAAATCCTTGAAGCACACATATTAAAGTACAGAAAATCAGAGAGTATCCTGATGTTAGACACATTTTTTATTAAGGCATTGCTTGGATACTTTTTTTGAGGAAAAATATCATCATGCACTTTCAGGGTTCAGTCTAAATGCTTTCAGCCAATCAAGCCACTATCACTGATGGGAGTTTTGCCATTAGTTTCAGCGGCAGCAGGGGCAGGGCAGACTTAGAAGATTAATTCTTGTAATTTATTGATCTTGTAATTCCTTCTGTCACCCAGACAGGCACTTAAATAGCATGTGAAAGAAAAGCATCTGCTCCATAGTTCTTTTATTTCCTACATTTATATATAAGCATACTTCTAGGAAATGATAAATCAATGCATTAATTTTCCTCTAGATGTACAGCACCAATAACTAGCTCAGTATTAATTATGGACCCTGCTTAGTTTCAATTGGCCACTTATTGTGTCTCACCTGCAATACAATTCTCTCTCAAAAATAAAAAAGAAAAAGAAAAAAGCTACATAAAAGTAGATGACAAATTCATTTATTTAGCAGAAAAAAACACATCATACTTTAAATGCATCATTAGAACTCTTGAAATGAACTAGAAGATGGTAAAAGATAATACCTAAAAAGGAAAATATGAGAAGAAAACAGAGTTCAGCTAAATGTAAGATTTCTTTTAGTGTTTCATATTTAAAAGTATTTCCTTTCATTTTTTACTTTGACTTCAAGATCTTTCAGTGAGTATAGCTTCTTGCATTAATGGTTGGAAATATTCATCTGAATGAACATGCTAACATTCAGCTACCCTACTATTAAAAACTCAGAAAAATGTGCATGGCTATAGTAATTCTCACCTAAACTAAATTAATTGACTAAATTAATTACTTCATTTACTAAGAAGTATGTGGCCAGGATGAGATTTGCAGAATTAAGGTGAAGATCTGCAACTCTGGCTCACACTGCTTTGTATTCTTGCTAGCAGTGATGAGCATGCCTAGCTAAAATTTATGAAAGTTCACTTCGCTAGCACTAGTACTATGTATTTAGGTCTAAACCTTAGATCTCAAATAAATTCACGCAAGCTAAGGTGCAGATATCACGAAGGTAATAACTTGCTATACATTTTTATATAAAAGCTGCTAGGAAATACTTTAGATAATTTTTGGAAAATGATTTTGATTCAAATCTTTAACTGAAAAAAAAGATCTTTTGAATAAAAGAAACCTGAATTCTAATCTGTTCTTATTTTCAATGAAAGAATATTTTTGTCATAGAAAAAAATACTAATGCTTTTCATTAAAAAAAAGTTTTAAATAAAAGTGAAATGAATTTCTTGGACTGAACATGCAAAATAAGCAAAACTACATAATTTTTAAGTTAACCTGACCCTACCTGTAATGACTATGACTATGCTGTGAAACAGTGGAACCACAAAGCTGAGTGTCAGAGCTATGTTTATCTCACCTGCACTGCTGATTTCCTGACTGCAAGTACAGCAGTCTGTATTGCTAGGTACTGAACTTGAAAGCACATTCAACAGGACAGCAAACAATCCACAGGTGACTGAGAAGGACTGGACGCTTCCCTAGCAGAATGCCTCTGCATTCACCAGAACATGATGTATGGCTCCAAGTATCACCTGAGAACGCAACATAAACTCAGTACATTGGCTTAGCATAAATCAAGATAAAAGTTTGGAGACTGGCTACTGCAGCAAGATTCAAAGATGTCAGTTATCTTTGATGCACAGATACTAAAACAAGCACTGATATAAGCTAGATTTCTTTAGTTAAAAATAAAATTTAAGATCCTGTGAAAAGTCCAGGAGTAGACAGGAAGGAGCCAGCTCCTATAAAGTACAGAACATCATAGAGCCAACATCTAAACAACTGTAGAGGGAAGGGAAGGGAAGGGAAGGGAAGGGAAGGGAAGGGAAGGGAAGGGAAGGGAAGGGAAGGG
>NW_020454849.1:1372436-1377659 GCF_003342845.1 Nothoprocta perdicaria
GAAGGGAAGGGAAGGGAAGGGAAGGGAAGGGAAGGGAAGGGAAGGGAAGGGAAGGGAAGGGAAGGGAAGGGAAGGGAAGGGGCTTCCCTTTCCCCCATAAACACACACAAACATGCACATACAGGAGAAGTATCTCCTTTGGAAGAAAAGTCAGCTTCAGAACACAAATGCTACAAAGGGACTTCAAAAGCAGCTGGACATGGGATATCCTGATCAGGAAACCTCCAACACCTAAAAGCAAGGCAAGATCTCAGAGTACTGAGGTTTCTCAGGAGAAGACTGAAGACTTTGCAAAAATGTCCTTCATACGATGTGATTACAATTTAGTTTCGTCTGGCAGTGCTCTGTCTCTGAGACTTATTATTTAGTTACTATCTTCTGACACTGCATTACAGCGTGGGTGGCACAAAAATACAAATGCAGTCCTCGAATTTTGTTTTTAACTGCAGGTCTTACAACATCTGCCCCCTTCAAGCCTGGTCTCCTCTTGGGGCTGGTGCTACTTTATTTAACTGTCCTCCCCTGCAGTAGAGAAGTCTAATAAGCCTTCTTTGTTATTGCTACTGCAGCCACTTCCCAGTTGTACTCTCATGATAACAGAGCAGTCCTGTGCTCTCCCCTACCATGAGCACCCTCAGAGAAAAATAACCCAGCTGCTTTTATTTCAAGGATTTAGATTGAAAGTGACAGCTGTCTTCCACTTCTCTCCACATCATCTTCCATGCCCTCCTTTTCCTCAGGCTAGCTTCATTCTTTTTTATGCCGTTCTTGACAAACCTGCCAAGAACATTCAAAAATAGGTGCATATCTCCTCCAGCCTTCTGAGCCTCAGGACAGTTTGGCTGCTCACAAAAAATAAACCTAGGTAGTGTGAAATTATTACCTAAAGGGTGAAAAAGGACGCCAGAAGAAAACATATGAAATGCCACTTTCACATCCACAAGAGGAAAACCTACCGCAGACCACTCGGAGGAGTGATGCCTCCTCCTAGCCAGATTCTGTAGCACATGAAGATGATGAAACCCAACTGAAAGGAGAAAGGGCAGAAGGGCTGAACCCAACTGTCTACCCAACTGTCTACACTTACTTATAGTCCAATTGTTACATCTGAGAGCTTCTGGTATACATCAAGGTAAGTTAAAGTCTGTATCTAATTGCCTCATTTGAGCTGAAAAAATAAAGCTATTTGGGAGGTTTAGATGTTTATGAATGCAGGCACCTAAGAGTGAATAGTTTGAATAAATTAAGAAATTGAACTGAGCAACTGAAAACAGCTCTACTTAAGAAGAAAGATAAGGCCTTTGCTTCATAATATTGAGAGCATCTGAAGACTAAGACAAAAGCATATATGAAAAAGAATGACCACTATTGATCTCACAAATTCACAGTGTACCCATTAAAACATGGCCCAGAGTCAACACATACACATGACAAAAATGCTAACATAAATTGTTGCAATATAAAACACAGTAATTCATTAACAAGGACTTGGGAGAATCCTGTCCCCTCCAACAGCACAGGCACCCCATATGCTAAAACCAGATTGAGCAGCAACCTTGTAAAACCACCTTCACAGGAGAGGAATCCTTGCAGCAAAGCTGACTTGCTGCATAACGGCAGCCTGTTCCCCTGGCTCCTGCCTGAGCGGAGGCAGCTCAGGAAGACAGCTCAGTGATCTCGGCTGCCTTCTCAACAGGGAGGTGGCTCCATGCTAGCGCTGAACAGGCTTCACACTAACACAGGCAGCGCAGAACGTGGGGAAAGTTCTTCGTTAGAGGTGCGCCTGTAGGAGTAGGTGCCAAGGAGCCCTGCACAAGGGCAGGGACAGTCATAGCTTGGTGAAAGATCCCTGTATCAATTCTAACTATGTCTGTAGTCATCAGTCATTTATTTTGTATTTCTAAGCCTTTCTATACGAATGGGGTTATTACCTAGGCTTCAAGGAATCTGTTTGTACAATTTACAAAGTTTCTTATAGACACTATTGATATTTTTCTTGATAAACTGTAGCTAGTTCTATGCGTGACTCACTTTGATTACTACTCTGCAGCAGTTCTATAAACTGTTCAATCACTTTTACAGATGCTGATTTCCTTTTCTGCACTTTTGGCTTCATAACCCAACCCTCAACAATCAAACTTCTCTAAAATACACAGACAAATAAGGGTAAAAATCCACATTCTTTAACAGGATCAAACATTCACAGAGTAACTATTGCCAGAAGGAACCTAGCTGAAGGCAGAGTCAACACTAAATTCACATCAGGTTGCTCAGAGCTTTCTCTGGTGTCAGAAACCTTCCCAACTGCTGCATTACCTTTTCAAGAAATATTTATCAATATGTCCTGGAGATCATTTAGGTATAAATGAAACGATCAGGAAGTTCGTTCTCTCGTAATTTAGTAAAACTAGAAAGGACCCATAAAACTTATCAAAGGTTTATGAAAAGAGAATGTGAAGAAGAGAAGTAAGAGATAAAAGGACACCATAGCAACAGCATGTTGTAGGAACAGTTTAGAATATAAATAATACAATACAATTTTAGAATATAAATAGTGAACGCCCTAAAGGACACAAGTTCTTCAAGACAGATGGCATTTATATTTATTTTCATTAAAACATGGTGCTTCTAAAAACTATCGGGCTGAGAGCTGAAGACACCAGCCTCCACTATTTATCCGCTGAACCAGGATACAAACTTATTTTGCTCCTGCCTATGCCAACCAAGGCACCAGCAAAGAATATCAACCAAGCTGAAAAAAAAGAGCTATGATTTCTCTTCATACCTTTCCCACTGACAACCATGGAGAGGGGTAACAAAAATGCAAAACTTCACAGATTACCAAGAAGCATCACAAAAACAAAGCAATTATTTTGCTGTGGGAAAAGTCAGAGAAGAGACAGAATGGAAAAGAAAATCAAATCCTTTTTTAAAATTCCACCTCTCAAGACACTGAAAGACACACAGCTTTAGGTTACACTTACAAAAAGAAACAGCTTCCACACTCCATACATCATTTCACTTCTCTTGGAACTATGTAAAATCAGGTATATTTGAAGGAACAACATCGGACACTGTAATACAGCACTGCTAAAGTTGCTGCTCAGACCTGCTGTCAAGCACAGGAGCTGAGCTTTCAAACCAATATCCTTATTTAATTTTGAGCAGTAGCACTTCAGAGAGATGAATTATTTATTCTAAATGAGCATTTTCTTTTATCTATGCAAACACAAAAAGCTTCCCGAAAAAGAAAAAAAACACATTAGCACTCTTTCCAAATGCAGTTCTCCTTCACTCTTATCTGAGACTATGCCCTTACAGATAGAGAGAAAAGGTCTTTCCTGTTTTTCTCTCTGTTTCAGCAATCATGATTCTACAGTTTCCAAACAGGCTCACCAATATAGTTTTTTTTCAAGAAGAAAAAAGATAGCTTTTTTTTGCAAATGACTCTATTAAATCAAGAGCATCTTCTGGCAACTCCCTCACAGCAAATTTTAATCCATACTTACCAGAAGTATCACTGGTCTCTTCCATGTTGTTAAGCCTACGATTCCTGATAGGATTACCTGCAGCACCAAAAAAGAACACATGAAGCAAATGATATAAAAAATTCCATTTAAGTGGCATTTATCACTCCTAAGATAAAAAGCAATAGAGAATGACAAAGCAGTGCTGGGAAGTGTGCTTTATAGCAGTGAATCAGAAACTTTGGTGGAAAGATTCTCCACTTCTGAGAGCATCCTATCCAATAACATAATTGCAACTAGCATTTTACTGGGGTGTTCTCTTGTTATTTTCATTCAGTAAATGTGTATGCAGATGAAAGACTATGTCAGCAGCTCCCCTCTCACTAAGCACCTGGAAAAAGCAAGCCTTTCGACTGGGGACGCATCTCTCAACACAGCCAAGCAAAGCTAAGAGGCGGCTCCCCCTTCTCCGCGTGTGGGCACCCGCTTCCGCATGTCCCTGCTGCTGCTGCAGGCCCTCCTTTGGCCATCACAGTGAAATAAACCCCAGAGAATAAACCCTACAAGTCAAATTAAGGAGTCTGAAACAAAACAAAACAGCCGTCTCCGCGAACAGCCTCACTGGCAAGTGCCTGCATTAGCGGAGGCAGAGGAGGCAATGTGGAAGCCTCCCCTTCAGCAGCAGTTGGCCTAGGGACCAAACTTGCTGAATGACATAACTGTGCCCTAGGACTTGACTTCAGAGGTCAAAACACGGAAAGAAGGCAGAGAAGTAGTATTGAGAATTGGAGCAAATAATGTTATCTAAGCACCCTTGCAGAGGAAAGACGGGAACTCTCAATAAAGACATGCCAGTTTTCCAGCAAGATCTGTGAAAAACAGGAATAGTCTCCATGTGGAGCTTGGAGAAAAGCCAGCCTGCAGGTAAATGCCTACATGAGAAAGAAACAAGAGCACTAGACTGGAAGATCCCCACTATCGTTTTCCATAAATCCCTTCCATAACTTCACTAGCTTGACATGATTAATTGGTCTAGCATGACACATATATAACTTGGCCAAAACACCTACTGATATCACCCCTGGTATTGCAAAACCGTATACATAACTTTCAAGTTTCATAACAAAATATTTTTGAATTCTGCAGGCGAAAATAATCACTTTTTTTTCCCCCTCAAGGACAGCAAAACTGATTTTAAAGCTTTGAGATAYATATATCTCAAGATATAAAGATATATATATATATATTTCTTTATATATATATTTATATATATATATAAAGAAAGCCTTCCTCAGTTTTTCTTCTTTGTACTTTATCAGTGTATCTCAATCAGGATGCTGTATACAAAATGTAAAAAACAGACACATCCTCAATTTCAGCTTCCAATTGTCTGTAGCTTTCCAMCGTGTTTCTGGGCTAAAATTTTTCACTCATGCTGTCACACCTGAAAACACATCCTTACTAATTTCTCCTGCTCAAACACATTATTTTAGAGATGCTGTATTAAAAAAAAAAGGCATTTTCTCATTAAAAATAGATTGTTTACACTTTGCAGAAGTAGTTCTGAAACACTTTTAAAGCCTAAGCATGGTTTAAAGCATATGGCCTGTGAGAAGGTCCACAGGTTAGATATATTTGAATGAACCAGTTTTAATCTAGAGGAACCTCGAGCTGAAAACCTGGGGGAGACGCTCAGCAGAGGCCTGCCGGGACGGGCCCTGCGCTGGGCACCGCAGCGCGCGGAACGCCCCGCTCC
>NW_020454849.1:1378564-1417177 GCF_003342845.1 Nothoprocta perdicaria
CCTCGCCGCGCGTCCCGCCCCGCGCCGCCCTCGCCGCCGCCGCCGTGCCCTTCCTGCCGCCGTGGTCACTGCTGGAGCAGAGGGGGCGCGTGGAAGCTCCAAAATAACCCGGCGGCGGGAGGGAGGGAGGGAGGGAGGCAGCGGGGGGGCGGCGGGGTTGCGTTTCGGGCCGCTGGCAGCTCTCCCACCGGGAGGAGGCCTGGCGGGCAGCGCAGCGTGTCCGTGCCCGCAGCCGCCGGGCAGCCTGCGCTGCTGCAGGTGCTGCTCCCGCGGGCACTGCCCTTGGCCTCGCCGAGCACGAGCCCTGGCGTTGGCCTTCCCGTACCGCCGGCCTTGTCTTCCCGTGAGGAGGAGTGCGGGAGCGTCGCTGCCGCCGCTGTGCCGCTCTGCCGGTGGGCATGTCGYGGCCTGTCGGGACATGTGGAGCCTCCACTGCCACAAACGGAGCTTGCCCCCTTGTGCAGCAGCAACKCCGTGTGAGAGGGGCCGCCAGCACCTCGTGCCTCACCCCTGGTGYGGGTGCAGCCCACAGCGGCAGCACGAGCTCCGAGGGGAAGGATTCATCGCGCCAGATATTGCGCTTGGGWCCACATACTTTGGGCACCTCTGCTGACTTTCCGCCTGAAAATTCAGGATTTGCATGCCAGGAAAGACCACCTGTCAACCCAGGCCACCGACATGCGCTGAAGTTCACACATATCACACCTTATGTTTTAGGGCTTATGGATAAGATTTTGAAGCAAAAGATCCTACTGGCCAAGACCATAACAGATGTCTTTGCAAGTGCTGCTGCAACCATGTGTGACCACTATGTGCTTCCACTGTTTTATTCTGTCATTAGTTAGAAAATACTTGAGGTTAACCATTTATGTGATACTAACAGCTATTACAGAGATAATTTAGTGCTAACTTAAAAGTTGCACTATTAATGGGAATAACCTGAAAGCTCCATCTGAATGTAAGTTTATTGCACTACCAACATGACAGGAAACATTTGCATCAAAGTTGAAAGTGATTTTATGTTCTGCTTGAACTTTTAACTACTTTAACCACTTCAGTTACCTCTTGCTGTGGCTGAAAAACAGGCACCTACCACRCAGCATGGTTCGCAGAGCATCTGTAATCAAATCCTTACCATGAGGAGCAATCCAGAGAGCTAAACAGAAAATACCAATATTGAGCCACTGGAAAGTGCCATGTCCCTGTATTTTGGGACTTTGGAGCTGTTTCCTCTAATCTTAGCATGCCAGAGTCCTTAGAGTGCTCCCAAAGATCAAAGATGTGGCATAAGAAAATGGATTTCAACCCTACACACAGAACAATTTTCCTTCTTGGCTATAGCAAGTAAAAAAAAAATATGCATTTCATCTTGTGAATGGAATCTGTGACCCTAATTCTTTACTTCCAATTTCTTTGAACATTCTTTTCTAAGTTTATTATTACWAGCTGAAAGAAACACTTCAAACAAAAAGTCATTTTCTGTCTAAATCAACAAGTTACTTTATGTGTCAGAAATGCAAACTCAAAGTGTTCTGCCTCATCGTGGAGTTCTCTGTCTTGCAGACATGCACATCACTTTCTCTGTAGCCTTTTGCCATCTTTCCTTAACCTGGTATACAAAAATAAATCATCAAAGTGCTTCTAGGACGTGCTTCATGTCACCAGGTGCACCTCACCTGAAACTTCAGAGGAGATGAGAGATGAACAGAAACAGCTTCATTTTGTGTGGTGACTACGTTTGTAACCAAAACCTTCCTTTTTGGGAGGGGTGAAAGCTCGTAGACAAGTGTCAGCCACCAGTCATGCTTTTGGAGTGTGTTATACAGAACTGATGAGGGGAGGAGGTGCACAGAGCTTAGAAACACTCAGTGAAGTCTRTCACAGACCTCCATTCTCATGGGGGAACCTGGGAGTCCTGGAACATCTCCTGGAAGCACAGCCAAATGCAGGCAGATGCAGAACATGATGRGGAGAGTGTCAAGGGTAACTTCTTGCCTCACAGTTGTTGGACTTGGCATCCAGGGGGGAGGCACAGGTAGATCTGATATTTGCTAAGAAAAAATGACTGCTTGACAATGTAGTAGTATCAGTGGCAGCCTTGGTTATAGTGACCAAGAACCAGTGGAGTTCAGGGTCAACGTCCCGAGGGGGACAAGGGAGACAGACGAGCAGCAGGGCCAAGATCCTGGACTTCAGGAGAGCAGATTTCAGCTTATTCAGGATACGGGCAGGTAGGATCCCAGGGGTTACAGCTCCATAGGGCAAAGCTGCTCAGGAAAGCAGGTTGACCTTTAAGGGTAATTTTTTCAGATCCACCCTGCTACTCAGGAAACCAAATAAATAGCCAATTAGGACCATTTTCAGGACCAAAATCAGAGACAGGCTACAAGACTTGAGAAACATCATCCAGGCATGTAAAGAGGGTGTCAGGTAAGCTCGTGCTTATCTGGTGTGAGACTCGCAAGGGATACCAAGGGCAGGGAGACCTTCTACTGTTACGTTAGTAGCAGAAGATGGAACGAAGAAAATGTGATCCCTTGCTGGATGTGGCAGGTGACTTAGTGATAGTGGTCAGAGGTGAGGCTGAGGTGCTTGCTGCCTTCTCCGTCATCACAAGCAAGGTCCTCCAGGTCTGTACTTAGTGACAGGGCTCGGGGCATAGGAAGCACCAGCAGGAATGGGGGCCGAGTCAGGAATTGCTCACCATCATTCAACCTGCAGGCGTCTCTGAGATCCAGTGGCTGGCAGACGAGGCTCCTGAGGGATCTCGCAATGTCCTTGCAAGGCCGTGTTACACATAGCTCTGAGAGGCTCTGGGTGCTAGGTTAGGTCCTCCGTGACTGGAGGTAGACAAGTGTTGCACTTGTCTTCAAAACAGGCCAAGTACCAACCTGAGGAAGTACAAGACAGTCAGCAACATTTTGGTCAGGGAGCAAATCATGTTGGAGCCCATGTTCTGGCACATGAGGGAGCAGACAGCATCAGGAACAGTCCCCATGGATTTAGCGAGGGTCAGTCATTTCTGCGCAACCAGATCATTTTCTGCAGTGAAACATTTGGCTTTGTATCCGCATGTGAGCGTCGCGGTGGGATYGTTGGAGAGGTGGCTGGATGGCCGGGTGCGGAGAGCAGCGCGTGGCGGCCAGCTGCCGTCAAGCTGGACCCTGCGTGTCCGTCCCAGCTCGTGTCACACGCAGCAGCGCTGAGGAGTGGAATGGGAAGGGGTGGACAAAGACGTGGAGAGAAATAGTGAGGACAAGGCCCAGAGAACCCCCCGCAGTGCCCTGCGGTGGAGGCTGCTGCTGCCTCCGTCCGCTGCGGCTGTGGAGCCCTGTGGGTCTGTCCCCACGGCTGAGCCTGCTCTGGGCAAGGGCAGCCTGGAGCCGCCTGCGCTCCCTGCAGCCCTCACTGTCCTGTGAAACTACCGGCCACGAGCCACGTGGCATGGAAATCAGCTGTGTGGGCCAAGCCTACACCATCCGGGATTACCGCCACTASCAGGGAATAAATGAATGAATAAAACACCACCAAAAGCAGCTTTCCTGGAAAACAAGCCATAGAAGTGAGAATTTAGTTGTATAACTATTCAGTACAAGAGAGGTCTATAAAAATATTCCTAGTGATGATACAAGCTCAAAAATAAACTAATTGTCAATGAAAACGTATTGACTGCATGAAAGAGTTGGCAGCTACAGTTCTGAGCATTTAATTGATCAACAGCAGCATCACAGGAATGAACAAAAGAATAACAGTCATGAGCTCCCAGTCTCCTTTTGTGCAAACTTTGGCTTTTGTATGAACAACAGCATCCTCCTTAGATAGTTTCCCTATCTCTGGAGCAGTGGCTGCAGCCACCCCTCGCTCACATGGAGAGTTGGGTTCTAGGAAGCATATAGAGAGAGACTGTTTTTAAGTGTGAAGGAGCCGCAGAAATGTTTGTGCAGTGCCTTGGATGGGGTGCCAAGGTAAAGATAAGGTATCTGTATAAATACAAATGCAGGAAAACAAAAAGACACTGTAGCAACAGTTATTATGCGTGTGCTCGTGCATATAGTCCTAGTGATGGCAAATACATGGAATATATGCTAGGTGGTAAAACCTCATACTGATGATGGTAAACCTCATATTGGTGATAAAAACACATAGCTGAGAAAAAAAGCAGAAAATGAAGAACTAAAATGATTGTTCCTGATGGAGAAAAAAAAGCAAGCTTATTGCTGCTCCTACAGTTGCAGCAAGTGAACTGATGAAACCTGAAGCTCACAAAAGCAGCGTCCTTTTTTCATTGCTATTTTTATACTGTGAAGTCATTTAAGGTTTATTCTGGGCTGTTCTCCTYTAGCATTCATTAACTGCTGCATTGTTGAGGTCCTCTCACTATGGCTTCTGTTGGCTTATGGCAAAATTAGTCACTTCAGTGTTATTCTTTTCTCCTTTCCTGTGTTTTTCTGAAGATTGAGGGCTTGCTCTAGCAGAGATTAATTTCTAATTTCTTTTCTAATGCAATCACTAGTAATAGCTCATGGCATTCACAGCGACTAGACTTGTTTATTATGTGAGTTGCTGACTCCAAGACATCACACTATGTAAAACTGAGTCAGCTTTTACAGTACTTTTTACAGAATTTGTTTTCTAGATTTCTACTTCATGGGTGTTTAGATAGCATTGACCTTTTAAAAATTGTAATGTGCCCCCTGGTTGTTCCTTTCCTTTTCACTTGGTCTTTAAGGCCCCGTCTATTTTTCAGAAATTACAAGATCTAAGCAAAGCTATAGAGTATGTTGGAGTTCGTGTGATTTTATGTTTTCAAATGTCTGAATAGGTAAGGAAAAAGACAGTGTTTTTTCTTTAACCCAGTACATACCCAGGTGTACATGAGTGAGCCATGGTAGCAGAGAACTTGTTGAAATGGTAGCTTTACAGTTAAGTGATTATTTTATATGACTCACAGTCATAAAAGAACAATCATTTTAATAATTTCCAGAAAGTTGAGATGCTGTCCTTAATGGACACACTTAAGTATCAGAAAAAATGTTAATGACCACCATGTTAAATTCAAAYAGTTTTGCTTCCCTTCCCTTGAAGAATATATCCTCAAGTTCTTTCAAATCTGTATGAAATATTTAAATACATGTTTGTGTACATTAAAATATCAGGAAAATATGAGCTGTCTTTAAAATTACACTGTAATTGTTAGTTTCCAGCATCATGCCTTCCCTGGGACTCTGCTGAGTGAGGAAAGCAGCAATGGAAACAAAAGGGTGCTGTATAATTAGTCCAGAAAAGCTGAGTCTGGCCTCAGGAAAACGTGATGCAGACAGAGCACGGTGATTTTGCAGCGCCACGTTCAGTAGCAGCATCACTGACATGCAGAGCACAGCCAGGATCAGCTCTTTAGTGCTTTAAGTCAGGCTCCTACTGGAGCAGGTTACTGGGCAGCGCAGATATATCGTAAATGACCCTCACTTCCAACGGAGACTGTCCTGATTCAAGAAACAAAGGGCAAGATCCATGCTCTAAAACAGTATCAAACCAGCTGTTCACTTTCTAGAACTTGCATACATCAGAACATCAGTTCTTAAAAGCACATCCTGCAGGTGAATTTTGCATACAACAAGTCATCCTACTGCAGTGCTACTGCAGTGTCTCTACCCTGAAGTTCATCCACTGTGATCTCCAGCCCGTTGCTGGATTACCCAYTTACTCTAAAATGAGCTAGACCTCAGTTACTACAATGGAGGCACCCTAAAAGAAAGCAAAAGAGCATGTTCTTGAGGTTCCAACAATTTAGGCATTACAGAATTAACTCTTATAGCTGCTATAATTCATTAGAATGCACTGAAGCTATGCAAAGGTCTTCCAGTGGAAGATGTCCCTGTGTTTGTCTATAATGAAATAAAATAAGGTCTTACTAATTACCAATAATAACAACTGTATTTGGCAGAATTCAGCTCGCAATGACTAAAATTGAACTATGCAGTTGTTAAAAGTAGAATCCAGTTTCCACTATCTGACCATGAGGCAGCAGTGTGCCCTGGTGGCCAAGAAGGCCAACGGGATCCTGGGGTGCATTAAGAAGAGCATCTCCAGCAGGTCGAGGGAAGTGATCATCCCCCTCTACTCAGCCCTGGTGAGGCCACATCTGGAGTACTGCGTCCAGTTCTGGGCTCCCCAGTACAAGAGGGATGTGGAGCTGCTGSAGAGAGTCCAGCGCAGGGCTACGAGGATGATCAGGGCCCTGGAACATCTGCCCTGTGAGCAAAGGCTGAGAGAGCTGGGTCTGTTCAGCCTGGAGAAGAGGAGGCTGAGGGGGGACCTGATCAGTGTCTATAAACACCTCAAGGGAGGCAGTGAGGAGGAGGGGGCGGCCTCTTTTCAGTGGTGGCCACTGACAGGACTAGAGGAAAGGGCCACAAGCTGAGGCACCAAAAGTTCCACAGGAACTTCAGGAAAAAAATTATTAACAGTGAGGGTGCCAGAGCCCTGGCACAGGCTGCCCAGGGAGGCTGTGGAGTCTCCTTCTCTGGAGATCTTCCAAACCCGCCTGGATGCTGCCCTGTGTCCCGTGCTCTGGGTGTCCCTGCTGCAGCAGGGGCTTGCACTAGATGATCTCTCTAGGTCCCTTCCAACCTCAGCCAGTCTATGATTCTTTGATTTTGAAAAGCAGGTTTAGCTGAATTTTGCTCAGTGTATTTTAATATCATTGAGACATTATAGGCCCTCGGAATCAAKTGCTGAAGTGAGCTTTTTAATCATGATTTACTATCATTTGTCAATCATCTTTCTAGCCCAAGTAAATGACTTGTGGAGCTGTGGAAAGATTTGAAATCTTCATCTGGATGCTGCAAATGGCACAGTTGAAGGACACATTTTCCAYGTACTCTTCTGCAGGTTTCATGGGAGAGGCAAAGACAGAGGGAGAGGGGCAGAAAAGGCAAAGCAGCATCTTGAACCTCAACACTGCTTCCATCCAGTACCAGCACACAAGGGGAAAACGGAACCACAGCTGACCAGAACAACAAAGAGCTGGGAAGATTAGAGGAATTAGAGGAATACTGTAATATTCTACAGTACCATGGACTTCTTTTTGAATGACTTTTCTAGCCATAAAAAAAAAAAAAATCAAGCTGAGATGAAATGCAAGACCTATTCTGCTGACACATGCTTAAAGCAAAGWTTGATCTGCACAGTCAAGGCAAAGGTTAAGCAAAGGTTATGGACCTAACAGCAAAAAATAACCTAGCTTGTTTGAGGAAAAACCTCTACATGTGTGTACTTATTATTTATGACTTATCTTCATATCTTCCTGATAATTATCCCAAAATTAACATGATCTTCCTGTCTCTAAAAGGCACTAGTTAAACAACTGCAGGTGGCACCAATACGCAGATTTTATGTCATGTAGKGAAAAAAAAGAATATTTAAAAAAGTCAGCAATCCAGCAATGCAATAACCTAATCGGTAGAGAGGTGGTGGTAGAGTCAAGCAGAACAGTAAAGCCATGTTTCTCTGAAATCACCAGTTTCCTGCCTTGAAAGATTTCTCATGTTCCTGTTCCCTTTTCAGTCTATCATTTTACTTTTGTCAGGCTTCAAATACTTTAAAGCAACTGGTGACATAAATGTATCCTTAAAAAAAAGAAAAAAAAGAAGTCTTTATATTCTGAGAATCCTTAGATTTTCCAGGTGGATTTTGGCTACATCAAAAGAGATAGGAACAGAACTTAAATACATTTTATTTGTACTTAGCTAGAGAAATTGCTTTTCTCTAGCTAAGTACAACTGGGCTAACTTGCTCTCAGTGCACTATTGGGAGTGCTTGTACTCTAAATTCCACACCCTGGGAATAAATGGGATTGAAATCCATTGGTAAAATTCCAGCCTACATCACATCTGAAGAAGTAATAAAGCAAACACAATACATTTGATTAAGCAAGTGCTTTTATTTGTTTTGTTTACTTGCTTTTCTTAATGGCAACAATGACATTAGACTACAAATAGCACAAAAGCAAATAGGACCAAACTGCTACCTTAGGTTGCTAAGCAGATTTTTGACTTCATTTAAGATAAGATACAAATTATAAGTTATCTAGTAAAAAAAAATAAATAAAATAGGACAAAAAAAAAAAAAGATCTATTTTGCCTTCAGCATTACAGGGTGGAAGAAGGAAAACAACATGTACTGACCTCTCAAAGACCAAAGTCTCCTCTGTGGCTGATCATAGAGATTTGGTTTCCCTCCGGGCTCAAATGGAGCAGGATATACTGGGAACATCCCGTAAATCCTCACCTCCTCCAACAGGAAAACATTCTTCTGCAGTTCAGCCACCCTTATTCTTCAGGAAGGGCAAAGCTGTTCACTCCTCCCCTTAAACTCCATCATTACTGTGAAGGAGCAGTAGGTTTTTTTTTCATTACATGGTACCTTAATAAATCCTCTGAGGAAAGGGAGCCAACAACTATCCCTAAAAACCTGACTAAGCAAAATAAAGTCAGGTAGTGTCAGAAGTGTTCTTAGATTCCAGACTCAGGAACAGTTTAGGAGAAATGGCTCAGTCCTTTGTCCCAGGTCAACACTCCCCTCCCTCTACTATCAACCCCCTGACCATTCCCCCTGCCATAAAGGAAAACAAACAAACAAACAAACAAAAAACAAATTATTGTCCCTCACTCCAAAACCAAAGAATGCAAACAGACTAGTTCCATGTCAAGTCTTAGTTTTGTGTTTCACCCACTCTTACAAACTTGCTCTGAAAGTTTGTTGCCTAATGTTGATAGAGTAAGCAAGTCGCTTTTTCAGGCAACACTAACCTTCAGTAGATGTTTTTTCTGTAAACTTGTGGAGAAAATGGAGGTTCTTAGCGTGCAATGAGGATTCTGTTTAAAATTACAGAACATAAATACATATTTTTCTATTGCTTCTTAATTAGGATGGCAGGGCTAAACACTCTTTAATCATAGAGACAAACGAAAAAAAAAAGAAAAAAGGTAATGAAACTCCTGAACTGCTCATGAAGTGAGAACAGTCCATGAACTGAATGCAGCCAGCATGCCTGGGGTTTTATCCTGAAGGTCATGACAATCCCACGTTTGTATCGTGGGATAAAGAACAGAAATTAATGATCTGCAAGAGAAGTACCTTACACTAAGTCCATATTCTGTGCTACTCTTCTTTTAAATCAGAATAATTTTAAATAGTTTTTTTAGAACAGGAAGCAGCATCAAAAATGAAGTTTACGAGTTAATTGAGTAGTAGGAGACATAACCCTGAAGTGAACGGTGTACCATGGTTAAACACACTCATGAAAACACCAGAGGTCTAGCAGGCTATTTGGTGTTGAAAGAACAGAAATGCTTGAGATTTGTTTAGAATATATTCTTTATTATTTTGTGGACTGTGTAAATTAATACATGATCAAATTTCTACTTTTTTTTTTTTTTAGTTTCAGCACATCCTGGTCTCTCCAATCCACTGAAGTGCACCTTTATCTTATACAGTCAGTATTTATGAAATATTGCATATGCACCTATGAACTTGTAAGACCAACATGAAAGGGAAATTTTAACCACAGAACTGATCAAAAGTTAGGTAAAACAATCACTCACTCTTTAGTGTGTTATGGCTTTGCACAAATATCAGATGTTAAAACAATCTATGATGCTTTTTATTAAAGGCACTTACTTCTTCAGATACTCCTTCAAATTTAACTATGTAGCATTAAAAAGCATATTACAGTCCGAAAAGGCAGTATTATAAAATGAAAAGAGTTTTTGCATTAAAATATGAAAATATCAAGAAATAACACAGACTTTAAAATAGGTTTTGGTCCTTTCAAAATAGGCAATTGCATTCAGGCAATAGTGATTTCTATTCCTAGATGCTTGTAAAATAATATCCCCAAAAATGAACTCTTCCAGTTCCAGCGCACGGATATGTCTAGGTCGGGCAGATCACCCTCTAACTATCCCCAACAAAGATACAGCTTTTCACAACTAACCAGCGCTCCGCTCGGGCCGTGCAGGAAGCGCGAGCGTGGCCGGCGCGCAGGCTACAGCTCTGTGTCCCTGTAGCGGGCCGGCTGTGCGTAGTAGCCCTTGCGGGAGTGCTCGCAGAGCTGCCGGCGGTATTCCTCCTCCTCCTCCTCGTCCTCCTCCGCGTCGCTGCCCGGCTTCTCCGCGTAGGGCCGGCCGGGGGGCTTCTGCGGCTCGGGAGGCCTGGAGCTGGAGGAGAGAGCAGAGCTTACCTCCCTTTGGACCTGTGAGCTCGCTCGGGCGCCGGGCATTGCCGGCAAGGCACGGAGAGCAGGCGGAGCACCCGCTGCGGCGCGGCCACCAGCGCCTGCTGCCGTACACACAGCACAAGGACCCAAACCCAACCCGGGGAGCCCGCCTGCAAGGCACCTGAACTCACAAACATGAAATGAAACACCCCACTCGAGAGCTTTGGAGGCAGTTCCTGAGCACAAAGAGGTTTTCGGGTATTGCTGCTACGCCAGTGGCGACCAAAGGTGACCCACACTTTCCTCATCCCCCTTTAAACACTGCATTCTTTACCAGCCTGCTTTCTCTTACACATCTGCAGTCTCCTGTCACTAGGCTTGCCCGGTCTGAAGGCTCCTTATGTGACACAGCTCTTAAATTGGTACCTTCTCTGCCCACTCAAGGCTGTCTAYAGCTGGGTGTACTTAAAGCTGGGCAGTGAAAACCCACACACATTTACTTTTTATATGCTGTAGTGCTATTCATTTAATGTGGCATGAAGCAGATACCTAAAAAAAGATCTACTGAGAAAAGGAAGGGCATTTCAGCAGCTTCAAGAATTATCATTTTTTCAGTTCCCATACTGTACAAAACAATGGTATTACTCAGGTCTTTCATAACTCCACAGTGCTTGAACACTCCTCACAGGTCAGTTGTTAATGTTCTACTAGAAAGACAATCTGTAAGTCACCAAATGGTCTCCATATATGGTTAAACAAGGCTTTTTACTACTTGCTACCCAGCCTCTAACACTATATTAAAAATTAGCATGCTTACTGTCATAAAGTTACCAAGAAAACCCTTAAATTATCCTTTTTTTGATTTCCACTTTTTCACTTTAGATTATATACYGTGACACCAAAGGAACTGATTCATTCCACTCCTCCTCCCTTCTCCTACAATAAATCTTATTTCCACCGGCTGTGACTAAGAGGAAAGGAAAAATAAGTTCTCCATTCTCCAGAGCAGAAAACAAGACTCATCATATGATGAATTGGCTCTTGCACAGGTGACCTATCCAAGTCATACAAATATTTGCTTTTTCAGGGTAACGTGATGCACTGGACAACCAATTCTAAACTTGTTGGAATTTAATGACAGAGCCTCTGGCTTTAATGAGACTCAGATTCAAAAGAACAGAGTTCTCTCCTCAGCTGTCCCTTGATGAGGGACCTCAGGCATGTCTTGTCCTCAGTTTCCCTACCCACATAATATATCTGTAACTGAATAATATTTTAAAGTAATTAAATTTTAAAATTTAAAGTCATTTTCAAGTAACAAAACAATGTAGCAAGAGGTGGCAGGATTATTTTTAGGAGTAGAAGCTGCCAAGATCCTCTTGCTGGTGAAGTAAGCAATCCAAGCAGAATGCTTTGCATTGGGTGCACCTTACCTTATGGGCTGGGGCCAGTTCTGGTCTGACTTCTGTGTTTTGACAGGAACAGCGTAAATWTCCGGGTGTTTCTGGGCTATCTCAAGCTTTAAAAGAGAGCATAAGAAAATAACTGTTCTTTTTTAAGTGTCTCCATCAGAAATCCTAGGCTGACTAAAGTAGGTCACGGCTACATCTGAAACAATAAGTGCTAACTGATCTTGCCTCTATCCTGCTGGAGTAGAATTCAAAACACATGTGAAAACAATGGACTGCCAGAAGCAATAGGGTATTTTTTTTAGAAGTCTGCTTGCTATAGCTACAATAGGAAGGCTTAACATATCCCTTATTTTTAAGATGCCGCAGTCCTCCCTCCCGAAGTACCACACTGCAAGGGCATGATTTTCACTCTCAGTGGGAAAGGGCAGCAAAGGGAGTGTGCATTGCTTCATACCCTGGCGTTCTGAGCCTCCTGTAGCTCCTGCATTCTTTGTATCCTTGCCTTATGATCCATCTCCTCAAATATTTTGACTTTCCTCAGTACGGATTTTGGAGTGTTTTCTTGTTCGCTTCCTTCCTCTTCCACCTTCTCCTCCTCCTCACTGGGTGGGGCTGCTGGCTGAGGGTTTCTCATGACAGGACGCCCAAAGACAGGTTTCATGGAAACAGGCGGTGGTACCGGTTTAGCTGAAACAGTCGGAGCCTCGCTGCTGACAGCCATGCTGCTTGGCTTGGAGTCATAGCCCTTGGGAAAATCATATACATCCTCTTTGCTTTGCAATTTCCCCTGTAAGTATGAAGCCCACAAAGTTTGTATCAGCAACTCCAGAGCCTCCAAATGAAGGCAAAATTGCTAACTTCAGACCCATATATTTAAAGTGTCTATCTTTATCCAAAGTAATATTTGAAAGGTATATGAATCACAGAATTATAGAATGCCCAAGGTTGGAAGGGACCTCAGAGGTCATCGAGTCCAACCCCCCTGCWCACGCAGGGTCACCTAGAGCACGTGGCACAGGGCTGCATCCAAGCGGSTTTTAAAGATCTCCARAGAAGGAGACTCCACAACCTCTCTGGGCAGCCTGTTCCAGTGCTTTGTCACCCTCACAGTGAAGAAATGCTTCCTTAAGTTCCTGTGGAACTTCCRATGCTTCARTTTGAAGCCATTTCCTCTAGTCCYATCSCTGYCCACCACTGAAAAGAGGCCGCCCCCTCCTCCTCACTGCCTCCCTTGAGGTATTTATACACRYTGATCAGGTCCCCCCTCAGCCTCCTCTTCTCCAGGCTGAACAGGCCCAGCTCYCTCAGCCTTTGCTCAYAGGGCAGATGWTCCAGGCCCCTGATCATCCTSGTAGCCCTGYGCTGGACTCTCTCCAGCAGCTCCACATCCCTCTTGTCCTGGGGAGCCCAGAACTGGACRCAGTCTCCAGATGTGGCCTCACCAGGGCTGAGTAGAGGGGGATGATCACYTCCCTYGACCTGCTGGAGASGCTYTTCTTAATGCAYCCCAGGRTCCYGTTKGCCTTCTTGGCCACCAGGGCACACTGCTGCCTCATGGTCAACTTGTCGTCCACCATGACACCCAGGTCCCTCTCTGCGGGACTGCTCTCCAGCAGGTCCACYCCTAATCTGTACTGGTGTCCAGGGTTATTSCTCCCCAAGTGCAGGACCCTGCACTTGCCCCTGTTGAACCTCATGAGGTTTCTCRCCGCCCAGTCCTCCAGTCTGTCCAGGTCCCTCTGGATGGCAGCACAGCCCYCAGGGCTATCAGCTACTCCACCCAGTTTGGTATCGTCGGCAAACTTGCTGAGGGAGCACTCCAGCCCTTCATCCAGGTCGTTAATGAATAAGTTGAACAGGACCGGACCGAGAACTGATCCCTGGGGGACACCACTAAGTACAGGCCTCCAGCTGGACTCCGCACCATTGACAACCACTCTCTGCACCCTGCCATCGAGCCAATTCCTAATCCACCTCCCCGTCCACACATCTATCCCACACCTTTGGAGCTTGCCCAGGAGGATGCTGTGAGGGACAGTGTCAAAAGCCTTGCTCAAATCCAGATAGACCACATCTACCGCTCTGCCCTCATCTATCCAGCTAGATATTCCTTCATAGAAGGTGATCAGGTTAGTCAAGCAGGATTTCCCCTTGGTGAATCCATGCTGGCTGAATCCATGCTGGCTGAATTACAACAACATTTTCTCCAGATAGTCATATGCTAAATCTGATGTGCACATCCAAGTGTAGAAGACTATCACACTTAGATGCATTTGTCCCACCCTTTCAACATTTCCAAAACTGCAGTACGGGAGACAGAACAGCTCAAATACAAGGTAACTCCCAGATGAAGAACAGATTTGTCAGTGCTACTGGATGTTGAGTATCACCACATGGAGCTTACAAGCGCACAGAACCCAAGCCTATTTCTAGCCCATCTTTATTTTATTTACATGTAGTCCTATTCTGCCCAAACCTAACTGCTGAAGCATATCTGAATATATTCTGAACAATTATGAATTGCAGAAAATAGAAGTTGGTTTCCAACTAACCCTAATCTTTTCCTGTTTCCTTCCCGAGCAAGGTTTGAATAGCTCTTTTTAACAAAGTCTACTGTTGGAGGCTGGTTTCAAAGACAACAGATTCTATTTTTGTACTTTGCAATGAGAGCCATCAGATTTTTTCTTCTGCTATAAAGTTTGTTTTTGCTATACTAAAAAGGTTCCTTTACAATTTTAACAAACACAGAAAGGAGTCTAATTCCTCCTTCTCTGTAGAGATGACACGTATTTGGGGAGAACTGTATTCCACACAACTTTCGCTCCATTGGACTCACTCTGCAACACATTGATTCATTCATTCTTTTTTTCTCTCCACAATGATTCTGTTTTCTAGTTCCTGATAATTCTTGGTGCTCTCTCTAATTTGAGAACCTGAAAGGTTCTCTCAACAGAGCTTTGCATTCAGATTTGTTTCTACAAGCCTACCTTAGGTGGCTCAGGCTTGAATGCTGGAGGAGGACTAGGATCTCTGAGGATCTCCCTGCTACCAGCCTTTCTCATCTGGGTTCTTGGTTCTGGGCTGGGTTTCTTTAAACTCTGTGAAAAGAAAATAAATTAGAGAGATAAATTAAGAGAGACAAATTCACTGCAGCATCCAGTAATTCAATCATTTTTCATCTGTTTTATGTTTACAATTTTGGGAACTGTAAACAGGAGTCAAATGCCTGAATACAATCACTGGAGAGCTAATTGCCACATTCAAGGCAACAAGACATCATCAGGAAACCAATACTTAGGCTGAAGAACAAAGCTATTATTACTTGCTTTTAACAAAGTACACCTTTAAACTCCTGTCAGAGCAAGGTAAGGCTGCAACTAAAATTCAGATAGTTGTCAGCAGCAATTGCAAGAGGCATCTTCCCCTTTTATTTTTAAACCATAGACACAAGGCTTTCTGAAATGCCAAGTGCAGTCTGGCTCAGAATCCAGGCATCTCACCTCCTCGTGATGTACAGGCTCCGAGGATCGGCTAACAGACGAAATCCGTGGTTCATCCAAGGGCTCATCAAGCTCATTGTCAGTATAGGCACCTCCTTCTCCATCTGTATCTTCTAGGTCACTGACCAGTCTGCTGTCACAACTCAAGTAGTCAGCACCCATTGCAGTAAGGTAAGACATGCGATCATCAGCATCATCTTCCATACCATCCAGCTGCAGAGATACAGGCAAGAATTTAGAAAAGAAATTTAGAAAAGAAATTTAGAAAAGAAATTTAGAAAAGAAAAAGTTAAAGGTTAAAGAATTAATAATTAGAGTCTACCTAGGTCTTAATATCATGCTAAAGAACTTAAGCAATGAGCTTGCAGAACTGAAACTCTACTCCAGTATAAAAACAGAAAGTCCTGTAGTCCTTGCCATATTCTCCCCTAGCCACAGCATTACTGATGAAAGCTCCAGAGTACAAYAGAAAGAACAACAACACATCAGTTTTGGTTACCAAGAAAGACATAGAGTAGCTACTTGTCCAAGCTATCCATCACAGACAAAAAAAACACCTTTGAGCAGTTATTACTGGTAGGAGATGATATTCAGACACCTGCACAGTTTAATACATACAAAATGGACTGATTCCTACCTTTCCTTCTGACACCCACACTGTTTCACCTTGCTGCTGCTGAATTGTGTCTTTCAGACTTCCATACCAGCTATCATTAGCTGAGTTCAAATTGATGGTGGCTGTAAAAAGTGAAAGACAAAGTAAACCTATGCAGCAAATGCAATACAATCCTTTTTGCAGTCTCTTTTTTGTTTGTTTTGGTAATGTGATAAAAATCCATTTCATTTAAAGTGCTAACAAAAGCACAGTATTTCTGTTTGTATTGGTTTTTGTTTTTCCTATTCCCAAAGCCTGTTAGATCACTTATTCACCATCTTTTAATGACAATATATTCAGTCCCAGCCTCTCGGACATTAAAACATGGCAGAACATGGAACTTAGAAAAGAAGCAGGGCAGAGATTACTCATGACTGTTGCCTTCACACCCCTTTATTTATATCCTACATATGATTTAATTTACAGGCAGCAAGTTTCAAGACTTATATATTGACATCCACAGTTCTCACAGTGTTCAGCCAGCTGGACACACCTTCTTCCTTACCTGTAAAGAGGTGGGGGCAAGTTTTCTTCAGTTTGTTTGCTTGCTCATAAAGCTTTCTAGAGCTCTTGTTAGACGTGGGACACAGCCTTTGTCTCATGGTTTTCACACCCTGTTTGCTGTCTGGGTTAAAGAAGACTACAATGGGAAACCACTGGGTGTAATTTAGCAGATCCACTGCTTTAGGAGTCACATCCAACAAAGCATGTTTATCCTGTTAACAAGAAAGCTCACATCAGTACTCTTCCTCCAGAAGGCAAGAGAGGGTGATGAGATGCAGASGGAATATGGCAGCCTAGGAAAAATTAGGGTGTTTTCTTCCAAGTAAGGCCATAATGAGTTGGATTTTTTTTCACAGCGATATTCCATTCAGGAAGCACAGCAGGCATTTTCTTTTTTTACTTTCAGATCTAATTTTCTGAATGGCTTTGGTCTGAATGCCCACATTTCTGTATTAATAAAATAGCTCATGTTAATTAAAGTATACCCATTCCTCACCCTTGTCCTTTAAGTAGGAGGTGGAAGTTAAATAACCTCTTTCTGCACGTGTCCTTACCGCAGCTTCCACTGGCACAGTTGTTCTGTGGTGCCATCTGTGAACTTTTGTCTGCACTAATAGCTTGCTTCTGAGCTACCTATTGTGCCAAGACAGATGAGATCCTCCAGCATGTGCTCCAGGGAGTCCTCCTCACTTAACTGAGCTTTTTTTGTTTTGGGAGTTTCTTGATTTTACAGCTATTTACTGATCTCTAAACAGTATTTTTAAAAGCATTTAAGATAATATTTCAGATAATATTAAGATAAAACAGTCACAAGAAAAAAAAAACAGAAACTAACGACAATAAATAAACAAAAAAACTTAGTTATAACAGTCATTCCCCATTCAGTGAATACTGTAATAAAGTGAAAAAAATTAAAACATTAACTTTTTGATGCCACTATGAGCAGGCAGAGCACTGAAAGATGGTAAGAGCTACCATGGCAAATTCAGAAAGTATGCAATAATAAAAACTGTTGTTCAACACATTTCAGAGCAGCCTCATCTTTAAACCACATCTGCTTAGCATAAAAATAAATAGAGGGAATATCTGAGGACATTCCAAGTTTTAGAAGGAAACTAAATAACAATACAATACAATACAATAATATGCATTCAAATGCAAGCAGTTTTCACAGAGCCATACTCTACCTGCTCAATGATTTGCCTCACGGTGTTCAAGCGCACAACTCCAGTCGACCTCTCCGAACCTGCATCTCTGGGTTCTGTCTCTGCAAAGACAACACCTCATCTTACCCAGAGTAGCTGTGAGGATGTGATACTCAAATTACCCATCCTCCCATTGAAAGATACTAAATACRCTGTGTTAAAAAGAGGACTTACTTGCAGTTTGGTACAAGTGAGGCAGGTCATTTGACAACTTCTCCATAGCTACATCTGCAATAGGGCCAAATATCACCACAGGTCTCTTAAAACCAGCTGAAAGAAAAACAGTTAAAGCTGGTGTTATCAGGCTGGTTTTATGCATAGATGTAAAAAGCCCCAATTACCATAATGCTACCCAATGCTGTGGGTAGTTTAAGATATTCAGAAAAAAACCACATTTGACAAAAAATTATTTCCTGGAAGCTTGTACAAGAGCCTATCTGTTTTTCATACAGAAAGCTATCTTTACCAGCASGGAAAAGTGCAAAGGATTTTTTAATTAAGGAAATGGGGAAGGACAGAAAATAGATGAGCCCTCATRCTCCTTTTAATGATGATGGGCTAAAAAGATTCTACATTCTGAAAATATACAGCATATCTTCAGAGTAGTCTTCCCATCCAGCCAAATAGGCTTAAAACTGTGGAATTTGTGTGAATAAAGYTACAAAAGCTTAACTATTTAAGGATGGCCTGCAGAAACAAAAAAAATGTACATTTTGTACTGTCTGTCAAAACAGGTGCAATCACAGCCCTCYCTTAAGTCAACAGGCAAGGCCACTCCATTGCTCAGTCTTTATCCTGGAATTTGGGAGCTCCTTGAAAATACTTATAATTTCTTTTCTTCCACACTACTGACACATGCCTATGCACGGGAAATTATTTTGACCTGCCCAACATGACTAGTACTAAAGCTAATTCAGAAYTACAGAAATGACAGAGAGGATAATGTAATTGGACAGTCTACTGAAGCTACTTGGACTTTATTTTCTCTGAAGATATTGTAAAATTTTGTTTATGAGCAAGCTAATGTCTCATGTATATGAGCGTATTTAGCCTAGGGGAGACTGAAGAAAGCATAAAACCTTTTGTATTTTTCCTTTTTCATTTTAAATTCTGAAGCTAACATATAATTTGAAGGCCAAGGACAGCAATATGTATGCTGCTGAAGTTGTTTAAAATGACCAAAAGCTTTCTTCTAGTTGTTAATAACATCCAGAAATTCACAGCCTAATAAAAACATAATTTCTTTCTGTTGTTCAGATTTAACCCTGAAGCTGAAGGTGTTTGAAAGCATCTACTTAGCCAATCAAACATTTGGGCACTAACACAAAAAGCAATAAACAGACATCAGGTTCTCACCATCTGACTTACCCTCACGCAGCTGAACTCTCTCGTAAGCTGGGAATTTTGTGCTCACAGATGCAAGAGCTGTCAGGTCTTCCCGACTCTTCCTCAGGTTCTTCTTCCCTCCGGATCGCTGGCCGCGTGTTCTCCAGAAGTCTGCCCTGTCACTCGAGCCATCCTTCTGGGCATTCTGAACACTAGCCATCTGCTCAGCCCTGACAGAGAAAACACCAAGTTCATTTGCACAGAGCTAGTCAAAAGCGGGCAGAAAGTCTCCCTCCAAAGTTCCATGAATTCACAACAGGTTAAGTTGGCAGGAAGATAGCCAGGTGACGAGAAAAAAGAAGAGACATCTGAGCAATCCTTGAAACAAAGTCAGCACGATGCCCTGGCTCACCACAGCCCCAAGACTGACAGGCAGGAATCAGTCCAAGCCCTTAAACTGCTAATAAAAGCACAAATAAACCCCAGCTGCATAAACGTGGTGAGAGAGCGCAACTCAGACCTTAGGAACTAAGAACTTGCTCCCATCCTCCTTTCCATTGGGCTTCTTAAGACAAGTCACTGTTGCTTACAAAGAAAGGTCTCTTGAGTCAAATTAGTATAAAAGTGAGGACACAATGCACTAACTAACGCAGTACAGGTGGGAGGMTGGGAGGCTGGCAGGAAATCATTTCAGAAGCATATTTCAGGAACTTGTGTACAATGCAAWTGAGAGATTTTTGTTTAAAGCATGATCTCACTTAAAAGCTACAGTCTAAAAATACCTTTATTAATTTATTTTTGGCTGATGAATTTCAATATGCACTCTTTCAATCTGTTTATCATAAACTTACAGTACCATAAACTTACAGTGAAGTTAATTACAGTAACTTACATTTTTAGTCTTTGACTCTTTTAGTCAGTGCTAATGTATATAAGCAAAAAAAATTTGCTTTTATTTACTGCACATATAACAAAGAAATAAGGACTATGGGAACCAAGAAATGTTAGCATTAAAAAAAAAACAAAAAACCCTCTTAAAATATTTTCCCTAGAGTATACATAAGAGTATACTCTTGGAAATACTAGAAGCTCTCTAAACATTGATCGGCWGAAGACTCATACATAGTAGTGAACTTGCTGGATTTTTTTAAACTGTTTTCAGGAAATAAAGTCCTCCTATCCCATCTTATAGAAGAGGAAACTGGAGCAGCCAGTTGTCAAAGCTGAGCTGATAGCTAAATGAGGAGCTCTGCCTCTGTGTATGCAATTCAGTGCACAGGTAACACCATCTTTGCTCATCCACTCCTTACATAGCGCCAGGTTTCTAAAATCTACAGTTTTACGGGCACAATTGTTTTGAGAGTCATGAAACATCCTGAAGACATTTTTTTCATTCCCATAGGGAGGAAAAAGAAAGAAAATTTATATGAGATAAGAAGCAAGAACTATTCAGAAAAAAAAGCAGAAGATAGGAGGCCAACTTACCTGCTCTTGTTTGGAATGAGACCTTTCTCCAGTTCATTTCCAATTCTCACTGCCAGCCAGTTTCCCAGTTTGCCATCATACAGTGTATCAACTACTCTGAAGATCTCCCCTCTGGTGAATGCTAAGCTCTGTGGTGACTCTTTTTCACACTCAAAATGGCTCCTGATGAAGAATGAATCTCCTCTGCCACAGGCCATGATGTCTCTGTAGACTAAAAGAGGAACTGCTATTTAGTTTTTCTTTTTTTTTTGTCTGTTTGTTTGAAGCCATTTATCTGGATTGCAATGTACATGCTGCTGAACATGATGCATTATTTTGCCCAATTTTAGGCTTAGTTTCTTAAGTAATTTACACTTGAAAGAAAAGGATTAAGCTATCATTCTATCAAAGAGTTTTGAAACTTTTCCCCTTCATTCAAGAGATTCTTGTCAGTACAAGAATATTCTATATTCATATGCAAACAGTTCTTATAGCTGAGGCAGGCAAATGCTTTCATCYGGATGGCCAAAGCAGAGGGCAGCCCTGGTACCTCAGTATTACAGAAGGCTGCATCTTTAAAGAAGAAAGCACAAGGCTTTTGTCTATCCATTCCTCAATGAAACGGTCCTATTGCCAGATAGGATCTGACTGTGAATCCACTGTGACTGCCAAGGCGCAGGAGAGAGGGGATGCAAACATGAGATCTCACGCATCCAAAGGCTGAAGAGTGAAAAGCAGATGTGATAAGCACTAAGCTGCCACTCTTTAGGAATAAGAAATACTGTTTGGTGAATATGAAAATAGTGGAGACATGCTCTGATAAATACACTCCATGAGTACAACTCCACAACCCTTGTGAAGGTTTTATAAACTACTGAAAAAAGAGGGCAATAAAAAAGTTATCAAAAGAGATCATTTGTTGTTTCAGTGACAAAACAGTGACGTTTAGGCTTCATGGCTTCATGGACACATGCATAYTCAGTTCAAAACACCTACCTTCATATTTGCTCTGGGCCAGTATGGTCACTGTTTCACCTTTGGGAATTTCCAGCAGGTACAAAACAGCATCTTCCCGCACAATGCCTCTGAAGTCTTGAGTGTTTACCTGATGTACAAAAAAGTCAATGATAAAAGGAATATCCAAAGACTTTTATGGTATATTGAAAAAGCCTTAATATTTTCTTTTTACTGTGCATTTTTTTCTTAAACTCAAAATAGAAGCTTGTTGCACAAAGAAATATTTTAATCTACCCATTAATAGCATCCTTCTGGAAATGGGTGCTGATATACCCTCTTGGAAGGAGTAAAATACATCTAAATATGGAAAGTGATACAAAGTATGAAAAGATCTATTTGAAGGTATGAATATGGCTATTTCTGCACTTAACAGAGTATTAGCACTGTAGTCCTACCTACTCAACAGTGTCTGCCTCCAAATGTGTAGATGTCACCCTGTTGTTTGTAAAGCTCAGGACAATGTTGTAATCCTGTTTCAGCATCACCATTCTTTCAGATACACACAAGTATATTCAGGCACTCGGTGATGTTCGTCTCTCATTCTCCTGCCAATGCCCATTGTTACTTTCATTGGATAGAGAAGTGGCTGCCACTGCTTATTAGGCAAGTTAAATCCAATAAAATCCAATCTGCTTCCATGCAGCAAGAACAGACAGAAAGAATCAGGTTCTGAAGACCACCAACTTTTCCAAACCCTGTTGAGAATGGTATCTTGGATACAGAAGTAGGGGCTTGAACTAACCTTCACTGTAAATCAGCAGAAATACTTTAAATGGCTTCTAAAGGCCACAAAAATCAAGACTACCACAAGAGAAAATAAATAAAAGAAGGCAAAAGAAGGCAAAAGAAGGCAAAAGAAGGCAAAAGAAGGCAAAAGAAGGCAAAAGAAGGCAAAAGAAGGCAAAACAATCAGTCCTATCTGAATTTTGGGAAAAAAAAAAAAAAAGAAAAGGAACATAAAATGACAAAAAGGGCTAGAGAAAATAATTTGGGAAGCAGAAATAGAAATCAGCTACCCATGCAAATGTAAGAAAGATTAAGAAAATTTAAGATTTAAAGAAAAAGAAAAATATGCTGATTTTAATTTCTACTCCCAGCCTTCCCTCGAGCAAGAGGAACAACATTATAAACTCTAATTTCAGTATGATTCTCCCTACCATACTTACATATATATGTATGTATGTATATACATACTTCAGAACCAACATCTTGACTTTCTAAGAACATATTTTCCCCCTACTTCCATTAAGAAGCAAATAAAAGAATAAAAAAGTGGTTTGAACTTCAGGTACACGTGTTTATACTGGTACCTTAAGAATCTGGTCTCCTTCCTGCAATCCTTCCTCATCAGCTGAAGTGCCTTCTTGAATTCCAGCAATAAATATCCCCACATCATTTCCACCAGCCAGTCGTAGACCTACACTGTCCCCTTTCTTGAATTTCACCATCTTTGTATTAGGACTTCACAATTCAGGAGCAGGAAAAGAAATTCAGGACAGACATTAGCACATGAGAGTGACAGGTCTTCAAAGCAAAAAACCACAACCTTCCCAACAAAATTATCCAATATTCTTTCTCTCAAGAGATGCATTCTATTTCAATACTTCTGTAAGGTAAGAAGACACAATATTTGCATTTTTTTCAGAGGGGACACTGAACTGGAAAGGTAGACTGAGTAATAACAAGATGATCAATCCTGGTTCTCGAGGTCTTCAGACCATATCCTACATATTTATGGGTCTTTTTCAAAGTAGCTGAGTTATAACTAACGTTGCTCATTGTTTTTTCCATATACACTTGAAAACTACCATGTAAATTGAACTTACACATATTTTCTTTGCAATTGAATTAATATGTTTGTCAGACTACAGGAAAAGCCTTCAGGTTCCTTGTAATGAGAAATATGCTCAAGAACACTCTACTGATACAGTGACAATCGTATCTTTCATATTCCAAGGAGGGAGAGATTATTGGACTGGGATCAACTTTTTTTTACTGCCAAAAACGCTGTATGCCTGAGTGACCTTCCAACACAGAGGATAGTACTGATCTGTTAGCCTTTACTCAGTAATACTATAAGCCTATATTATAAATTCTCCTTCACCAAAATAACCACTTGATTAATTTGTGTATCAGTAACAACATATGCAGGGTCCTTCCAGAGAAGATTCGAGAATATAATCCAGTTGAGAGAGAGAAAAAATAATATCAGTAAAAAAGAAGACACATAATCTCTTCTTGGCATTAAACTATGAAAGATATATCACTCATAATGGCCTAGGAAGAAATAAACCAGTCCAATCGTGAACAAACCACAAGTGGTTAGAACACTCCAAGCACAGCAAAATCCTCCTTACCCATATATTGCTTCATCCTCAGGACTGGGCCTAAGAATCGTTCTTGCAGCTGGTTTTGGTTGAGAAACTGCAGGTAAGAAAAGATAACAGCAGATACTAAAGCAAAAGTTTAAAAAAAAATGAAAGGCTGCATTTTTAGTTATCAGATGGTAATTAAATACCTCCATGCCAAAGATAAAAGCAGATTTAAAAGTCTAAGCTTCTCTTTGGCTAGAATTCTACTTAATATCCCTTCTTTTCTCTTAAAAATAGCAAGAGATCCAATGGAGGAACAGACAATTCTTTCAATCAACCCACCCCAGACTGCAGTAAGAGTTTCATTTGGCTGTCTAGGTGAGCAGTTAAGTTCTTGCTGTTATGTTGAAATTCCAGTAAGCAAGAGGCTTCTGGTAATCTCAGGTGCCTTTCTGAGGCACAGAAGACAGATAGACCCCTTTCAGCAGCAGAATGGGGTTAATAATGTGAGACACATGCACATGGCTAGGGGGATATACTCTGTGAAAAATAGCTCTTAAATGAAAGTTTCAACTCTGACCTGGTGCATCATCTTGGTATTTTGGTTCTTTGCTTGTGTCTGCAACTGTGACATTAGTAGTTATGTCACTGGTTGATTTAAATGGTGTAGGCATTGCTCCCATTCTTGACATCCTGCTGGATGGATCATCTTTTGCACTAAAGAAGAAAATTAGTTCAATTAAATGAGAAAGGAATGGTGTATTTTAAGCTGTGTTTGATAGGCTTGCTAAGCTTAGGTCTAGATAATAAGCCAAGGTCCAGAAAAGAACGTTTCTTACCTTGGCTTCTCTTTTAGTTTTTCATTAGATGAATGTGACTCTAGATCAGAGTGATGTAATCTGTCATCTTGAGGGGAGAACGATCGGTTTGACTCTATTTCAGAAATATCTATAAAGAGAGTGAGAACAGAAGAAACGAAGAATTTGTTTGTATAACCAGCAGATCTAATCACCACATTTTTATTTACTATGCTTTCACATATTTATATGCAGAACCTTCAAACCTATTTCCCTTTGAAATAAAAGTGTTGTCATACACACCGCATCTTGGACTCTCACTAAGTAATGCTAACAACCTTTCTGTTTAAGCTCTCACTGGAACTATCCAAAAGAAAATGATCTTCACACTAGATTTTCACATCCTTACACTATTGCTACAGTAATGGAGGGCCAATTTGCACTGAAATAATGAATCATACATATCAATCAGACTTTAAAGCACAACAGGAAAAGCTAACAACTTCCCACTTRCAACCTCTCATCTTAAATCTAGTGAGTGTGTGAGTGTGCAATTAGTTGGTGCATTAGTTCTTCAGGGAGAAAAATAAACAAACAAACAAACAAAAAACAAAATACCCCTCAAATTTAAATGTCTTTTATTTATATCCTTAGATAAAATCAGCAAAAAGTTGCAACAGCATTCTAAAATTAGAGAAAAGGACATCTTGTATCAATTAACGTAACATCCTGATTCCACAAACATCCTGCATCCTTCTAAAAGCAAGATTATGTAGTGAGATCCAGCTGATACCCGGTGAGAGTTCATTCGTATGAAACAGATACTGGAAATGGAAACAAGTTGTCTAGACGGACTTCATTTCCTCTTGTCCTGGCAATTTTCCCCTCCCCATCGAATGCTGTAATGAATGTTAATGTCCTCAGAAGGAGAGAAGAGAACAGTCTATTCCACTCTGTTTTGTAATTCAAGCTTCGTATTAAAGCAACTGAGTTTCCTGTTATGAGAAGTAGGCCACTTTTGTCTGATCAACATTGCTTCTTCCATATCCTCCTCCAAAAATTTTTAATCACATGATCACTGCAAAAYGGTGCATAAATCTTCTTTCACTTAAAAGAAAAGAGCTTGCTTTTATTTTGACTATTATTTAGGTTTAGATTTGTTTTATTCTGTTTTCCCCCAGAGAACCTAACATGATTATACTCTAGCACAATGCTCTATGTTTTAAGTTCCATTTCRCCTTTTATCCACATTAAACCTCACCGTCCATTTCTGAGTCACTGTCATTCAGCGAAGGAATGTTGAGCAGTGTCTGCTTCCTGTCCCTAAGGACAACCAGCTGGAGTTTCCCACGTGACTTCTCAATCAATTTTCGGGCATCAGCTAAAGACATGTTCTCAGTCACTGTACCATTGATCTGGACACATAAAAGCAACAGTGTTACAAGCAAGCAAATAAATTGCACTCAGTTTCAACAGYTACTGCAGTGATAAGCATGACATCTCAGATAGACCATTTTCTAAGGTGACTGCTGTGCTAATCTGACTGTTTAACCAGAACACACCTTGAGAATGATATCCCCTTCGTGGAGGTTGCCATCTTTGGTTGCTAGCCCACTATTGGTCATTTCTTTTATGAAGATCTGACTTCCAAGCCGCAGACCATATTCTGTAATTAGAGAAATAATTCACTATAGTTTAGAAGAGCAAGTAAAGATGCATTTTTAAAAACTATACTGTGTACATGCAGCACACCTCATATACTATTAGAGAAAAACATAACAAAATGAACAGAAAAAAGAAACAGAGACCCAGTAAACTCACTTAACAGGCTAAATCTCCCATTTCTGTGCTGTCACGGTGGTAAGAACAAGTAGTGGTCTGGGAACAGTGAAGGACAGAATATTTGCCTGAACTTGCAAAGGCCAAAGAATGTTTTCATCTAGATGTGCTTATTAAGGCAATGTCTTCTGATCATATTTTGTATGGTAGAGAACAACATGGGGAAGGATGAAAACGTGGGGTTTTTTTCCACCATCTGCTCCATGCTAGCCCTGTTCTATCCGTGTCCCAGTAAGCACCTCAGTTGTTTCAGGCAACAGGAAAAAAAAAAAAGTGGAGTATTTGGATCAGCACCAATATTACTTAAAAAAAAAGGTTAACACTGGTTTTCAAACAAACATGGCCTAGAGCAGCCAAAGAAAAAGAAAATAAACACTGATACCAAAGATCCAACACTTCCAAAATCTCAGCCATTGAGAGAGACTGCAGAAAACCCAGATGGACGGCAATTGTTGTGGACTTACTAGCCACATATAAAACTTCTTAACAAAGCCACCTTAAATTCTCTTTACTACTTTACGCTTATAAAGTAATCTGCATCATCTTAACGAACAGAAGCACTACATGTAGGAGAAGAAAAGGAAGAAAGAGATCCTTGCCAGGGTCAATGAAAAGAGATTTTCTGAATTCAAAGTGGGCAGAAAATCCTTATGGATCAAAACAGAGTGCATTTAAAAGCCCAAGAAGAAAGGGCAGACACATCCCAAAGTTGAATGCTCTCTGCATTTCATGGCACATTAAGGACCCTGCCTCTAGCCTCCACCTGCACATACTCTTTAACAGTCAGCAAGGGCAGGCACTTCAGCTGTGGCTTTTTTGGTATTCCTTACATGTATCCTGAAGTGTTCAGAATCAAACAATACCTGAAGGCAAGAAGCCATTCCAGTGTAACAAAATTAAGCCCACTACAGAATCACTATCCCACAGAACCATGATCAGCTCTGGGTTTTCCACCAGAAACAGAAGGATAGGYACAAAGAAATGGAGCGTTCAAGGACAGAGCAGCTCAGAAGCAGTGAAATCCTATAGATGAACAGAGTTCTTTGTTCACATTTAAGGCCATGTAGAAAGCACCCAAACATGACCAGGGAAAACAAATGAAGGACTTTAGTTACCAGGTAGGTAGCTGTAAAAGCAGTGAATATCCAGYTCCCCTCCATGCTCCCACCAGAATAACATATGCTGTATCACAAAATCAGTGCTGTCACACCTACCTTCATTATGTTTGCCTTTTGTTAGCAGAACGCTGATGGGTCCCTCCTGATCCTGAGCTCCCAGGTATTCATGCGGGTGCCGTGCTTCCGGGGATGGGCTTCGGGAATAAAGCTTGTCCCGGCTCCGGCTCCTCACTTCCCGCCTGTACCTGGCATCCGCGTGGGACCCGTGACCGTAGCGGGGCGGGCTGTAGTCCCCTCGGTGGTCCYGTTCGTAGCCGCCGTCCCTGTCGATGCTCCTGCCCCTGCTCTGGTCTCTTCTGTACTCGCGGTCCAGGCTCCTGTCGATGCTCCTGCCGCGACTCCCGTCTCGGCTGTAGCTGCACTCCCTGCTGTGGTCTCTGCTGCGGTTGCGCCCTCTGTCCTGCTCAGCCCTGTAGCTCTGGTCCAGGTTGTTCCCCCAGCTTTGGCTGCGCCCGCCGTTCCCGCTGTGCCAGCTCCTGTCGCTGTAGCCGCTCCGAGCGCTTCTGCCGTCAAACTCTGCGGGATCATCCATCACATCCAAAGCTCTGTCCTCGTAGTCAAGCGAGGGGCTTCTCCTCAAAGGGGCAGCCGGGACCTTGCGTGGCCTTTTCACTACCTGTCCAATGCAACAGGAAACAAACAAAAATAAAAATAACCACTTGAATGTGAAATGCAATCTTCACATTTCCAATGGAAGGGCAGAKACCCAAATCCCAAGTCACTTCACAGCTGCACTTCTTACAATGTAAACTAAAAGGTTTACAGGACAACCGGTAAAGGGGATTATTAAAGATTGCAGAAGAAACTTGAAATCATTGGAAGGATAAGGAGGAGAAGGATATTACCAACCAGATCAGCAACAGCACACTATTACAACAGTTTGCTGCAACAGATGGAGTAACAAATGCAGGTTTTCCTGGTTTAAGGAAAGTTTTGGGGAGTATGTCAGCCCCTCTTCCCAGGCTTTACTCGCCTCCCAAAGTTCTGTATGCCTCCTAATTGAGGAAAGCCAATCTAAGCAACAAATTCTTGGACCAGTTCTGGTCCTGTAACTTATCATCTGTTTCATGGAACTTTTCTTTTGTTTCCAACTGCAGTTCACTCTTGGTTAATTTAAAAGTTGGGGACAATTTTTTTTTTTTTCCAGAAAATAATTTTCTGATACTATCACTTAATTGTCAGTTGCTTCTGTGTTAAAACAAAACAAAAACAAAAAACAACCAAACAAAAACCCTGCAGGTCTTCACTCATCATTTATTTAGTTTGTATGTTCTGTTGGGAAAAGACTTGCAGTGCCTTATGCAATAACAGTACACTTCACAGAAGAAAACCACAGCCTCAATTAGTTATGAATATACCACATCAGACAGCAAATGCATTTGTAATTTACTTACAATGGTGGCCACTTTTCCACTTTTTCTAAGCTGTTGGACTGCAAAAGAATGTTGAACATTTTCCATGGGGGTCCCGTTAACAATGACCACTCGGTCATTTTCTCTGAAAAAATGGAGGGGAAAAAAGATTTTAGGAGAGTCTTACTGAAAGTACATTTCTTAGGAGAGTCTTCCTGAAAGCACATTTCTTTGCACATCACAGGGAAGCACTGAAATGGCACACTTTTCTGAAAGAGTGGTGTTTGGGCCACATCTGCTCTGGAAGACAGTTGATCAAAAAAATGTTGCTTTTCACCAAGTCTGCCCGTCCCTAAAACACAGGCCAGAAGAGGCTGCGGGCTCCTCACTTCAGGTCTCCTGCATGTTAAGTGACCTCCATCATCCCAGGAGACAGCCCCATATCACATGCTTAGCACGTGCTCAATTAAAAACTGTTACTACCAATAAGGTATCTTACACCAGTAAGCTCAAAAATGGCAAGGGATTTAAAGAATAAACAAACAACAAGTGCCAGTTTTGTTACTGGTTTATTCCAGTGATTACTCAGTTATTAACCTTACAGTGAAAGCATTAGTTTGAATTTAAATTTGCCTGGCTTCAGCAGGCAATCGCCCCCTGCCTTGCCTTTTTTTTTCTGCTAGATAAAAGAACTCTTTAGTATCCGTTATCTTCTCTTCACTGTAGTCAAGTCGCCTCACAATCTTCTTATTTAAAAAGAAGATTACATGCTTTAAGTCTCTCTCTGTAAGGCATTTTCTCTAACTCCTGAGTAATTTTGGGGCCTCCTTTCGTACCTCTCCAGACACTTTTACTGAATGACTTTGCCACAGGACAGCACACTATATACCACTATCAGTTTCATCTGGGCTTTATATAGAGATAAAAAATAACTTTACTCCTGGTTCATACATCCAAAAATGGCACTAAACTTAACACTACAGCACTACACTAAGTGCTCATATTGACTTATGGTCTATCCTAAACAGCTGTTCAAGGACTGAAGGATTGTAAAAAATACTCATATTCATAAATCAATTCCTAATCAAAGATGATTATTTCACAGTATTGATCAAAGATGTGCTGCTATTTAGATAAACATTTTATTTCTGTGTTTGAGAATTGTCTGTCCCCAGCAGTTCCAAATACCCCTTTAACTAGTACTTCATTACTACTCCCCATGTCAGCTTCTTCATTACCTCACCAAAAACTAGTATCTGGCAAATGGCTAAAAATACTTCTTTTGTTTGTTTGTTTTACTGCATAGCATTAGGATTCTTCCAAATCATTTTTGACATTCCAGGTCAAGGGATAAAAACCTGATCAGCTGTTGGCTAAAAATTAACCATTCCAGTTAACAGACTTAAAATACTCATCCATGACAGATGTAGCCTAAAATAGAGGTGGTATCAGAAGGACCATAGAAGCACTTAATTTCCAACCTTGTTTATTTCAAATATAAAATAAGCATTTAGCAACAACTTTTGCTTCTCTTTCCTTGACCGGATCCTGACACCTTAGGAGTAAAAACCAGTAATTCCTTGGACTATGTGCCTGACTTAAGTAAATCTCTTGAAAACTAAAGACTGACCACCTGTTTCCTGTGGGTGGAACAAGGAAAATGGTTAGAGATGACAATGTTTCTACTGTTTCTTTAGAAGAAATACAAGCTTAAAAGAGACATAATTGACTGTGGAAGCTTATTGATACTGCTGAAATTAAAGTCACTATAAAATAGCAAAAAACCCCCCAACCTATCTCCATGTATGTTTTCATTTCGAACAGGCACTTAGGTCTTAAAAGTAGCAGAAAATTCTGAGGGGGGTAAATCAGTGGGGACTCTATCAAGTTGTTTGAAGATTTTATGTATGCTACAACTGCAGCCCTCAAAATACGTTGCACAAGAGAAACGAGAAGTTGCTTACTGGAGTAGCCCGTCTGCCGGACCACCCGGGAGCACATCTGAAATGACGATAGATGTTTCACCATTCTCAAAATGGGGGTTATCTCTGCCACCAGAAACTGCAATCCCAAATCCTCGTTTTGAATCCTTTAATAAGAAAAAAAAAAAACAATAAGATTAATTTCCATTCACAGGTGTTCTGGTAGGGAGAAAGAATCAGAGTAACAGAAATGTTCCAGAGATGGCACTCTAGTTATAATTATTTGGGGAAAAAAAAAAAAAAGACAGCTGTGTGCAGAGCTCCAGAAATACATTACGTCTATAGATTTAAAAAAGAAAGGAGTTTTATAAATCATGCAACCAGAAGATATATGCTGCTGTCCTCAAACCTCAAGCAGCTGATGGTTAACAATTTCAGAAGGGACTCACTAACTCGGTCTACATTGTGCCCCGCCATCCCTTTGGTTATTCACACCAAATCAACTGTTGAATAGATGGTTCTACCTYGTGGGTGACGCTTGAGACACTGGAGCAGTTCTTCTAGAATCTCAGGTTCATTATAATTGCTATCCACTTTATAATCACTACTTACTCCCCAAACATACTTATACAAAAACTCCAGCTAATTACCAAAAGCAAGCAGTGAGCTTGTGGAAGGTCTATAATTATCCTCACTCACAAGTGAGTATTTTCACTAAGTAACCGATGTTAAACCTGTCTTCACAGAAATGTCGGATACCTCAAATCCTTATGCTTGGCGTTCATAAAATCAGGGAATAGAGGAAGAGGGTGGGACGGAAAAATGTTTCTAATGTTGTGGCTACCGCTGATATGTTAGCACAACTGAACTGCAGACAAGGTAGTGTGAACATATTTAGCTAAAAAAGCAGGTTTAATACTATCATTGACTTCATGCAGCCAGTTCCACGTCCTACAGATGAAACTTTAAAACTACATTTAAAGAAAGTACTTTTAACACAGTGACACAGACACAAACACTGCAGTGCTACCTGCACTCTCACAGTGGTGCTTCTTGCCCAGCTCCCACTCACCACGTGTATCCCATAACCTGCTCGTCTGCATTCCACTAAAATCAACACTGTGCGGTTATTTCTCTGGGTAGGGAAAAGCAACACAGTTACTTGAAACAGTGTCCCACTTGCTAAGCCTTAGTTATACAGGAGGGAGACGGATTCTTCAAGCCTCAAGCTAATGTTTTCTAGCTTCAAGCTTGAAAGAGCTTCTTGTCTTCAAGCTTCTTGTCTTGTCTTCAAGCTTCTTGTCTTCAAGCTTCAAACTAATGTTTTCAAGCTAATGTCTTCTAGCTTCAAGCTAATGTTTTTTTTAAAAAAAAACTTTATTTGTCCACAGACATAACTTGTCCATATTATATGTCTAACTCCCCTTTGCCACTCTGGTAGTGCAGGTCTGCCAGTGAGGTAAGCCGTAGTGCTCACATTACAGGTGCACATCACAGTACAAAATATTCAAGATTAGGAAAATTAGGAAATAACAAGAACTAATGACTATTTCTGCAATCCTTCTATTGCCTGACTCTAATCTTAAAAAAACATCTTTCTCAACAATTCAGCACACAAAAAGGGTTGTGTACGAAAACTGACTGTTCCACATTTGGTCACCACCTTGAAAGCAACAGATCCACCTCAGCTTCCCTTAGATCAAGTGCTAAAAGTAGCAGATGTATTTTATACAATGGTTGCAGATGTATTTTATAAATAATGATGACAGTAATTTCCTAGTAGATTCCAGATTCCACATTGGTAGATGAGAGAGTATAACAAAAAAAAAAAAAAAATAATAATCAGCAGAAACATGTTCAGTAATGATTATAAAGCTCTGATATTAATCAAAACCTCATAACAGAGCCATCTGCTTTGTCATTAAGGTTATTCAATGCTGAATTTAGTTACACAGCTAGTACACACTGTATTAGGCTGTCATTACAAAGACCAAACAGTAGCAAATATAGCATATAAATGATTAAGTTAATTTATGCTAACACTGAAGAGCCAYGCAGCTGTATGAGCAACTAGCAATTAAGCTTTAAAATGAACCACATATCTGATTTGGACAGTTTACTAATCATATTTTAGACTCAAAGTTGCTAATTACATCCTTTGGAAAACATACTTAAGACTAAAATATTCCGTGCTTGAATATTTTAAAACTAAAAATATAACAGGCACTCACCTTTTGTAAGGTCACAGTGTACTGTTCCCATATCAGCTCTTCCATGCCTGGGGCCTGTTACACACAAAAGCCAATTAGCAAGACAGAAAGCACACAACTATTCAATCTAAAACATGAGATATTACACCAAAACACAGACATAAAAATAATACATATAATAATCTAATCATTTGGTAGTCAGAATAAAATGTAGGTACTTCAGTTAATAATGTTCCTTAAAAAGGGTGAGAAAAATACTAACCATTTCTAGGGTAGTAGCACCCTTAGAATTTCACTAATTGGAAGTTCAGTTCAGCCCCATTTTCAGGAAAAGCCTCATTCAGTAAAAGCATTCCAGTGAGACTGCATTAGCATTATATAGCCCTGACTCAAATGAAAGCCTCCCCTTCCCAATGCACACCGAATTMAGTAGTTAAGCCTCAAGTCTTCAAAACCAAAGAGCTTTTGCATCTTTTCCATTACGTTCACATGAATCCAACAAAATATTAAATCCACTCTGGACMACATTACTCAGTATTTAGATTCCCTTGAACAAAATTGATTTTATAGAAAACAACAGTGTGCATAACACGTTCAGATGCATTTCTCTTTCTCASAAAGTCACTCTCTTTACACGGAGAGTTTCACCTTTCTGGGTAGAAAACTAATCCTGAACTGACCAGTTTATCTTAATATATCCTGAAATCTTTCCAATCTCACAGCTTAAAATATAATACACAATAATCACCCAGCTGTGGTCAATCACACAGTACACAGCCACCCTTGAGCATTTGGCCTACAAAAAGGGGAAAAAAATGAACTGTGATATCTGATACTGTACAAACATCTCAAGATGGGAAGCACCCATTTACAGAAGGATAAAAACCACACATTGTGTGGGTACATGGGGGCCACACTCAAACCACGGGTTTATTTAACTGCCAGAAGTGGGTTTCTTTCCCACTTTAACTGCTAAAAGTGGGAAAGTTAAGAGTTTGCACAATAAAAGCCAYAGAACCACAGATGGGCTTTTCAAAGGGATAAGCAGCAACAACAGATAGGGAAGCAGCAGGCAGGAGTGTTGTCTTGTATTTTGAAGCACCCCTGTTTTTCCAAGCAAAACAAGTATTTTCTGGCTGTTCACAACCACCAGGCAAGCTGTTGTTGCTGTTTCTTGCATGMAAAGTACTCTGTGACATACACTTGACCCTCATGGACTCTGGGCATCCCAAAAGGAATTGCACATACATTTTCCACTGCAGAGTCACCAAAACAAAAAAAGAAACAAAACCCAAAGTGAGAGTCCTGCTTAGCACTCCTAAGTGAATACCCGGGGTATTCGGCATACTGATGGGGAAACCTATAGCACAGAAACTCACCAACACATTGATACTGCTCTTTTCCCGTGCAGAAATATGCTTCTTGAGCCAGTTAAAAAATGAGTTTTAACAGGTCGGAGAAGAAGTAGTTACTGAAATTAACACAAGCAAGTAGTTGTAAAGGTTTGTAACATTTTTTAGACGGGATGTAAATGGGTAACATTTGTAATTGTTATTAAAATACAGATATCTTGGGTCAGTGAATTACTCTGTTGTAGTGCTGCTACTCGCCCAGTGCTAGTGAGATATATAACTGTTCACCCGGGTGTGAAGCACCTCACCACGCTTGTGTGATCAGGGGATCCCTGCTAAATAAAACACTTTCCCCTTCGCTATATGTTTTCTTTGGGCCACAGCACACAGTGATGCGGTGGCAAATAAAAGTGACTAAGCTTGCTTGTCTGTCATGTACAGTTTACCTACTGCTGACCCCTGGCTGTACCATCACTGTCCTACTTTCCTTCATGATATTTTTAAGCTTTGCAGAAAACCAGTCTGTGCAGAAGGGCCTCGGTGTCATTGCGGTTCCAGTTGATGGCACGGAGCAGGGCTTCGGAAAAGGAAGAAAGGCTCCAAACGGTGGGCAGAGCGAGAGGACAAGCGCCTGGTCTCAAACTGTGACATAAAATGAGACCGAGGGAGGCACTACCGATAAAGACACTGTGTGTGGATCTATGATGCAGAACAATGAAGCTAGCAGAGATTTCCTTCTAGAAAGACGGGCATCCCATGAAGAATGGCGAGTGAAACCTTGTGCATGATGAGGCACCCCCGTGCAGCAAAGCACCGCATCTTAAACTAACAAAGCGGAGCTTATTTTGCTCTGAGGGGTAAGTTGTGTTCCACCAGATCACAAAAATAAGAAGCTGAAAGAAAACACTGCCTGAAGACACTGCAACAGAGTCATGCAAGATGCTGAACCTACAGCATCACCTCAGCTTTGCCCAGGTCCCTGCAGCACCAGCGACTGCCTCAGGCACCTCCGRCCCAAATCTGAGTTTATTTTTAACTTGTTATTAGTGAATATTCAATAAAAGCTAATCAAATATTTCCACTTTAAACTCCTAAACACTGGTTAAAGTAATGCATTTTTAGAAACTGCTTCTTAGGGAAGCTGCTTCCCAGTCCATGCATGCTATATTAGCAAATGAAAGCACACTGTGTGCTTGCAAAGCTCATTTTCTACAACCAGGGCAAAAGAGACTTTCCTGCCACACTGGTRGAATTATGCAGGCTATGTAACACAGTTCAGGGAGCTGAACGGTCACCTTGGTAGCCCATAAGGCACWAAACACATCTGTACTCCCTTAAATCTCCAAGTAATAATCTCTTTAACATTATAAAATGTACTGCTGCTTGCCACCGCTGAGATACTAACCCATTCTGACAGATTAACGGGGAGGAGAAGATTGAGGGGGAGGGAGAGACTACAAATGTTATAAACCACTGTGTGAAGACTTGAGCAAAACTAAAATTAAAGCCTCCACCACAGTAAATAATATCCTGCCATAACAGCACTCCAGAGCTCATACCATGCCTTTCCTCCACATGCATCAAGTGATGGATTACAAAGAGCCTCGCTCACGCCTGCCAGTTTCCTCACGCTGCATCCGCAGGGAAGCACAGAGGGATCCTGAGCATTCTGCACATCCCTGGCAGGACCACAACAGCTGAAGGGGAAAACCAGAACACCGGGAATGGAGAGGCAGGCAACACGGTTAGGAAACCACAGCCAGTTGCTAAGAGCAAACATTTGCATGCCTACCTGTGTTATATGCCGATAGCAGCCCAGCTGCAGTAAACGCAAATTACCTGCAATTAGCCAGTCTAAATTCATCGATGACAAAAGTCAGTCCACCCTAATTAAACACCGTAGTTGCAATATGCTTCAGTCTGACTAATGCACATATACAAAAATGAGGGGTGCTTTTTGTGTACCCAAAATAGACTTTTAATAGGGTCTCTGGCAGAAAACGACTCAGGCCCTGCAGTCATTTCTGCGTTAGGAAGAGGCAGCTGTTGCAACTCCCACTGACAGTCATGAAGACATTTATGCAATTACTTGCTACTGGGAGATATCCGAGTTCATCCGCACTAAAACACATAAAAACAAAATCAGACAGCCTGCCACAAGCTGCAACAGTGAGTTAGAGAGAAGGAGACACATTTATATACATACCTATAGATGCACACACACACACACACACACACACACACACACACAAACACACACAGAACAAGACAGTGGGGGGAACAGCATGACTTGGAGCAAGAGGCAACAAAAAGCAACTCACATGTCCTTTTAAAATCCTCAACTTTTTCACTGCATGTGACCACATTCTCTGCAGAGCTTGAGCTGTCTTCATTGTTGCCAGATATAATCTGTTAGGGAATGCTGAACATCCCAGTCTTTTCATCTGTTTCCACCACTCAACACGGTTATGTAATTCTAATACAATAGTGTCCTACATACTCAAATAAATCCTGCTGTCAGTTTCACACAGGAACACATGAAAACCACAGTCAAGAAATCTGTGAATAGTTAAACTAACTCTCACTTTAAGACATAGCAGAAAAAAAAAACCAGAATAACCCTAAATAATAATAAAAATAAAAAGGTGTTGGAAACAGATTAATATGCAGCAAGTTATTCTTATTCCAAGCACATATTGGTCTCCCTGCCACCAGGAACCTATCTGAAACTCTAAAGAACAAAAGGGTTCAGATGCAAACTGAAGATTATTTGAAAATTCATGTTCTAATGATAATACTTACCAGTAAAACTCATCACTTGACTCCATTATTGTATTTTATGCTACAGTCTGGCAACTTCTATCAAATTTTAACAATTCAACTGCTGAATCCAGGAAATTCTTACACAGAAGTAACTGTACACATATAAGTAGTTCCTTTAACTACATGTGAAAAATTATGTACAAATGCTTGCAAAACTTGGCCTTGGTTCCATACATAACAACACAACAGCTGCAAAGACCAGTACTCCCTAAGCCCTCAAATATTTGATAAGATATCCATAACAGCGACAATATTTAATAAGATATCCATAACAGCGACAAGTTTATCACATAGCCATACAGATGACTCTACAGGAAAATGTGTCGAGTTATCATTCCCATTCACACGCACCACAAATGCTGCAAACTTTAAGACCTAATCAAAATTTTCCCCAGACTTTATATAAGCAAACTTCATCAAGAGCTTAAAACATCAAACAGGTAAGAACATACACCACGTTCTGCACATGWTGCTAAGCAGAGAAACTACCTGCAGATTTCTTTTTTTTTCTTTTAATTTACAAAGAAAAACAGATTTTTTTTCAGATTTTTGCTGAACAGACTGAACATAGGGCCTTTGCTTTAACCGTGACCATGAGACCTCTCGTTTTTCTCTGCAGTAGCCATGAGAAACAGGGAGAAGCCACTGGTGTGAGTGCTGGAGCTCAGAACAGTCACATTCACAGTTTCTGAAGAGGCTGGGGGTTATTTTGGCCAAGCAGGAGGAAGCAAAAGCAAAAGCAAGGACACATTTTAGGCCTGTGCCCTTGCCGTGGCTCCCCCATTCTCTCCCCTCCCTAAGCTTCAGTAACAATCCAAACCAGAGAAACATGACAAAAAACAAACTGTGATGGCACTGACAGCAAAAGTGGTGACTCCCTGTCCATGAGCTTAAGTGCCTGGAACAGCAGGGACTCCTCTTCCTTGGTTTTTGCCTGGGGGGATTGACTCCACCAGAACTCAAAATCAGCCAGCACAGAGCTGAGGAAGTCTGGGAATGTTACTGCAAACGGGAGTTTCCTTGCACAGTTGGGAGAGCATCTCCTGAACTGATGGGTTAAYGGGAGGGTGAAAGCTCTTGGATTTGGAGATTGGGATTGTTGTCCATGATATCTGCTTTCGAGGATACAGCACTGCCTTTTGACCCTTTCCCTGTCCTCTTTGCAACAATAACTTCCAATCTGAGATGACAAACGCAATTCCTCTGAAACTTCAAATGTGACAATTGAGATTTATTTTGTATCTATTGTCTCCAAATATTTTAGTTTGAACCTCTTTCTGGAAGAAGGAAAAAAAAAAAGAACAGTAAACCCTGGGAAGCGAGAATCACACATSACACCTTCAGTAGTAACGCAGCCAGACAGCGATATATTTGTGAATGATGTGGTGAAAAGCTTAAGAACCAGCCGTGACGATCTGCGGCTAGAACTGGGACGGGGAGAAGAGGAGCGGAGCTTCCCCTGCTGAAAGGGCCAGAGCTGCAGGAGGAGAGCGCCCGCCTGCCCACCCGCCGGCCTAGGAAACAAC
>NW_020454849.1:1419145-1431654 GCF_003342845.1 Nothoprocta perdicaria
GCACCTGCACGTGAGCGCTCCGACCTTCCCGTCTGCACCTCCACGTGAGCGCTCCGACCTTCCCGTCTGCACCTACGTGAGCGCTCCGACCTTCCCGTCTGCACCTACGTGAGCGCTTGGACCTTTGCCTCTCTACACAGAGAAGTCAAAGGATCCGTTTCCTCACAAGAAGCTGCCTAAGTTCTTCCTACAGACTCCATCAGCAACAACTGCAACGGAAAACCATGCACCTGTAAAGGACGGGAACTGCGGCTATTGCGATCACTGGGATGCGGAGCCCGGGAGGTGAATCTAGAGGTGCATCAAGAGACACCAACAGCATGACAAGTTACTACATCCTGATGCGTTTTCCATGAAGATACTGAGAAATCCCTGAAGATGACTGGCAGCTTCACTGGGCCTCTCTTCCGCCCAGCAGAGGATGCTCAAAACCCTTCAAAGTATAGGACTCCAATTCAAGTGTTCTCATTAAACATTGGCATATGTAAGGGAGATCCCCAATTAGAAATGAGAAAGGTGAGGAAAATTCTCTCTTTCAAGATACTTTTTACCATAAAATCATTATCTTWCGAAAAAAAATGAGGCATCTAATTTTCCACCAATAAACCTTYTGTTTCAGAGAACATTTCTGTTGAGGGGAACATTTCCTACTTTCCAAGTAGGTCTGGCATCATGCAAGGAACCCATCAGAGCTAAAGAACAACACATGGTCATTAGGAAGCGGAATTCCACAACACTGAATGTCTCAGATTAATGGAAGAAAAGTGATTAAAAAAAAAGGGCTTTGCTAAGGCAAAAGCCTTAGCATTTACAGCATTTAGACTTCACCTCTTCTGGTTGTTAGGAGTGCGACTGCTCTTCAACAAGGYCGACACTGCCCACTCTTATCCTTGTCTTAGGAAGGAGACACACAATGAACACAGTCATCTTAAAAGATATTCTGTRTTTAGGATCACCTTTCCCTTTCAAGAAAAATAGCATCAGGCTGGTTCTATACCTGGATGCAAAAAGTTTTTAGAAAATGTGTCTCCTAACTTAACAGACAGATAAACATACCTGCAACATGGCATGGGAATGACAATGCTTGAAAAAGAAAAAAAGAGAAAATCTTCCTTTCTTCCCTTTCTCTCCAAACCAGAACTGTTGCTTAAACTCAGTAATTCACAAAACAAACACCTGGCAAACAGGACACAGTAGAAGTACTTGCTTGTGACAAGCAAACTATCAAGCAATATCAGACTTTGTTCTGGTCTGTTCTACATCCTTACAAAAATGGAAAGTGTAAAAAATGCCAGGTCTGCAGAACACGTGTTCGCCTGCATTTGCCAGACACAGAGCAGACGGCAAACCGCGGGAGCAAGCAGCCCCACCACAGGAGTGCAACGCTGAATGGGCACACGCTAATCCCGCCTGCCCCGCCGCCCTGCTGCTCGCGCGCACAGGGACACGTCCCACAAACCCCAGGCAAAAAGGATTTCGGAAAAAGCACACCAAAGGAGACGGAGAAAGCGCTGCGCGTGCACACAAGATTGCCACTGGCTCAGGGCTGCGGCAAGTTGGGTGCTTTTGGATTCAAAATGCATCACTTAATCCAGCTCAAAGCAGGTCTAGGGCAGTGATGTCTCAACACAAAGCGGGGTATCACACGTTCTGCCTGTGACAGCAGTCCCGGCCCTACTTAGCACTCCCAGAATGCTGAACAGTGATGAAACTAAAATGGCATCTGCAGTGGAAAGAATTTTTGCAGACGTTTCCCTGGACACAGAGAAAAAAAAAATCAAAATAGAGACCTGGGATTTTTTTTTTTCAATTATTTATTAATTCTGCACTTCCATAAAACAAATGGACTCTACTATGAAGCCACAAAAGAATGTGGCATAGGGCATCTTTCTGCTGCATTACTGAGTAGAGCAAATAAACTCTGAATTGTTTCATCAACTGTCCATTAAAAGTCTTCTACACAAAAGTGAGGAGGTTTTAACATATAATAAGTGGGCAGTACATTATTTAGGTTAACTAAGGAAAAACATTAGGTGTTTTTCCATTAACCTTTCTTCCTGTATAGGCTGGCAAGTCTGTTGCAAGCCACAGTCTCAGGGAACTTTGCTTCTCAGGTGCTGAAAACCTAAGTTCCACCAGCTAGATCAAACACTCCCAGAAAGCAGGCCAAGCACCTGAAAGGGAAGAGGATGATGATTTTCCAAAAACATTTTGAACTCAGGTTACAATTCATCCTAGAAATATTTAATTTAAAAAAAAACTCACTTTTTTTTTTTTCCTGTTTATTTACTTGTTTTCTTAAGATGCTTCTCTCTGGCTCAGGCTCACTACTGTTTTTGTTTCCTTGCCTCCAGCAATGAACATCTCTGGAAGGATCTGGACAACCAACACCTCTTTTCATCCCTGGGAATCTCTCCTGTCACACGCACATCCACCTCAGTACTATGAGTAAGATTTCAAAACATACACATAAAACATCCTTTTAAAACCAAACCAAAACAAATCCCCAGAACCGCAAGTCTCGCCTTGCTCATAACACACGCTCCTGTTTGACTCACTCCACGAATTTGTGTATGACCCTTGCAGTAAACCAAAGCAGCTCCCTCCACCACCCCGCATCCTGGGGACAATTCCTGCAAGTTGACACACCACAGAGCCCGGTTTCCCTGTGTACCACCCACAGGTAATTCACARACCCACTAGATGGTGCAGTGATGCTGCAAGAGAAGCCCTGTTTCCCCACCACCTACAGAAACAGAGGCTGAATTCTGCCACTTTCGTGTCATTTTCTTTAGCCTAGGAAATAAAACTTCAGACCAATGCTTTGGGAGACACCATAATATTATCTGAAAAGCTCCGGCTCATTCTGAATTTCCTTTATTTATTTCTCAGCCACAAATGCAATCAATATTTGATTGATTTTAATAAATTTATATAAGGAAATTCTGAGAAACCAAGAATATTTGCCTTTATTCCTATGTTAAGATCACTATAAGGACAGATAGAAAGAGCAGGTAAAAACTTGCAGTGCTCAGGTTAGTATAAACTGAAAAAATATGTAGAAAGGTTAGGCCAAAATTTATTTYGGTACATTTCTTCCACGCTAATAAGAACAGGAAATATGATTTGAAACAGGGATTTGAAGAGGTTTTTTTTAATTTTTTTTTTAAACTCAGGGTTTAGGGACACACATGCTATCATCAGTCAAAGAGGCATTTTTTTGGAAATTCTGGCTTCATGAAGGGCCTTTCAACACGAGCAATTTCCAGTATTAACTGCTCTTTTTTAAACAAGAGAAATAGTTTGCATAATCATTTTTTTCTTTCTTCTAACAAGAAAGAAATGTCTTAGAATCCACAGAGATAAGCTATGCCCACTGCTTATCTAACACAATAAGATCCACAGAAATAGGTGGGAAAAAACATAAATAAGAGTTTTTGATTTGATTCCAAAGGACAGTTGCATCTAAAGTTAGAAACACTACATTTTACTATTCATAAAAAGAGCTATTATTAAAATATTAAAGCTTTTTGTTTCAGGTTACTTTTGAGCAGAACATAGAAAGTTTTATACTCTCACATTCACAAAAGTACAAGGAGATCTTTAGGATACTGACTGCATAGATATAAAGTCAAAGTTTCTCATTAAGCTTGAAAAGCCAAACAAAGAATGCACCCGGGTTTACCTAAATTATATTTCACAGTACTTGTAGTATCTACCAGTAAGAACATTTGTTAATCACTTAAATTAAGCACCTAAAACCTATTCAGGATTATATAGCAGCCACCTAAATCATACCATGGTGTGCTATAAGGCATAAGTCTCCATTCACCTTTACTGTGAGAAAAAAAACACAGTGAAAACAGGGGAAAAAAATAGCATAACAAGTCATTCAGAACACAAGCTCCACAACAGGTAACACCTTTGGCAGGGCAAAAGCTCACAACACACATGCAAAGCTTCTAAATCCACCTGTGAGAGGGCAGAGCCGCGGCAATGCTACAGCTGCATTCTGCTGAGTTTAGATGCATACACGTGCATCAGCAAAACCCGGTAGGATGACCCACTACAAACTCAACAGAAGTTTATTCAAGATGGAAAAGAAAAAAAGTCTGTAACAAAGACACAGCTGCAAGACCCAGAGGTCGTACCTAAAGATCATAAAATGAACAAAAACACAGCTCAGAACTATTTCAGCAGCAAGTTCCCCCCACTTTCCTGTGCTCAGAGCTGTAAGAACAGCTCTATTATTACCCTGTCAAAATTACACTGCAATTGTACCAGTGCTTCCCCCGACAGGAAACAACCAATTGTTCAAAACTTGCACAGAGAACAGCTTCAATGGAAATATGAAATTACCTTTTCAGAGATGAAAATATATCCTGTTTCCCTCCCCCCATCTCGTTAAAAAAAAAAAAGCAAAAACTTTTTTTTTTTTTTGTAGACTGCAATTTCTGCCTCTTTTGCTTGCGGGAACTCAAATTTTTTCACCAATTCTTTATTACTTTTAAAATGTTATTTCACAGAGGAAAGCCTCTTTTCTAACCATTCTGCACAGTATCACTCCCCTGGAGAAACCTTGGAAATGGCAATTCATTCTCCCCTATGTGTCATRGGGCTTATAGAGAACTGAGCCAACCAGAGTTCTCCAGCCTAGCTGGGGTATATCTCCAGTCTTGCAATGAACTTTAATAAAGTGGCATTCCTCTTTTCAAATACACAGTAATGCTTCAAGAGACAGAAAGTGGAAGTCAAGCAGCTTCAAATAAGCATGAGAATTAATCTACAGAAAGGGCCGAAAAATCAATTTCAGCTGTGTATACAGCACAAGTGCATAAACACAGGGAGGAGACTGTTCTCTATTTTTCTTTTCTTACAGTTTTGCTCTCTTATCATCCTTTCTTATAACACAGAATGGTAGTATATTAAAATCTTTCTCACTACAAGAAAGTAACTTGATTGAAAGGATACTAAGCTTTTAGCATACCTAAAAAAATAGAGAGATTTAACAGATTAATCACCTACATTCATTTTCACTATAAACATAAGGCATAAGTTGCCATTTGCCTTGTTCCTGTATTTTTTGCTGTTTTAGACCTATGAAATCCAAGCCTGAGAGTCCAAATACAGCAGCAGTCTGTTTACAAACTTAAGTTCAGCAGGACCATTTTTTTGCTTGGCATTCATATGAGAGATGGTCATTGATAAACTTGTAGAATCGGGGATTAAGGGAGACATAACCAAAAATCATTAAGTGTGCCTGATCAGACAATCTYATTATGCTGGATGGCTCAGATGTCTCTTACTAGCTTTAACTGTGAAAAAAAAACATGAAAAATACAGCTGTCTCCTTGAGGTGTCTCACTTCAGAATCTGTTATTCTCAGCAGCCAAAGCATGGCTTTTATGTTCCTATTTTAAAAATACAAAACAAAAAATAAAGCAGAGCACCACATTTRCTGTGTGATTCAGAGCACTGACTGCGATTCTTATTGAACACAAGATACACTGATGTACCTAGTACTGCTCCTGGTGCTCAACACTTTGCCTTCTTCCCACCATGTTCAAACAGCAAATCACGCAGGAAAAGCGACTGACTACAGCACCAAGCATTCACCAGAAAGAAACTGCGTTTCTGCTGTTTCCTGATCCCCGCAGATTCTGTGATTACACCAACTTTTTTATCCAACAACTAAAGCTCCCGAATCTGAGGAAAACAAGCTGGGTATCTGCCTACTGGTTCATGTGGCTTGTTTTTAAAAGGCCAATTCATTGCTGGGATACAATCCAATCAGGTCAGCATTTATATTTAATCATCCGGTCATAATGCAAGACAAGGTACAATTGTTGGTTTCTGAGCTTAGTCACAAACCAAATTAGATTTTTCTTTCTCTGTTACGATTTCTAGTGCCTTTTGTTTTAGCTCTGTTGGTAGACGATTGATACATTTTCATGCAAGCATTTTACTTTTCTCAAGCAGTTCTGTGACAATAAGTTTGTCACATTGTTGTCACATCAGCTCTCTTTTCTGAACTGATGGAAGCAAACCTGAAGAGGGTTCTGCATGGTCCAGGRGCTTTTATGGTATATTCGACTGCAATTTAAGACTGAACCTCCATAAAACTCCCCCAAGACAATATATTTCATAAAGCCATATTGATTTCACATTTCATATTGATATCACATCACAGCCCTCCCAAAATGTAAATATCACACAGGAGATCATGGTCATATGAAGCAGATGAATAAAGGCTTAAAGTTAATTTGAATCTCCRTAACACTAAAAGCCTAGTTTAGATCTCTGTCAAAAAAAAGGAAGTCACAAATTTATTCTAAAAATCTCAATGAAAACTCTATGATTAGCTTTTTTAAAGTGAGTTAACTAGGTGGAGTTATATGGAGTTAACTAGCTTGGAGTAATATGTTTGGCGTCATCCAGATACATAAAAAAGAATGAACAGCCACAACAAATATCTTCYGTACATACCATCTGATTTATTAGCAAACTCTTATGCAATTACCAGCACTGTTAATCAGGCAGTGAAGCTACTGACTGCTCTACAGTTCTTGTTTTAAAGCCATTTCCCGCTTTTTGAGAAATCCTATCCTAAAGGATTTTTACAAGTCTGCCTTCAGCCACATCCCTCTCCTCCTTCTTGATCTCCGGCTATCATATTCCTGCCCCCATACTTCCTGCCCTTAAGCAATCCACCTTTCCCTCACAAGATGTTTCAAAACCTTACTCTTCCATGCCAGAAAGCATTGCTAAATGTGACCCCTGAACTTTAACACAACACACACATATATTTAATGCGAGAGCTAAACTATTGCACGAGGTCAGCATTTATTCTGCAATCCATAGCTTTGCTCCTGGGATTGCATTTGAAGGGACTAGGCCTGTTCACCTCACAGGGATCCTGCTCCCAGCACACTCAGGAAAAGAACCAGGAACACACAAACAAACATAATCGCTTGTTTTCATCTCCGTCCCTGCCTGCTGTATAAACTACCATGAGTTCATGGATTAAGCCAGCTGCACCTGCTTCAGCAAACCAGATTCAGAATCGCTTTGCTCGCAGTATTTTCGACCTTACAGCTTCCAAAGTAGCATAGCTGCTTTTTCAAGCAAAAAAGCTATGTGTAAATGCCCACCTCAGCCCTGCATACTTCTGGGGTAGCGTCACCAGCAACCTATCATCTAACATAAAGCTGTGTTACACAAACTGAACACTTACCTGATCACACTGATAATAAGGCTTTGAAATGAGGAAGCGTAGAAAGCAAAACAGAATGGAAAAAATCAAGTATTTTCCATTACTTCTCCCTAATCCTCTGCTAACTGAGGAAGTAAGGCTAAAGTTCACTCCACGTTTTGTTCTAGCATATGATTTTGGTAATATCCAAGCATGTTGAGAGATAGAAGATTTCAACCAACCTACCCAAACTTATGGAGAAATTAYTCCTGTCCACAGTATTAATGACAGCATTTGGTCAATGACCCTCAACCAACAAAATAATGGGAGAATTATGGAGGGATATCAACTGCCCCTCCATCTTTCCTCCTCCCCCAATATCAATATAGGTTAATCAGTATCGATAACTCTCACTTGATCAAATCAGTTTCAGATAAGTAATTCAGGCTTGTCTGCAGCTACTCTTGCTTTACTTGCCAGAAAACCATTTGAAACTACAACTCTTGATGCARTTTGCTACCAAGCCAAAACTTCAATGAAGAAACTCCAGGTAKGTATTCAAACATCAAATGAAACTGAACCGTCATATGATTCTGAAATGGAAAAGACTATTAACTGACCATGAACTATAAAATGAAGCACATAAAYGATGAACTGACCACAACAGGATCAGCAAGTTACAGAACAAATATTATTCCTCCTTTCCTGGTTATCAGTCTCTTACAAAAATTACTTGACGTTTTAAAAGACCTGGGAAAGAAAAACAAAAGAATTCTCCTGCATATGTTACTGTAAAGGAATTATACGGTTCAGAATTTTCAAGACTTAGGAACTTTTTCRTTAAGTTACCACTTAGGTATTGATTCAAAGTTCACTCTAATCTGAAATTCAGAAGGGCAAGCAGTTTGAGCAACATAAAAAGCACTCTATACTCCCTTGATTGCTTTCTGACACGCTAAGCAGAAGCAGAAAGTGTCCAGCTCTTTCCTTTCTAGAGAAAAGGAAGTTATACACCTGCACAGGCAATCAAGCCCTACAAAAATAATACAAAAAATGTAATAAACTTTCCAATCATTGCTGGCCAAGAGACATCGTCCTTTCTCACTGCTGTAGAAGACACTGAAAATGTCTACTGTCTTCCACAAGGCAGAACAAGAAAAGCAARTTGGAAAACAGTGTTTAATTGCTACAAGAGATGATGAAGATAAAAGATAAAATTCAACAGTTTAATATCATAGTGATATTAAAATTAGGAAGACATAATTTWAAAAAAAATAGGCGCTATCATAAACACCTCTCAGAAGAACTGCCACACAGAAARTGACAACAAATCCTTTAAGAATCTCTCTGCTGGGCTGGATTATACATATTGCCAACAGTTTTGTGTGGGTCTGTTCACACCTATCAATAGCTTTGTAAGCACTCTGCACATGAATAGCTGGGGATGGATTTGCCCAGGGGGAACTGGTGTAARGTAGTTTTGGTAGGCATGCATCTGTGATCAAGACCATGTCTTTAGAAATCTGACCTCAGGCCTTTTACAGCATGACCTACTGTAACACATCAGCTTGAAGAAAAGCACACACAAACACCTGTAAATCAGCAAGCAGCTAACCGGGAAACCTGGCAGAAAAGACCCTCGGTAAGAAACAATATAGTATTTTGAAGCTAAGCAGCAAAATCTGGGGGAAATTTTAAGCCCTCCGAAAAAGAAACTTAAAGTCAAAGCACTTCTTCACATTCTTCACAGAAATGGGATTTGTGAAGGCATCATCTAAGGAACACAAACATTAGCAATCGGTTAAGCTAGTGCCATTCAGTTGCTCAAAAACGTTTTTCTACAATTCCGCAAAAAGAATCCGAAACCATTGACTGCTGTTTCTATTTCTGCGGGAAAAAAATATTCAGGGAAACAAAGCAACCAGTAAAATAACTTGTTTTTGCTCACATTCTGCAGTTCTTCAAAAACCCAGCCTGGGTTTTTGCCCTGGCCACGAGAAGAGACCCACATTATCCAGCAGATATTTGCWGCGCCGGAACACACAAAAGCAGCACAGTCAGTGCCAAGCGCTGACCCTGGCAGCAAGCTCCACAGTTCAATCAAAGGCCAACCATTTGCCTCTGACAGCTCCGTTTGCAGAGCCTGAAATGACAGCCTAGCTGGACATGCTCTTGCAAAAGACCATACTGACTATGAACTGTAAGAGGGGAGCCTGAAATGCTTTCTCATTACAGGCTAGATAAATATGGGCAAAGGAAAGACGTGGCAAGCTGAGCACATACATTATTAAACAACAGATAAATAATAGATAACTGTATCATTTCTTGTAGTTGGCTAAGGAAGCTGTTAGGCCACAGCTGGGTTTTCCCAAACCTTTTTTTTTTTTCCTTCTTTTTCTGATATTGTTGTTTTAAAAAGAGGCTGTGCACATATAGCAACTATATGGCTGCTCTAGCTGATGAGCAGGGCACAACACGGGGCACACACAGGCAGGTGCTGCTGAGCACCATTTATCCACTCGCTAGCAGGGAACTGTCTCCCACAGCCTACAAGGGACATCTCCACCTGTATTCCTGAGAAAAGCCAGGAGGGTTCACGACGGCATCTCTCACGATGTTCAGTAGCTTGAAGGATATTTTCTTCTTCTACAGCAACAACAACAATCATACATAGGTGCACGCAATAGTTTCCATTGCATATTCCAGCCATATGCATACAAACACACATTCAGGAACAAAATCCTACCTTAAGGCAGGTATTTGTAGAATGTGTTTGTTCCACCATTATGGGTCACATTTGAATTCTAGGGTAGTTCCACGTTTTGGTGGTCAGAAATTCCAAATAAACTTTTAAAATACAAATTTCACTAACCCTGTTTCATAACTCTCTCAAGGAGCTCAGTTTAACTCTTCTGAAAAGAGTTCTGCTGCTTCAAAGACATTAAACTCTTAAGAAAATAGGACAACTTGCCACTTTCTGCCACACACAAGATTCTAAAAGTGTTTCACAGCTTGGCTGAATCCCCATTTGCTGCATCTTTCTAGAAATCACAAGCCATGGAAAACGGATTTCCTTGAACTATAGCCATAAATTTTATCCTGTTTGAATAGTTTAATCAAGAAAAACACAGAGGAAAACAGAAATCACAGCCACAGTCCCTCTCCAGATCTTTTTCTTTCTCCTACAAAATAGTGAGCAAAACCTGTCATATCCRTAATATGCAGAACATAATCACTGCAGGAGACACACTGACAGCTTCTCCCTACTGAAGCATGCATATGTCCCCAAAACATATTCTCAAACTCAACAGTTGTAGGAAAGTTCAGTCTGAGCTTCTTTTTGCTCACACTGAACTCATAGCCAATACAGATGGCTTGCACACCATACGAGCTCACAGCTGTGTAACATAAAGAAGCTGCATCCATCAAACCATCTCATTCCTACTTCTTTACCTGAAAGGCAGAACCTAGCACACATTTTAAAAGACTCATATACTCAGTAGACATCTGAAAACATATTTCTTAAACATGGAAAAAAAAATGTTTTTCACATTGCTTTTCTCCATACGACAGCAAGACTGTGGTAGAAACAGGAAAGTAACATAAAGGGCAAAATCATGGATGAAGCCAAGTTAATACAAGCTTTGCCATTATCTTCAAAAGGCCTAGAGTTCCCCTAAGGCTGTTGAAAACGGTACAAAAACAAGTTGCCATTKGAGGGAATGAGGAGGACACTGACAGCCTGGTCTCCCTATCCACCATTTGGTGCAAATACACTGTGAGATCTCTTAACKGAGAAACCATTGTGTGTTTTTGTTTTGAATGCATTCACTATGATTTTGTTTAAATAAAGTGCCTAAACAATAGCCATGCAAAATGCAAATCTGTAGACACAAACTCTGTAACTAATGTGGCTGACACTGCAACAGAGCACAGTCAAACTTTCTGCATGTAGGACACGAAGCCATTATCATGGATCTTTATGTTTCTGCAGAAACATCTGCAAATTAACTGTAGTAGTTAGTACTGTGCATCTACGTACTACTTGCAGCAATGGAAGTGTCAAATAGAATAAAATTTGTGACAAGAATTTTGCAAAATTGATTTCAGATAGTGATAAAGACAAATACAGCAGAGAGTGACTGAAGAAGAGACGACAAAAAGGTGGAGTGGCAGCGGATAGTTAAAGCGGTGCAACTGCACGCAGTTTGTGATTTTTGTTTGTTGTTCTGCTTTTATTTTTAAATAATAACACAAAATAAACCCAATTGATGGTGCACTCATGGCTGGTAAGTATGCATATAGCATATTACATATATTAGGGTTAACATGCACAAATCGTGCACACCAGAAGCATACTTGACAGCATACATACAGTACAAACTAACTACCCCACAAGACATAAAACAAATTACTGCATGTGAATCGCTTTTGCTTGCTGTGATTTCCGTTCATGTTTGGACCAGGGGAGCGTAGGTGATTGAGTCTGTGCGCACGTACACAAGACTACAAACAAACCTGCTTCTCGCTCAGAGACACAGCCCTGGCACAGCACCCATATGCAAATCACACAGATCCTGCAATTCTGCCACTTTAAATATTTATCACTTAAATGTTTCACACTTATAACAATTACTCCTATTCAGTAGCGGCCACAGGAAACACACTTTCCCACTACAACTGCTTTTTTTTTAATKTTAGTGAGGACTCAATATTACACACAAGCAAAACGACACATGCACCTGAAAACCGAACACTCCTTTGCTTTTGCTCCCCAGCCTGCAACCCTCAGCTCCGGTGTGAAACTGAAATGCCCAGGAGCTCCTTTAYCTTCCTCCTCCGAGGCCGACAGGCGCCCGAGGCTCACAGGACGAGCCCACAACACTCACCTGCACACACCAGCACACCAAACCCGGCACACCAAACCCTCCTCCGGGCAGCCTGTCTGCTCGAAAGGCGTGTAGCCTCCAAGACTGCTAACGTGCACAGCGCGAGCAACAGAAACCCCCAAAAAAGCGCCCTTGGCACCGTACGGGACACAGGCGCCTCGCCAGGACAATGCTGCCTTCAGGAAAGGCACTGCAGGACCTCAAGAGTGTAGGTTGGAAACGGGTATTTTTATCTAAATATATGTGTGTGCAGACTTATCACATGCACATGTATACACTGTGCATACCTACACACACATATATACAGACATGCATGTTCCTCACGCTCTACACACACACTCCCTCAAGGTCAAGGACCCCTCTGTGTCAAGGACCGCTTTGGCCCTTGCACCCCAGTCCTCACACAACCCTCACACACACACAAACCC